>NC_058131.1:523661164-523693929 GCF_016433145.1 Gracilinanus agilis | reverse complement strand
CTCTCTCTCTCTCTCTCTCTCTCTCTCTCTCTCTCTCTCTCTCTCTCTGTGTCTCTCTCTCTCTGTCTCTCTGTCTCTCTCTCTCTCTCTCTCACACACACACACACACACACACACACACAGAGTTAGGTTTTTCAAGGCTCAAGAGCTCCAGTTGAAGGTTCCAAGACTTACTTCTTGACAAACCTATTCCTTGTCCCAGTGCTGCCAGGGTCTGAGGTCTCTGAGGATAAAATCTCAACTCCATTGGAGTTCATGCTGTGCAAAGAACAAAGGGATATATATATATATATATATATTAGAGATATATTATACATATAATATATAAATATATATATAATAGAAATGTATACTATTTATATATATAAAAGATAGATAAAGGGGGGAAATTATATACATACATATATGTCTCTTTTAGAGACATGAGTAGGATAGAGTTAGGGTGGGGATGAAGGAGGAGGAGGAAGGAATGGAAAATCTTATATCAACTCTGGCCCTGATTCCAGGTTCTGATCAGAAATTTGAAAGTGGGAGAGGCAATATATAAATAAATTTGGAATCTTGCTCCTCCTTCCTGCCATGATCCCGTCCATCTACTTGATCTTGTAATAATGAAAGGGAGAAAGATTTAAAATGGGATAGGGGTGGTGGTGGACCAGAACAGTGTGCTGGCAAATGTTTCCCAACTGGCTCTCCACGAGAAAAATGTAGCTTGACATACTTTTAAGCTTAATCTGCATTATTAACATTTTTCTAACATTTCCCTAGGCTTAGATAATCAACAAAACAATAAACCAAGCCCTAATTTATAGCTTGCTGATTTCCTTGATATTTATTGAAAATTTAACAACTGGCTCTCAGAGCCAGTAAGATCTGGCTCTGGCATACTGCTGGAGGATGGGTGAGGAGGGGAAACAGAAAGACCTTGCAATTAGACCTGGAGACAGTAGAGAGTAGTGATCAGAGTCCTAAATTTGGAATCAACAGATCTGGGTTTGAATTCTGCCACCTGGGTGATCATAGCATCATGGCTTTTAGAGCTAGAAGGGGTCTAAGGGATAATAGGGTCCAACCTCATTTTACACATGAGGAACCTGGGGTTCAGAGAACATCAGGTATAGGTGAGAGAGAGCTAGGATTTGAATCCAGGTCTTTTGTTTTCAAAACCAGTGCTTTCTACTACCCTGCCTTAACTTTCAGCAAGTCATTTACCATCTCCAGGCTTCCAATTCCTCACCTACAAAATAAAGGTAATGGATTAGATGATCAAAGATGTCATTCTCTTCCAATGCTAAATCCTATGGACCAACACTATGAGGTGCTGGGGACCTGAAAAGGGATATAATCTTGCTGCTTCCCTAGAGGGTGATTTAGCTGTCTCCACTTTCCTATGCAGTGAAGAAACTGCAGGTGGTAGTTCAGGAAAGATCACTGAACCCAACATTAGCGACATCCCATAGCCCTGGTCCCTTGCTCACCCTCCTGTACGTTTTTTGCTGATGAAAGAAACTCGGTTGCTGATATTCTGCTTAAAGATATCTGGAACACCTGAGGAGGAAAACAAGCAAATGAACAAGTTTCCCTGGGGCTCAGACCAAGACAGATATGGGGATAAGTAGCCAGGGGAGGAAATTTTTCTCTCTGGACCCAAGTTATGTCCAACTGAAAAAATGACTGAACAAAACTCCAGAAAGAGAAATTTGATCCCATTTGAGGGTTTCTTGGCAGAGATACAGAGTGTTTTGCCATTTCCTTCTCCAGCTCATTTTACAGATGAGGAAACTAAGCAAATAGGGTAAGTGACTTGCCCAAGATCACATAGCTACTAAATGTCTGAGGTCCAGATTTTTAAAAAACTCTTACCTTCTATCTTAGAATCAAAACTAAGTATTGGTTCCAATGCAGAAGAGTAGTAAAGTCTAGGCAATTAGGGTTAAGTGGTTTTATAGATGAGGAAACTGAGACAAACAGGGTTAAGTGACTTGCCCAAGATCACATTTCTTACTAAGTGTCTGAGGTCCAGATTTATTTTAAACCCTTATCTTCTGTCTTAGAATCAATACTAAGTATTGGTTGCAAGGCAGAAGAGTAGTAAAGGTCAGGCAACTGTGGTTAAATGACTTTACAGATGAGGAAACTGAAGTAGGCAGAGGTCAAGTGACTTGCCCACAGATACATAGCTAGTAAGTATCTAAATAAAGCCTAATTTGAACTCAGGTCATCTTGTCTCCTTACACTCTCTCCCCAGTATCACCTAGTTACTCTTTCAAGAGACCTTAAGAGAAAATGGTCATACAGAGCACGTAACTAAGATCTCTCTTACCATTTTATATATATACATAAATATACATTTTATATGTGTGCATATGTAAAAGTATGTCACAGAGCTAGGAAATGTCTGAATCCTGATTTGAATCTAGGACCTCCTGTCTCCAGACCTGGCTCTCTATCCACTGGACCACTTAGCTGCCCCTCTGTGGTCAGATTTGAACTCTAGGTCATGTACACTAAGCATTGCACTACCGACAGTATTTCCTCAAGCTCTTCTAGGGTAGATCATTCTCTAATGACAATAATGATGGTGGACATTTTTATGGTTTGCAAAGCACTTTAATATTTAATGTTAATAATAAATAACAAAAATGAATCATTTTAGTATATCTCATTTTATCCTCACAGTTTTGTGCAGTAGGCATTATTGTTTTTTCATATTAGTCACATTATGAAAGAAAATAGAAAAAGTTTTTAAAAAAGAACAGTCTGCTTTGAGCTGCATTCAGATTCCATAAGTTCTTTCTCTGGAAGTAGATAGTATTTTTCAGCATAGATTGGTAAGTACTGTTATTGTCCCCACTTTACAGGTAAGGAAACTAAAGTCAAGGGAAGGTGAGACTTTTGGAGAGGTAGGGATCATAGAACTAGTAAATGTATATGAGGCAGGATTTGAACTCATGTTTTCCTGACTCAAATTTGCAGCACTGTTTTCACCTCGCTACCTTCTCTGTTGTTTGTAACCTGGCCATGTCTAAATCTTTTACTCTAAGCAGGCATTCTTACCCTGGACACCAGGAACATGATTTTAATATTTTGGTAACTATATTTAGCAGAATTGGTTTCCCTTGCCATCCTTTGTATTTTATTTTATGCATTTCAAAGGCATCTTTCTGAGAAGGGGTCCATAGGCTTTCCCAAACTGCCAGAAGGGTCCATGGCACAAATAGAGGTTAAGAATCTGGGTTCTACTGGAAGAACCTCCATGAACTGATGCAGAGTGAAATGAACAGAACCAGGAGAACATTGTACACAGAGAGTGAAACATTGTGGAATGATCGAATGTCATGGACTTTGCTACTAGTAGCAATGCAATGATCCAGGACAATCCTGGGGGATTTATGAGAAAGAAAACTAGCCACATTCAGAGAAAGAACTGTGGGAATAGACATGCAGAAGAAAAACATATGACTCATCACTTGTTTATATGGGTGCTTGACTTGGGGTTTTGGTTTTAAAAGTTGCTCTATTGCAGAAATGAATAATATGGAAGTAGGTATCAAGTGATAACACATGCATAACCCAGTGGAATTGCTTGTTGGCTCTGGGAGGAGAGAGGGAAGAGGGGAGGGAGAAAAAAAAGAATCCTATAACCATGGAAGAATATTTTTTTAAATCACTCTAGACAATTTAAAAAACCCTGGGTTCTAGAGAGTAGAGTGGAGTCTCCTCACTTCTGTTTCCCCAAAACCAATCCTGACCCAAGCCAAAGTTTTCTCTCATAGGCTTCTATTTGCCCTATAATTCTCTTACCAGTCATGTCCTCAGTGATCCTCCCTGGTATCACTCCCAATTTCGCATGGGTGAATTGGAAGAGATAAAATTTGAGCCCAAATCTTCCCATTTCAAATCCAATATTTTTCCATGCACATATACACACATATACATACACACATACATATCTAAATAAATTATATATTTAAAAATATGTATGTATGTATATACGTATACAAAATGACAAAGTGACAAGAGAGATCTTAGTTGCATCCCTTTGCATGACCATTTTCTCCTTAGATCTCTTGTTCTCAAAGGGTAATGAGGTGGTACTAGGGATAGAATGTTAGAAGACAAGAAGACCTGAGTTCAAATCAGGCTTTAGATACTTACTAGCTATAGACCCTGAGCAAGTCACTTAACCACTGCCTGCCTCAGTTTCCTCACCTATAAATGGAAATAATAATAACACCCACCTTCCAGAATTTTTGTGAGGATCAAATGAGAGAATGGTTGTAAAATGCTTAACAGAGTCTCTGGCTTATAGTAAGTGCCATATAAATGTTAGCTATTATATTTTTTAAATCGTAATTTCCATCTTAGAATCAATATTGTATATTGGTTCCAAGGCAGAAGAACAGTAAGGGATAGGCAATTGGGTTGAGTGACTTGCCCAGGGTCACATAGCTAGGAAGTGTCTGAGGCCAGATTTGAACCCAGGATCTCTTGTCTTCAGGTCTGGCTCTCAAACCACTGAGCAACCCAGCTGCCCCAATGCTAGCTATTATCATTATGATGATGATTCCTTCTGCTTCCTTCTCTCCTCATCAATTACCTTTCACACAAAGCTGAGTGAAGCGGAGCTCGCTGTCGTGGTCCCTCAGCATGAAGTGGAAGTCCTCCCAGGTCAGCTCCTCCTTGTCTTGGAAGCCAGATTCTCGGAACATGGACTCCACCACCTCAGCTAGCTGGTCTTTGGACAGGCAATTGTTGGAGATCTCGATGAAGGACCTGATTAAGAACAGAGCAAGAGGGCCAGAAAGTGAGCAGCCACCCAGTGTGGTCGGGCTCCAGTCAGGCCAGATTGATCATATTCGGGGCAGGGCGGGCAGACCAGAGGATTAGCTTATGCGTTGTCCATGACCTAGGAAGCAGGATTGAGAATGTAAATGTTAAAAAGTCTGTAGTTGACACTAAGCTGGGTGGGGTTACTAACTTGCTAAGCTCAGAATGCTGGAACTGAACTAAAAGTGACCTTGACCGCCTGGAGAAATAGTCCATATAAAATGCCCAGAAGAGGGGGCAGCTGGGTAGCTCAGTGGATGGAGAGCCAGCTCTAGAGACAGGAGGTCCTGGGTTCAAATCTGGCCTCAAACACTTCCTAGCTGTGTGACCTTGGACAAGTCACTTAACCCCCATTGCCTAGCCCTTACCACTCTTCTGCCTTAGAACCAATACACACATTCCCCAATTTGGGCAAGGGACATGAATAGGCAATTTTCAGGTAAAGAAATCAAAAGTATCAATAAGCACATGAGAAAGCGTTCTAAAGCTCTTATAATTAGAGAAATGCAAATCAAAACAACTCTGAGGTACCACCTCACACCTAGCAATTGGCTAACATGACAGCAAAGGAAAGTGGTGAATGTTGGAGGGGATGTGGCAAAATTGGGACTTTAATGCATTGCTGGTGGAGCTGTGAATTGATCCAATCATTCTGGATGGCAATTTGGAATTATGCTCAAAGAGCACTAAAAGCTGCCTGCCTTTTGATCCAGCCATACCATTGCTGTGTTTATACTCCAAAGAGATCATAAGGAAAAAGACTTGTACAAAAATATTTATAGCCGTGCTTTTTGTAGTGGCAAAAAACTGGAAAACGAGAGTCAATTGGGGAATGACTGAACAAATTGTGGTATCTGCTGGTGATGGAATACTATTGTGCTCAAAGGAATAAAGAACTGGAGGAATTCCACGTGAACTGGAAAGACCTCCAGGAATTGATGCAGAGTGAAAGGAGCAGAGCCAGAAGAACATTATACACAGAGACCGATACACTGTGGTAAAATAGAATATAATGGACTTCTGTACTAGCAGCAGTGCAATGACCCAGAGCAAAGCTGAGGGACTTATGAGAAAGAAAACTAGCCACATTCAGAAGAAGAACTGTGGAAGGAGAAACACAGAAGAAAAACAACTGCTTGAATACATGAGTTGATGGGGATATTATTGGGGATGTGGAAGCTAAACAATTACCCTAGTGCAACTATCAATAACATGGAAATAGGTCTCGATTAGTGATACATGTAAAACCTAATGGAATTGTGTGTCAGCTACAGGGGGCTGAGGGGGGGGTTTGAAGAGAGGGAAAGAATATTAATCATGTAACCATGGGAAAATAGTCTAAATAAAATAAATTAATTTTTAAAAAGTAAAAACAAAAACAATACACAGTAGTGATTCTAAGATGGAAGGTAAGGGTTTAAAAAATAAAAAGCAAGGGCAGCTAGGTGGATAGAGTGCCAAGCCCAGAGATCGGAGGTTCTGGGTTCAAATCTGACCTCAGATACTTCCTACCTGTGGGACCCTGGGGAAGACACTTGATTCCCATTACCCTCACTGTTCTTCTGCCTTGGAACTAATGCTTAGTATTGATTCCAAAACAGAAGGTGAGGGTTTTATTATTTTTTAAAGAAAATGATAAGCAAGACAACCTATTGGGAAAAGTATTGGAAGCTGAGAGCTTTAATTCTAACTCTGACACCAACTAGCTGTATAACTTTGGGAAAGTCGCTTGATTTCTATCTATAAACCTCAGTCTTCCCATCTATGATTCCAACAAAAGAACATCTTAGCACTGGTAGGAACCTGTGATGTGACTGGTCCATCTTTTTTTTCTATTGGTGCTTTTCCCATTGGCAGGAACCATTGGGATAATGGAAAATAGAGTTGATAGAAGCCTACAAAAATGGTGATTAAAGAAAGACATTGAAGGTCATGGAATCATAGATGAGAACTGGATCTTAGAGGTCATCTAAACACTAGTTTAGAGGTAGCTGGATGGCACAATGGATAGAGTACTAGATTTGGAGTCAACAAGACCTGAGTTCAAATCCAAACTCAGACAATTATTAGTGTGTCCCTGGGCAAGTCACCTAACCCCAATTGCCTAGCCCTAACTGCTCTTCTACCTTGGAACCAATATTTAGTATTGATTCTAAGACAGTAGGTAAGAGTATATTTATTTATTTATTTTTAAATTCCATTTAATTAATTAATTTAGAGGATTTTCCCATGGTTACATGATTTAGGTAAGAGTTTAAACACACACACATGCAATATAAATGCTAGATATTTCAGCTATTTATTAATGTAGCTATAACTAACCTTAATTTACAGATGAGAAAACTGGGTGCTCAGAGAACAATATGTCTCCCCAGATCTATTGGTAAGCTTGAACCACTGAGTTATCCATCTTAGACCTCCACAGTCTTGCACATATCAAGACACTGAGCAGGTGGGCTTAGTTCTCCTGATCCTTGTCTAAGTCAGTCCCAAACACTTCCTCTTAATACTAAGGTGTCATATTTTTGTTGTTCTTCCCTCAGTTTAGTTATGTCTGACTCTTCATGACCATAATTGGAGTTTTCTTGGCAAAGACACTGCAGCAGTTTGCCATTTCCTTCTCCAGCATTAAGGACACATAAACAAGTGCAGAGATGGGATTTGAACTCAGGTCTTTCCACTAATTCTCCCATTATATGATGCTTGATGATATGAGATACCTCACTTATACGTTATGCATCACCCATGCAATTTGCAAGTATGAGGGAGTGAGTTTTCTATTATACTTGGTATTACTTTAACACTAATGTGGGTTTCTACAGTTTGAGAAGAAAGTAAAGAAAGTGGATGAGGCCCGGAGCAACAGCAATTATTTGAGACAGGAAGCTTAGAGGGCTTTGGGCTGTTGATCTTGCAAAGAAGATTATGTGTTACATCTTCAAATATGCTAAAACTATTATGAAAAAATGCTCACTGATTGTTCTCAAACTCCACAGCATAATAAACAAAAAAATGGGCACAGGTTGGAGAAAGAAAACTAAGCTGGTCACTAGGAAGAATGCCTTATTTGCCAGATTAACAGGGAACTAGATGACTGAGGAAGATTCATTTAATTCATCCAGTTCAGGGAGCAGCTGGGAAGCTCAGTGGATTGAGAGCCAGGCCTAGAGATGGGCGGTCCTGGGTTCAAATCTGACCTTAGACACTTCCTAGCTGTGTGACCTTGGGAAAGTCACCTAACCCTGTTTGCCCAGCCCTTACCATATTTCTGCCTTGGAATCAATACATAGTATTGGTTTAAAAAATGTTTTAATAATTCATCTTCATTCATTCAACTAATAAAATTATGATGTCCCTGGTCCCTCCATTTCTAATACTCTGTGATTTTAGTATTTATTTATTCAACATTTGTTATATTCATAATATTACAGTAGGGATTTCAGTATGGCTCTGGGGTGGAGGTGGGCACCGTTAGGGAGTATTAAAGATGAAATTTAAGATGAAATTAAAGAGGAAGCGTTGCAATTTTTCTTCCGGGATTTTTTAAATGGGATTTTTTTGAGAGGGTCTGTTTTGGATAATTTAGGTTCAGTCCTTTCTGAAGACCATGGGAAAGACCTCTTGCATTTCCTTCCACGTTTTAAAATTTCTTCTGCCCCAGATAGCTTTATTCTAATTTCCTTCCGGAAGTACATTCTTCTCTACCCATGAAATTCCCTCTCTGTGACAGCTTTTCTGGAATCCCATCCTAAGGCTCAATCACTACAGCTGCCCATACCTCATCATAGTGGAAAATTCCTCCTTGGAGAGGAAGCCATTCTCATCCAGATCATACATGGTGAACATGAGCTGGGACTTATCCTCTGAGGAGCCTAGAAGGAAAGGGAGAGAAATGTTGAGATGCCCCCCGCCTTTGGCTTTGCTAGCCTTGGCACTCTTCTCATGTCAGAGCTATTCCAGTAGATGAGACCTGCATTAAGCTCTCAAGTCAGACTGGGGACCTCGGGATCAGAGAAGAGTCAGGGCAGGGCACCGAAGGAAGCGGTGTGAATTCTTGAGTACTTGAGGCTGGTTGGTTGTGTGGCCAGTCAGGGCCAACTCAAACTAGTTCATCATTTCCCCATCCCTACCTTTCATGAAGATGACCAGGATGTCTAGGAATTCTCGGAAGGATAAGTAGCCGTTGTTGTCTTTGTCGGCCAGAGAGAACATGGACTCTACAAACATGGCCTGAGGCTTGAGGCCAAGGGACTCTGCAAACTCTGCCCTGCTCAGCTCACAGGCCAGGGCCTCTCGCACCTTCTGAGATGAGTCTGGATGCCGGATCCCTGCTTCTGCCTGGCCAATGTCCAGCACCTACAAATGTTCAGTAGAGGAAAGAGGGAGAGAGAAAGAGGAGTTCAGACCTGGCTATAACAGATATTTGGGAGGAAATTGTATACAATGACGCTATTCATTTTGTTTCAACAAAGAATATTTATTAGGATCTATTATGTACACTTAACCTTCCTCCCCTTTGGGTCCAAAGAAGGGGAAATTTCTAGTTAGCTAAGGGATTAACCAAAAATCTGCCAATCATTTGGAGGTTTTCTGTTTGGTTAAGAGTAAACTTGAAAAACTTTGAAGATTAGAAGTTTAACCAATAACGTGCATTAAAAGAAAAGCAAAAAGAATACTCTCCATTGAGAGAAAGAACTATGGGAGTAGAAATGCAAAAGAAAAACTTAAGACATGACTTGTTTATATGCTTATATGATTTAGGGGTTTGGCTTTTAAAGATGGCTCTATAGCAAAAATGAATAATATGGAAATGGGTATCAAGGGACAACATTTGTATAACCCAGTGGAATTGCTTGTTGGCTCTGGGAGAGGGGAGGGAAAGAAAAGCAAGCACATGATAGAGAACTGTAGTTTCATATAACAATCTGCTTTTTCTGTTCTATTTTGATAATGCAAATGACTATTTTATTTGGTGTTTGTTAAGTTCAGGAAAAAAAATTAAAGCAGCAAATAAGAGAGAGTACAGAAGATGGGATGGGGGTAGCTATGTGGGTGAGTGGAATGAAAGCCAGGTCTAGCTAGAGATGGAAGGTCTTGGGTTTCAAATCTGACCTTAGGCATTTCTTAGCAGTGTCACCCTGGGCTAGTCACTTAGCCTAGCCCTTTCTGCTCTTCTGCCTTGGAACTCATACATAATATTGATTCAAAGACAGAAAGTAAAGGTTAAGAAAAAAAAAAGAGTACACATTTACAGGCCCTGGTAGCGACTCTGGCAAAATTTCATAATCAGGCTACAATCAGATTAAAATATAATTGAGGGGCAGCTAGGTGGGCTCAGTGGACTTAGAGCCAGGCCTGAAGACAAGAGTCCTGGGTTAAAAGCTGGCCTCAGACACTTCCTAGCTGTGTGACCCTGAGCAAGTCACTTAACCCCCATTGCCTAGCCCTTACTACTCTTGGAACTTACTACTTGGCCTTGGAACCAATACACAGTATTGATTCTAAGATGGAAAGTAAGGTTGTTGTTATTTTTTTTTTTGTAATTGAGAAATGTCTAACAAGAAAAATAAAAATACAATACAACAAAGAGAGAGTAAAACTGAAATCGTTCAACTAAACCATTGAGTTTGAGCTGGAGAGCCATGAGATCCTAAATAGACAAAACCCAAATGAAGGAGAGTGTTCTCTTCTCTGCTTGAGTCATGGAGGAACCAGATGCTTCATGGCTAGAGGACCAAGGTAGGTCCAGAAATTTTAACTAGATCATTAGATTGTTAGAGTTGTAAGAAATCCCAGAAAGTGCTGAAACCAATATCCTCGTTTTACAGACAAGAAAACAGGAGCAGAGAAGGAAAGCAAAAGTCTAAATTCAAGACACTTTCTCCTATAACAAGTTGACTTTATTACTTTGAAGCAAAGTATAATCCAGCACTTTTTTGGTCTGTGGGGAAAGAAAATACTTTATGGACTATAAAGTGCACTGTTGTTATTGTCCTGAAAGAAGACAGGGTTCTTGGTTGGATCACCTCACAAATAAGTATTTATTAAGCACCTACTATGTGCTAGGCACTATGGATACAAGTACAAAGAAGGAAACAATCCGTATTGTTAATTTGCTTAGTTTTGCTTATTTATTTTTAATTTTACCTTCTGTCTTGGTATCAATACAAAGTATCATTTCCAAGGCAAAAGAGGAGTAAGGACTAGGCAATTAGGTTTAAGTGACTTGCTCAAGGTCACACAACTAGGAAATGTCTGAGGTCAGATCTGACCCCAGGACCTCTTATCTCCAGGCCTGGTTCTCTATCTACTGAGTCATCTTGCTGTCCCTAATTAGCTTTTTTTTTTTTTTTTTAATCCTTACCTTTCATCTTAGAATCAATATTGTGTATTGGTTCCAAGGCAGAAGAGTGGTAAGGGATGGGCAATGGGTGTTTAGTGACTTGTTCAGGGTCCTACATTTAGGAAGTATCTGAAGCCAGATTTGAACCCAGGACTGGCTCCATTTCCAGGTCTGGCTCTCTATCCATCGAGCCATCCAATAGCTCCAACCTCTTTCTCTAATCTACTAGGCATTAC
Organism: Gracilinanus agilis; assembly: GCF_016433145.1. Lineage (NCBI taxonomy): Eukaryota > Metazoa > Chordata > Mammalia > Didelphimorphia > Didelphidae > Gracilinanus > Gracilinanus agilis. The sequence goes on along the minus strand of NC_058131.1, from coordinate 523,682,520 downwards.
TTCCCCTGCCATATACTAGGATCTAACCAAACTGTCTTTATTTCTGTTACACATGAAACACTGCCTCTCATCTCCATGCCTTTGCACTGGTAAATCTATCTGTTCCCCAGGATTCTGATTTCAGGGACTGCGCTACTTGCTGCTTGGGAATGGACAAGAAAATTGGAGCCCTGACTGTTAGTCTCAGGAGTCTACTTCTCCCCGGAGCTAGAGAACTAGGAGAAAACTGAAAGCTTTTATTGGAACATGTGAGATAAAGAGAATGTGGAAAGATGATTAGAATTGAGGGCTATTTGGAAGAATAGTAAGCAGAGATCCTGCTGCTTTGCCAGCTTTGAAGGCACCCATTTGGCCTTATTACAGGAAGTTTGGGGAGATGGCAGGAACTAGGACTGGGTTATACCTTAGAAGAGCTCTCTGTCCCAATTCAAGTTCTCCACTCCTCCCATTAGCTCCCCACCTCCTGCCTGCTCCATCAGCTATGGTACCTGTGCAAAAAGGTGCCTGAAAAAGGTCTCGAGGATATGCTCCCGCTGCTGCTTGGTCACAGCTTTTTTTAATAGATCTTGTTCCCTCATATCTGACAGCCCAAAGTCCAGGTCCCAACAACGACAGTGATTCTGAAGGCTCTGGACGAAGGTACCCAGCTCCTCCTCAGAGTTAAACATCAGCACCTTGGGAAAGAGTAAAAGAAGGGGTGCTCAGGCTTCCAGTTCAGTCTCCCACCTAGCATCTCCCCCCAAACCCAGGGGGCCTTGACTTGAATGACTTGAATGAGGAAGGGTGTAACAGTCCTCCCCAGTATAGCTACAATTGGGGAAAGGTTAGCTAAGGGTGGTTAGCAAGGGGAGGCTATAGTAGAATAAGTAGGTTTGGATCATTTTGTTTAAAAAATAAAAACAACTCACCTTCTGTCTTAGAATCAACACTAATAGGGGGCGTAGCTGGGTGGCTCAGTGGATTGAGAGCCAGGCCTAGAGATGGGAGGTCCTAGGTTCAAATCTGGCCTCAGGCACTTCCTAGCTGTGTGACCCTGGGCAAGTCACTTGACCCCCATTGCCTAGCTCTTACCACTCTTCTGCCTTGGAAGGTAAGGGTTAAAAAAAAAAAGAATCAACATTAAGTATCAGTCTGAAGGCAGAAGAGCAGTAAGAGTGAGGCAATGGGGGTTAAGTGACTTATCCAGGGTCTCACAGCTAGGAAGTATCTGAGGCCACATTTGAACCCAAGACCTCTAAGCCTGACTCCACTGAGCCACCTGGCTTCTCTTTGGGCCACTTCCAAAAAGAAAACAAAGACTCTGGGGTTTTGGCAAGCAGGGTATATAAGAAGAAGGGTAGGGAAGGTAGAACAAAGGGAAAGTTCATAGGGACCATACTAGGTCATATTCTTTGGGGATCTTGAGTAGCAGTGTCCGGCGGCCATGGTTGTTTGACTGAATCAAATTTATCTGTTGTAAAGGCTGGAGTTGGATGGACCGGATCATAGAAGACTGTTCATCTAGCACTCGGAGAGATCTCTCTGGGAGTAGCTGTAGGTATACAGGAGAGCTCCTCATGCCTGGACCTGGCCACTCCATTGCTGGTGAGGAGAGAGGGATGAGGGTGGGATGGGAAGAGGGAGAGTTGAAGGCTAGACTGACCCCTATCTCTATCCTCAGGTAGGCTCTTTGTCACTTCAATTGGTCCTTCTCATTTGGAAGCTTCCTCATCTAGACCCCACCTTCACCTGGATCCTTTCTCTCCTTTAATCTCCATCTCACCTGATCTTTCTTTCACCTGACCCCCCACCTCTCCTGGGTCTCTTCCTTCCAATGATCCCACCTCACCTGGTCCCTCCTTGACCTGATCTCTACTTCACCTGGATGCCTTCCCTCAGTTCAGCCCCACCCCACCTGGCTTCTTCCTTACTCCCTTTCTCACCTGGTACCACCTCCATGGGCATTTCCTTCTTTGAGTTCTGTTTCTCTTGCTTCTGTAGCTTCTTGAACTCTCTGCCTCGGAAATGTGCCACCACCCAGGCAATGAACAGACTTACTGGAATAGGGAGGGGAAAAGGGAAGCATGAAAGCCATCAGGAACTGATGAGAAGTGGGAACCACTCCCACCCTCACTCCACTTTTCCCTGAGAGTTCATGCCATTGCTTCCTCTATAATCAAACCATCCTTGGGGCCAGACCCCAAAAAAGGATGTCTGAGTGGCTCATGTATTGTATATTGGGATGTAGTAGACAGGAACTCTGGGATAGCCAGGGGAATGGCTCATAATTTGAGGAAGGCTGAAGAAGGAAAAAATAGAACAGATGAGAAACAGTGGGTCGAAATGGTTTACCTAAGGGGAGACAGAAGAGGGCTACAATAGTAAGCCCAAAGCCAGGACCACTGCCTTCAAAGTAGTCCAACACTCTCATGGGCACACAATTGGGCAACATATCTTCTGTAAGCTGCTGAGGTTGTGGGCAAGGGTCTCCTGGAGAAAAGAGAAGCATCAGAACTTGAGGCAAGAATCTGCTCCCTAAAGATTCTGCTCCTCACCCCAGTTTCCCTCTCTTTCTGTTATGAGCACCAAAGACATTGGGATTTTCTGCCTCCTTCTTTGCACATCTAATTGATCTTACTGCATAGCATAGCCCCCCACACACACACACACACCTTGCATCTACTGCTGCTGAGATTGTTCCTACATGAGACTTTGAAGCCCTGAACAGGACTAGACTAGGTAAACTTGCCTTCCAAGACACTTATCTGGGTTATACTCAACAATGGTCATGTCCACAATGACTCCCTTTGGGGTCACTCAGCCTGATAAATCTCTACAAGGTCCCTTCTTTCAGGGTCCCTCTTTCATGGCTACTCACCCTCATGCCAGAAAAAGACACTGGATTGCAGGGCATCATGACTAATGTTAGTGACATTAACCAAGACATCATGGAGGGATGTTTTTTGGATTTCAGCAATCTCTTCCTTTGTGAACAACCTAAGTGAAGGCAGAAGAGAACCTGAGAATTATTAGAATGAAGGAATGGGAAGGCAGATCCATAGCACCATCAAGAGCCCCAGGAGTCAATATCAGGAAAAAGTCATAGAAGGGAGGAGGTTGAGTGGGAGGGGTAGAAAAGAATGAGAAGGAGATATATAACAGATCTGAGCACTCGGAGGCTCATGGGAGAGGTAAAAGGAAACAAGGACTAGGGGCCATTTTGGGGATGTTCTTCAGACAGGAAATATCTGGGTCTCACACAAAGGAACTGTACAAAGGATGGAAGCCTATACTAGGGTTGTGTGTTGGAGGGCAAGACAATTTGGTATCTCTACTGAGGCCAGTTTGGGGATGGTCTCTGGAAATTCTAGACAGACTCTCACCCATTTTTTGTGTTCTCAAACCAATAACGGTCTCCATCTCGTAACCGAATAAATTGGTCAAAAACGATGGTACTGAACAGGGGTGAAGGGTTCCCATAGCTCTCCAAGAGGCCCCCAGGGAGCAGCTCTAGAAGAGACAGGCTCCAGTTGTACAAGGTGGCAATCTCCTCCAAGACCTGTGAATGAAAAGGCAAAAGTCAAAAGGTGCAATAAGCCAACATAGGTGGGCATGTTGCTTCTTCATGTGGCTTGTAGACATGTAGCTATCCCCATACTTTGAAGTCCTTATTTAACCTGTTCCTTTGTGGATAGGGGTTTGGGGAAGGGCCTCAAAAGAAGCTGAAGAAGTAGACTCTGCCCATCACTGTACTTAGAAGTCAGGTTGCCTCCCCTGAGATTTCTTCCCTTCCCTTCTAATTCCCCCAGGGGTATGGGCAGCTTCTCAGGCAGATCGTGCATGCCTTCCTCTTTTCTCTCTCTCCTAAATGAATGTGTCCCAGATGCCAAAATTCCTAGTTATAGCTCTGGGTATTGGTTGGAGGCTGATGTCTTCCCAGCCCTAAAGACAGTCCTTTGAGACCTTGGGTCTGCAGCAAGTCTGACTTTTTATTCCTGACTCCTGATTCTCCCTCTCAACTCTGCTGGGAAGATCCTGGTCATTCTTGGGAGCGATTCTCCCCTAGTCCTCTTGGTTCAGGGCTCTGTGCTTCTCTATGAGCACACTGTCAGATATCTGGGGATTAGTGAGTTTGGTCTTAGTTCTGGGGTCCTGCTTGACCCAGGATAGTTTTCAACCTAAAGGGAGCTTGAACCAGGAAACACTTGGACTGGGACTTGGAAGGATGGCTTTTCTGGGAACCATTCCTAGCTACGGAATATTACTCACATTGGACTCCAGCTCAGGGTTGAGAGTACTCCAGTTCTTCGGGGTCTCCAACCCCAATGCTTCAAGGGCCCGGTTATAGCTGGGCAGTCCCAGATCCCGGCCCCTCTGAATGCTGCTGGCCACATAATCTGTTCGTGAGAACTTGCCAGGGCCTGGCCAGTAATCTAGGAAAAGCAGATAGTCATTCCCAAATTAGAGGCCAGATCATGCTGGGGACCATCACCAACACTTCCTCACCTCACCAGTTTCTCTTTAGTCTTTAGTCACTGTCCCCCAGGGGAGAGAAGAGCAAGTCCCTACAGACCTCAGGAAGCTTAGGGGCATAGTAGATAGAACACTGGGCTTGGAGTTAGAAAAACCTGTTTTTGAATCTAGCCTTGGACACTATGTGACTCTAAACAAATCACTTGACTTCTGTTTACCTCAGTATCCTCATCTGTAAAATGAGGATAAAAATAGTACCTATTTCCCAGATTGTAAGGAAAAATGAGATAATATTTGTAAAGTGCTTTACAGACCTCAGAGGTGTGTATGTGTACATGCATGTGTGCATATGTGTGTGTGTGGGCATTAGCTCTTATAATTACCACTGGATGTCCCACCAGGGTTCATGGTATGACTTAGAGATAAGTAGAATTAATAGTCTGCAAATAGTTGATTGATAGGGCCATCATCACTCCTAGCTCTTCTAGGGATCCCCAAAGCCCAAATCTTTATTCCCTTTCCTAAATCTGACTAGTGGGAGCTAGGCTTGACCCTGACTCAGTCATCCCTTGGATAGGCCAAGAGATCATTTCCTTTCCAATCAACTCTAGAGACTCAGCCTACTCATGTCTTATCACATCTACCTTTCTTTCCTGACCTAAGACCTCTCTAGCTCCTGGAGAGGGTCAGTCCACAGTGATCTCAGCCTGCTGGCTTTTTTCTTACCTCTCAGGTCCTGTACTACAATCCTGTCTTCTCTCTCTGAGATCTGTGAGGCCATCCCTAGGAGTAGTCTGTCCACTGCTTCAGCACTGTCCAGATTTGGGTTCTGGATGAGGACATAATAGTCAAGATTTAGTACAAAAGACCCTCTCCTGGCCACTTCCCCCAGGTTCATATATTAGGTCCCTGTTTCTCACCCCCAGACCATTGCTGGAAGTTTCGGGAAAGCAGATTTTGGCTAGATGTAAGGGAAAACTTCCTAAGAACTTAAAGCTTTCCACAAAGGGAGTGGGTTACATTGAGAGACAATAGATTCTTCCCCCACCCCTCATTAAACCAATACTGTGTATTGGTTCCAAAGAAGAGAGATAAGGGCCAGGCAATGGGGGTTAAATGACTTGCCCATGGTCACACAGCTAGGAGGTATCTGAGGCCAGATTTGAACCCATGACCTCCTGTCCCTTGGCCTGGCTCTTGGACTGAATCACCTAGCTGCCCCCATGAGAGTGGGTTCTTTATCACTGAAGGTTTTTGAACTGAGGCTGGGTGAACACTTGTTCAGAGTGCTGTACTGGGGACTCCTCTTCAGTTCTAGATTGGACTAGATAAAATCTCTTCCAAATCTCTATCCTTATTCTCTGAAGAAGCTGTCCCCAAAGATTCCTCTTACTCATTCTTATCATCCCTACAATCATCTTGGAATAATGGAATCCAAAAGGCTGAAACTATCGATTTCTGCCAGAACTAAGAGAAGGAGACTGACCAGCACCCTTCTCCTAGAATACCAGTTTTTCCTTTCCCAACTCCCTTCACCCCCAGCTGACCTTCCGATTCCAGTAGCTGTTGCAGACTCTAAATGCTATTGTTGAGTTCTGGCCGTTGTTGTAGGTGATGTTTTGGAAATGACAGCTGGCATTTCTGAAACAGAGGGAACAGTGGAAATGGTGATAGGAAGTCATAAGGAGACAGAAGAAAAGACTCAAAAATAGTCCAAAGGAATCAGAAATCTGAGTTAGGAATAGGTGGAGGTGGAGTGTTTGTTGGGAAGGCTGAGGCTGGGAAATTTGAAGAAGGATCTTGCACATGGAAGGTAACCGATGAATATTTGAATGGATGGCGGAGGAATAGAAGTCCTTAGCTCCCACCCTGGTCCTGGGCATGCCCGCTCTTAATCCAACCTTTAGCTCTAATCCTTCTTCAAGGAAAGTTGTTTAACAATCATTCATCAGCTAGCATTTATTATATGCCTACTACTTAGTAAAGGAGGAGCTAGTCAGCACCATGGATAGAGCCCTAGACATGGAATCAAGAAGACTTCTCTTCATGAATTCAAATCCAGCCTCAGACTAGTTGTGTGACCTTGGACAACTCACTTAACTCTGTTTGTCTCAGTTCCTTATATTAAAAATGAGATGGAAAAGGAAATGGCAAACCACTCCTATATATCTCCCCAATGGAATCACAAAGAGTTGGCCACGACTGAAAATGACTGAATAACAACTAAACGATGTACTAGGCACTAGCTCTACAAAGACAGAAATGAAATAGTTCCTGTCCTCAAAGAGATTACATTTTAACGGGGCAGACAACATATAGATGTATAAATAGATACATAATAAATATATCATATACATATATAAATAGATACAAAATAAATACAAATCATTTAAGTGTCAGAGGGCAGCAGCCCCTCTGGGTGGGATGGGAGGAAATCAAGGAAGGCTTCGTGTAAAGGATGGCATCACAATTACATTCTATAAGATACATGCTAGAGGCAGTGATTGCTACTTGTGCTTTCTCTCAATCCTACATCCAACTCCTGCCCTCTAGATGGGTACATGGGGATTCAGAAGTAAGTAGAGGGATGTTTTAAAGAAGAAATGCCACCCCTGCCCATCTCCATCACAAGCCCACTCAACTCCTACCTACCCCCACCTTACCTCATATATACACCAGGGGGCACCATGGTGGAGAAGAATTGCTGGGAGGCTGCTAGGAACTCAGGGGAGATGCTGGGGTCCAAGAATGACTTGTACCCTAGAGAGAGTACAATCATGAGCTTTGGTTTATCCTTAAGCCTTCTTCATTCCTCAAGATCCTGCCTACAACACCACTCCATACCCTCTGCCCATACCCAGCCCTGAGCTCCTGCTGGTGAACCCTCTCCCTACTTCCTCTCACCTTCATATGCTGGGGGAGTTTTATTCACAAAGCTGGGTAGCCATTCATACAGGACAATGTTCTGTTTGAGGAGGAGATGAGAGAGAAATGAGAGGTTGGTGGGAACTGCAGGGACAGGGGAATGAGAAGGGAGGACTGGGAGGAGGTAAGAATGAAGTGGTGGGAATGAGTCAGACAAGAGAGTTGGGAGAAGGGAAGGAGACCTTTGGAAGATGCTATTCGTAGGCTCACACAATTAAAGATTTAGATCTAAAAGGGCAATCCCCCCATTTTACAGATGAGGAAACAAGAGGCCCCAGAAGTGACTTGCCCAGTGTCCTATACAAAGTAAATGGCAGAGCTGGGATTCAAACTCAGGTTCTATGACTCTCAGTTTAGTGTTCTATCCTATTGCACGAAATGCCTCTCAAAATCCTTAGAAGTCTTTTACAGATCCTGGTCTGTAGAGAAGAGGGATGGCTAGGTGGCTTAGTGGATTGAGAGCCAGGTCTGAACCTGGGAGGTCCTGGGTTCAAATCTGGCCTCAGACACTTTCTAGCTGTGTCATTTAACCCCATTTACCTAGCCCTATCTGTTCTGCCTTAGTATTGATATTACCCTTTCTAAGACAGAAGGAAAGGGTTTAAAAAAAAACCAACAAAAAGACCCCTTTAGGTAAGTCTAGCTATACGTGTCCCCTACAAGCATGTCTTCCATGTGTGTTTGTTCCATGGTCACATGTTCTTTGTATGTGTGCTCTGCCCCAGTGGTGGGGAGATAACCCAAAGGTGGGAGAATTCCATATGTGCACTCAAACATTTTTTCTTGTCATTTTTGTCTGCTATACTGTTTGATCAACTGTTTTTTGCTTTGAACTAAAACAAAGAAACAACCTATGAGCGTCACATAAATATGAATTCTACTTGTGATACAGCTCTTTGTGCTGAAGTGGAAAGAAGGGTCATTCTTTCTGGGGGGCTAAAAAGGCAGGAGGCTGTGGTATCTGGACTGACCTGGTAGGTAGCAATGACCCTCTTTCGGGCATGTTGGAACAGCTCCTCATCTCCCCAATCCTTGTGCTCCTCAGCTAGCCTCTGAGCCCAGAAGTTGTGATACCGAAACCAGAGAAGGCCCATTGCCTGAAGAAATGGATTTTGGTTCCCCCTCTGGGCCCCAAAGGCTACAACCAACATGAGAAGAAAAAAGTGAACTCCATCACCCTTGTGGATCCCAAACTCCAAAATGACTTGCATCCTTCTCCTCTCACCTCCTCTTTCCTCCCCATTCATACCACTCCCAGACTTCTAGATCTTCAAACTCCCCTGACTCACCATATAGCCCTTGAGGTCCATCCTGCTTTGTGGAAGGATCTGGTGCTGTCCACATGAGAAGGGGCCCCTGGGTGTCCCTGGGGAAAGCAGGATCTGGCCCTGATGCCAGTTTTCCACCAGAGAAGCTCCTCAGGGCATCACTCCAGGAGTGAGAGGAGCCATAGATGGCACTGCCATCCAGCCAGCTGGTGACCTCATTGATCTGGGGACAGACATCAGAAACAGTATGAGGGGCTGTGAAATAGTGAGCAGATGATAGGAGACCAAGTATCCACCCTGGAGTTCCATTTGTCACCCTTAGCCACAATCCCTCACTCCTCCCTCACAAAAAAAAGAACCCTCCAGTGCCCAACTCTGTTCTCTGCTCTTTATCACCATCCAGAACCTGAAAGAAATTGGAAGCCTGACTTGAGCCTCTCCCCAGCCCCTTGGGTCTAGGGACCCTTCTTCTAGGAGGACCTGGTTTCGGGGGTTGTTAGGGCTCTGCCCTGTCTGTGAGTCCCACTGGCTTCTCTGGAAGGGCAGCACCACATCCTTTCCAGTTTGGTTTGGGCCAAACACTTCATCATCTTTGGGGATTCGGATATTCATAAATTCAGCAGGACAGCCTGGCCGGTCCACGCTCACCACCTCAGAGAGGACATGGTAGCCTGCAGGCAGGGAGAGCCAAAGGTCAGCTAGGAAGTCTGAACATCTCTCCTTCCCGAGACCTGATCACTGTATCATAGAGAAGCCCTTTTTATTTGAGCTAAATTTCAAAGGGAGGGACTGGGGAATCCATGGCCAATAGTTATGGAATCAGGGAGCTTGTGTTTGGAACAGAGTGAGCAAGAGGGAGGGAGAACAAGGAGAAAGTGGATAAGGTCTTGGAATCTATAGATCTGTTTTTTCAACACTAGGTCTCTTTGAAGAGAGGGCAGGGCCAGGGTTAGGACTAAGCTCACACCTGACAGCGGGACTTGTACTGAGGAGAGGAAGGTTCCCACGACCCTCCCTATTCCTCTATCCAGGGAAGTATCTCAGTCAGGGAAATTCTCCTCACCAAAGAAGACCCCAAGCACAGTTCGATTATGTAAGGAGGAATTCCCAGCAGCACCCTTCATGGCGATGTTGCTGATGGTTCTAGGGTTGGGCAGGTGTGGCTCCTCCAAGGGCTGGTAAACACCATCTGAGTATGTGGCGGGGACTAAACGCTGGAGCTTGGAGCCTGAGACCAGGAGGGAAGAATAAATGTCATGCTTCTGGCCAAGAACCCCTTGGCCCAGGCCTAGCCAACCTCCAATTCCTCCATCCAAAGTTAGGATCTTATTAACTCCCTCTTAAAGAGTTCCCTGGGCCTCCCCATCTCTGCCCCTGACAAGGTTTCCCAGATCTGCCCTACAGTGGAGTAGAGAAGTTCCAGAGGGAAGAGCAAATTACTTCCACCTACTGGCCAAATTTCCCATTGCAGCCTACTGAGCATCCCAAGAATTTCCTGTCACCATACTAACCTCCCTATCCCTGGCTAGCTCAAGTCCTTTAGGTACCTGCTGATCCCCGCTCATGGTATCTCAGGTTGTTGAACCAGCCGTCGTAGCGCTGGACTTCCCAGGATATGTCGAGAGATTTTTGGGCCCCTGCAGGCAAAGAATTTCCTGTCCTCTCCCTCCTTTGACATCAAATACCCTTAGGGAGTTCCTCCTCTTTCCTCAGGAATCAGGTAACTGCTCCTGGCCCTCCCCTGTTCCTCATTCCTAAAGCCTGCCTGAGGACCTATAGATTCCCCTCTCCCCAGGAATAATGACTGTCCTCACCCCTAAGGTCTAGAGCATCCCAACCCACCCAAACCAGCTGGACCTGAGTGGTGGCTGGTCAGAGAGAAGGAAAGGTTCAGTGAGTTGGGAGCTCATTCAAATGGCCTTCCAGAGTTTCAGAGGCAGGACATTGACCCTTTCTCCTTCACTTCAATTTCTGCTTTTCCCATCTTGAGATCCAGAAAGAGAAACTGAGGAAAAGAGGCTTAGACCTTCTGACTTTCTGCTCCCCTCAGGGCACCTCATACTTACCCACTGGGTCCCAGTGTCCAATCAGAACAATCTGCAGTACCAGTAGCCATGTACTGCACATGATGATCCCAGGGTCTAGGGGACAAGATGGGAGGAGAATGGAACTTGCTTGGGATAGACAAGCCCCTACTCCTACATCCAGTACAGGCACAGAGACCACAAATCTCCCCTTCTCAACACTTTTCTTGATGATCAGCATCTATTTGCCCCATTATACAAAGTGAAACTGGTATAGAATCAAAGTAGGTAGACCTCCCCAAAGTAGACCTTCCAATCTCCTTATCCTGGACCAGAAGTTTCTATTAGAGACCTTTATCTGTTGTTCTTCACAAGCTTCTGTCCATTCCCTTCTTGCTCCTCCAGTAGGGCAGTATGGTTCAATGGAAAGACTACTAGATTAGGAGTAAAGTGACCTGGATTCTTCCTAACCTTGGTTTTTCCATTCACTCATCTCTCAGAACCTCATTTTCCTCATTTGTAAAAATGGAGGGCCTGTACTATCAGATCTCTATGGTACTTTCTAGCCCCCCAAAATCTATGATTCTTCAGCCCACATACATATACCTATTAAAAACCTTGGGGATTTCATACATTCTGTTTCCTCCTTGAGCTTCACCGCTTCCTTGTTCTTTCCTCAACTCCATATCACTCAGGAGTGAGAAGATGGGAATAGAAATGGAGATGGGGGCAAGGGGTCAGTATTAATTAGTGGACTGAGAGTGAGAATATGTAGGATAAAGAATTGAGGGCCAGTTTGTCAGATGGTCCTAGATCCATTGTGCTTGCGGGAAGGAAGGGGGGACTGCGAAATGCAAAAGGAATATGGTAGCGGGGTATATGTGTATGGGGAGGTGGATCCTCACATATCAGCTCCTTAGAAGGTCCTTTTCTGAAAAGAGAAGAGAGAACTCCTCCTTCAATCCTCACATAGTATATGAAACCCTATTCATGCTTCTTTCTCTGTCAAAGAAATGTGGAGAGGAAAGCACAGGACCTGGATTTTAATTTGGACCCCCGAGTTTACTAGCTGTGTGACCCGGACAAATTATTTAACCTCTCTGAGTTTTCGTTTCCTCATCTGAAAAACCCGGGGTTTGGGCTGGGCCATTTCTCTTAGCCTCTCAGTTGCAGATTTCGTCCCTCTTGCCTAGTGATCTGTCCCCAGTTTCCCTCACCCGGCTGCCCTTCCTCCCCTGGGTCTCCAGACTCACCTCCAGCCCTCCTCGTTTTCTTGCAGATCTCTTGTCTCTCGTCTAGGGTCCTCTCGGATCCGAGTCTGGCCGGGAATGTGAGTCGCAGGGCTTCCGGCTAGTCTACAGCTCCGAGTCCACCCGCCCACCCGAGAGGGCTTTCCTCTGATTTGCATAAAGTCACACCCGGAGGTATGACCAATTGACCTAGCACCCCGCCCTTCATTTGCATAACCCCCTTTCCCCACCTCCAGTCCTGGACCCCAAGGGGGAAAATCCGGACTCACTTGAGCCACTCTGCTATAAAAGGGTCTGTCTGTTGCCTGAAACGGAACTCTCAAAAAGCTAGACGGAGCGGACAAAATCCAGAGAGAGAGTAGAGAGCTGGACAGCACCGGTGAGAAAGAGCCAGACTCTGGCCTCGGTTGCCCCAGCATAGAGTAGCACTTGAGGGCGCTCGGTGTGAAGAAGGGAACTGGAGCGCCTGGGGGGAGCAGTGCCGGTGGGGACGGCTCTCACCTTCTCTCCTGGAGAGGGAAGAACCCTGAAGCTCTGTTCTGGGTCCGATGGACCAGCTTGCTGTGTTCGGGGTTTCTCTCACCCCGCCGTGCTCCCTAGTGTGTAGCCAGAGGGCGAGATGCTGTAGGAATAGATTGGGGAAAGACGTAGGGAAGGAAGGTGGGGAGGGGGCCGATATTAAAATCTCCTTCTCTCCTAATCTCAGGTTGCTGGCAATAGGACAGGTGGATTTCTGCCACTCGGACCCCTTCGTCTTTCTCTTCTCCGGTGATAGGCAACATGACGTTGTTCAACGGAGAACTGCCTTTCTACCCCCGACCCCATTTTGCCGCCGGCATCAGCGTTCCCCTGTTAGTGGTCATCGTAGTATTCTTGGCTTTGGCAGCCAGTTTCCTACTCATTCTTCCCGGAATCCGCGGTCACTCGGTGAGGCTGGACTCGAGCCCCACATTAGGGTCAGGGGAGTAAGGGGGAATTGCAGGGCTGAGTGTGAGAGCACCGAGAGAGGAGTGATCCATCTCCATCTCCTCTCAGGTGACCTTGAAGTCTCCAGAAATAGTGGGAACTGGTGAAGCTTGACATTCTTCTGGGATGGGGGCCAAGGGAGGGGAGAACCGTGAATATCACCCATGGGGAAACCGAAGCATAAACAGAGCTGACCAGAATAGTGGAGATCTGAATCAAGGAACATCCCTTCTCCAAGCACTAAACCCTAAGCTTATTGGGAAAGCTCGCGGATTAGCCATCCCAGAACCAAAACGCTCTTAGCTGATCACAGCTTTTAAGAATGTCAACCTATGGATTATTCAGGACCCATTTCTCTCTCTGCCCTTTAAATGCTCAAATCCCTTTCCCCTTTGATGCCCCATTGTAATCTTTCTCAGAATGTTGAACTTGTTGGAGAACTAAATTTAAGATTGCTGGAGGATTTAGGATTAGTGCACAAGACTGGGTGTTTGTTAGTGGACAGCCTCATTTTATTGGTAGGTCTCTGTTGTGTACATCTCCAGGAGTTCTCTTATGATGTGGGTGAATGTTTTTCATTTTAAAGTCTTAGAGATTCAGCTCCGGAATTCTAATTTTGGGGATCGAAGTTCTTCTCTTTCCTTCATGATCCCATCGAATTTAAATTGTGCATTTGCTTTTCAAAAATTTATTGAAGCTAGCTAATCTTAAAGACAGCCTCAAGGAGTTCACAGTCGAATGGGAAAGACAACATACAAACAAGTTATATTCAGGAAAAATTGAAGATAATCTCAGGAGTCACTAAGGTTAAGAAGGACCAGGAAAGGCTCCATGTAGAAGGTGGGACTTTAACTAAGACTTGAGGAAAGCCAGGGAAGCCAGAAGGTGGTGAGGAGGAGAACGGTTCAGGCGTGGGGGACAGCTGTTGAAAATGGTAGAACTGGAATATGGGTGGGTGAACAGCAAGGAGGTCAGTGTCACTGGATGGGTCTCTGAGTTTATTACCCCTCTCTCTTCTGGGAAACTGAGTCACTGAACCTTCCTCTCCCAGGGTAGGTGCACCCTTCTCATTGCTCCAGGAATCAGTGAGTCCCATTTTACTAGAAGAGTAAAGGGCTGAGCCAGGAGGGCTCGAAAGAGGGAATGCAAAGAAATGGAGAGTGAAGGAGATAAGCTCATTCAGCTATGACTCCAAGGGGTGGGGTGTGAGGAGTGCCTAAAGAGAATGACCTCAGAACCGGAAAAATGCCTTTACTGGGTCCGCGCCTAGCCCGGGGAGCTCAGTAGTCTGACAAGACTGAAGTCAGTCTCTATTAGTTTGGAGATTAGTTCCAAAAGATATGAGAAAAGGTTTATAAGGAGCTGGTTGTCCCTTTGGGGAATAATGGGGGCAGGAAGGATCTTGGGAGTTGGGGAACAAAAATCATCTTCTCATCACCACTGATCTTTCTGTCCTTGCAGCGCTGGTTCTGGTGTGTTCGAATTCTCATCAGTCTGTTCATAGGTGCAGAGATTGTAGGTGAGTGAGTGTTTTGGCTCCGGGTGGTAGAGAAGAGAGAGACTAGGAGAGCTGCCAGACACTGCCCCCTTTGCCACTCTGAGTGCCTTCTGCTCGTTTCTAGGCTCTCCCGTATTAGTGGATTGTGCCACCCCACCCTTTCCCATCATTTCCCCTTCATCGTGCCCCTACGTGTCCATGCCTCATGACCCCACTGTTAAACTTCACCATCACGCTCCCCCCTCCATGTTCCGCTCTCTTCCCCTTCTTCAAACAATCCTCCACATCCTTCTTATGGGGAAAAAAAATCTGGTTCCCTCTCAGCGGTGAACTTCAGCGGAGAATGGTATGTGGGCCGAGTAAGAGCTAACACTTCCTACAAGGCTTTCACCTCTGCCCAAGTCCATGCAGATATCGGACTGCAAGTCGGATTGGAAGGAGTCAACATCACACTCAGAGGTGAGGAAGGACGAAGTGCCTCTCCCTGGCCCCCTCGGTATTCTGGAGGCGACTCTGTGACTTATTCTGAGAGCACATAACCTGAGGTGGAGGGTTAGGTAGTGGGAAGATCGGCTTGTATCTGGGTGTGTAGACGTTTGGGCAAGCTAAGGTTCCAGAACTAGATCTTAAGGCCCCTAGGAAAAGCTTCCCTCTCCCTCTGCACTGGCCAAGCCGCTCATCCGTCCGGTTCTGCGATCGCGTTTCCCACTCCCATTCTGTTGGGTGATCTCATTGCGCACAGAGCAAATAGACCCCCAGGATCAGGCGTAGAGACTGGCTTGGCCAGACCCTTGCTGATCCCCCCTATGGCCCTCTCCCTCCAGGAGTCCCAGTGTACCAACTGAACGAGACCATCAACTACAACGAGAAGTTCAGCTGGCGATTTGGAGACAAGTACTCGGAGGAATACGAAGAGGCGCTAGAGAGGGGGCTGCCTAACCCGGTGCTCTACCTAGCGGAGAAATTCACCCCGGCCAGTCCCTGTGGCTTGTACCGCCAGTATCGACTGGCGGGACATTATGCTTCGGCTACACTCTGGTGAGTGCACGAGTGGACCTGGAGGAGCCCCACTGAGAGGAGGCGGGCTCTCACACCAGACTCAACCGGCTTGATCGGCCTGGCAGCCCAGGGAACCTAATAACGAAAACTGAAAACTCCTATCATCCCCAGGGTCAGCAGGTCCCAACTGATCAATCCTGTTTTTGCAGAGGCGGACATCAACCACCCGCAGGCCTTTAGTCCTTACCTAAATTGAGACTTCATTCCATCAATTCATGTCCCGGGGGCTTCTTACCTCCCAGCACCCCA
Source organism: Gracilinanus agilis (assembly GCF_016433145.1). Lineage (NCBI taxonomy): Eukaryota > Metazoa > Chordata > Mammalia > Didelphimorphia > Didelphidae > Gracilinanus > Gracilinanus agilis. Next base: position 523,666,829 of record NC_058131.1, on the reverse strand, counting down.
TCTTATTTTGGCAAAAGGAAAACGGGAGCGAGTCATGATCTAGCCTATAATTAGGATTTCCGATTGCCTGCAGGAAGGGTTGGAGGCAATGGGGGAAGGGTCTGTCTAGAGAGCTGTTACGAGGATCTCTCTTCTCTTTTATCGATGCTTCTTCAGGGTGGGGTTGGGGCCGAGGTATTCACCGAGGTAGGATCTCCGGACGGTTGAGGCCAGGTGACTTCTCTCCCAGTGAACAATATGAAGGTTTAGATCTAGAAGAAACCTTAAAAGTAATCGAAGCCCAATCCTTGGTCTTTACAGATAGGGAAACTCAGAGGTGATAGCTAACAACTGTCAGAGGCAGAATTTGAACCCAGGTCTTACCCGACCCCCAGGGCCAGGAGCTAATCTGCTTCATTACTCCCGGGATTTTTTGATCCTGTCCCAACTGAATGGTCATCATTTCTGGCCTGCTCTCACTTTTCTCACCCATTCCTCTGCAGGGTAGCATTTTGCTTCTGGCTGCTTTCCAACGCGCTTCTCTCCATGCCGGTCCCACTTTATGGAGGACTCTCTCTGCTGTTCGCTGGCGCCTTCGTTTTTTTTGCTATCTTCTCCTTCGTTTCCATCTCCAGTGTGCCCCTATGCCCGATCCACCTAGGCTCGAAACTTCTCACCACCCACTATGGGGTAGCCTTCTGGATCACGCTGGCCACAGGTGAGCTAAAGATGTGAGCAGGAGAAACCCACTAGGACCTGGGACCGGAATATGAACTTCTGAGAGCAATGCCGAGATTGGGAGGTTGCAGGTAGTTAAAAGAGGAAGGGAAAGGGCCACATGGATGAGAATTTAGGAATAAAGCTGGATATGTTTTTTTTGTTTGTTTGTTTTTTTTGGTTTGTTTGTTTTTATGGGGGAAAGAGGTAAGAGGGAAATAAAATAGACACTTAGTTGAAAATAAGCTAGAGCAAAAGTTTAAAGCAAACTAAAAAGGAATAAGGGTGAGCGTCAGGTCAGGTGCAGTCTGGGGTTCTGGGGTTAAAGCCAGGCTCCAGACATGGCCGCTAACACCTCCTCCCCTTACTCAACCTGTTGCAGGTATCTTATGCCTCCTCCTAGGAGGGATGGTGGTGTGTCTACACTACACAAAGCCCAGCGCCCTAAGAACTTTCTTGGACCTGAGCGATGACCACGTAGTCCAAGCGAAGAGCTTGACACCCCATTTCTACAGCAATCCCCTTCACCAGTCCCAGAAATGCAAAGAGGGGAAACCAGACATACAACTCGTGGTTTGCATTTAGCGGGCCTTCACGCTCCGGACTTTTGTTCTCACACCCAGAGGGTGCGTGGGAGTCATTTGTTTTATGCTGCTTGGACCTCACCCCTCCATTCTCCGCGGGCGGAGAGAGAGGGCATCGCAGCTGACTCACCTCTAAGAGTAGGGGCTGTTGGGAGGCGATTGTAAATACTGTTTTTTTTTTTTTTAAATAAAAAAAAAATCAAAACAAACAAACAAAAAAACACCTTCTGATGATTTCCGCAGCCTGGGAGGGTTCTGGGATTGCAACGTGCCTTTGCTGTCTAAGATTTCTCATCCCCGAGGGCTGCTCCCTGTACTGGAGACACTTCCGCCGCGGTCCCCGACCTCACGAAGGGGCCCTTGTACACAAGCCCTCTCTGAACCATCGCAGCATCCCTGCTAGGTCTGACTCCAGATGCCCTCAATCTGACCACCAGCAACAACGCCGCCTGGGGAGGGACTCTGAGATGCTTATGCTGCCCCCTAGTGGAGTTACGGAGAGGCCAAACCGCGAACAGATTGTCTCAGAAGGCGAGCCCACAATACCATCCTGAGCTTAAGACACCGGGTTAGACCCGGACACCTTGCGCCTTCTAGATTAGACTTCAGTGGCTTCCTTTTGCCAGTGTGTAGTTCTTCTGCACCTCGTGCAGCGGCTTTCTCACTTGCAGTAGCCCGGAACTAGGGAGGAGTTCCAAAGCAGCCCGGGAAGGGGACTCTGAGGGGTATCACTTGATTCTCTCCCAAGAAGTCACTTCACTTCCCTCCTCACCAAATCATGTGATTGTACAGATCGCCAACGATACAGTGCACTTTAGGCCCTCCGGCTTTCTGGGAGTCCCAGCTATGAGTGCCCTTCACCCTCCCCTGACTCATTCCTGACCCGGAGGGTGAGGGGCAGAGAAGTTTCTGAGATCATTGGCAGTCTGCCACCTCCCCCAATTTCTTTCTAGCTAGGCGTTTGGGATGAGGCCAATTTACAAAATAGCCATTGAGTTGGGGAGGCAACCGCCTTGAACACAGGTCTCTTAACTTAATATTCTTTCCACTTAAGCCTTGCTGGGTTCTCAAGTATATAGTGGTGGGACTAGGGGGCTAATAAAAAGGCAGACTGCCAAATGGGGAGATTGGAGGTGAAGGGGATGAGATTGTCTACTTAGTGGAGTAGAGCCAGACAAATTAAGATGCCTGACCCCCTCCCTCCAACACAATGAACCCAAAGAAAGCAAATTAAAATGAAGTCCAGGGCATCTTCAAAGGGAAAAGGAAGTTACAAAACAAACAAACAAAAAACCAGGCGGACAAGTTTGAAATGAGAACTCAAAGTGCCTTCATCTTTGATCTGGTATTGAGTGGGAGGGATCATAGCATCACAGATTGAGGACGACAAGGGACGTGGAAAGGCATCTAGGCCAACTGCCCTATTTTACATTGGAAGAAACTGAGGCCAAGGTAGGTGAAGTGACTTGATTGTTCTGTACAAGATCTTTAGCCTTTAAACCACCTGCCGTGGCCCAGATTCATTGCTCAGACTCTTACAGCAAAGGTTAAAATCTTAGGCTGTCCTTCAATTGGGGAATGTCTGAACAAATTGTGGTATCTGCTGGTGATGGAATACTATTGTGCTCAAAGGAATAATGAACTGGAGGAATTCCATGTGATCTGGAATTGATGCAGGGCAAAAGGAACAGAACCAGGAGAACATTATACACAGAGACTGATACATTGTAGTCCAATAGAATGTAATGGACTTCTCTACTAGCAGCAATGCAATGATCCAGAACAATTCTGAGGGACTTAAGAGAAAGAAGACTATGCACATTCAGAGGAAGAACTGTGGGAACAGAAACACAGAGGAAAACATGTGATCGATCACGTAGTTTGAGGATCATAGGATCATAGGACTTCTTTTTACCATAAAAAAATTCCCCACCCCTTCACATTTCATTGGAGGTAAAGACTGAAATGTCTTTATTTGGTAACCTTGTGGATTCAAAGATCCATACACCCACAAATTAGTAATGACTGATCTAGTCCATTCTCTTCCACCATTTTAAAAGATGAGCAAACTGAGATTCAAAGGCATGAAATGACTTGCCCAGAGTCACACAGCTAACACAGAATGTAAGCTTCTTCAAGGTAGGAACTGTTTCTTTCTTTCTTGATCATTATATCTCCTTGCATTATGTTTGGCATATAATAAATGCTTGTTGTTTTAAACTGAATTAGTGTAGTAGATTCAAACTAGGATTTGAATCCAGATCTGGCTCCAAGGCCAGTGATCTTTTCTCCATACCACATTGCCTCTCTGGGAAAATATCGGTAATAAACTTGGGGTGGCAATCATGGTTTCAGTTTGTTAAAGGAGATTGGGAACTAGAAAGAAAGTCTCTAATAGTGACAATTTGGAAGGGTAAAAGTGCATGCTAACTGTAAACCCCTGAGAGGGAACCGACATCTCCAGACTTTCTTCAACTCCTAAATCCAGTGTGGTATAGGAGATAGAATGTTATAAGCAACTCTCTGGCTCTCTCAGGGGATCCTCTATGGGACTGATAGGTCCCTCCCGAGAGCACTCCTCACTGGGAGCCTCCGACAGAGTTATATCTTGGTCCCCAGGGCTCTCTTGGGAAATCCTGTATCGGGGACCCAAGAGTCCTCCTTCCTCTGGACCTGCTCCTTTTTCAGGTTCCTCTATCCCACTTTGGTTGAAGAAAATCTTCAGCCTGTCAGGTTGAATTCTGTGCATTACCATCACAGTCAGGCCCAGCAGAATACACAGCAACCCTAAGGAGGAGAAGGAGAGTTGTCCTTGTGATCTCATAAGGTTTTATGGGCTCAATTATCACCTATATACAGTTTGACTCTCAATTTATCCAGTCCTCTATATGCTGAGCAGCACCAGTTCTGAATATCCAACTACTTGATGACATTTCCAGCTGAATGGTCCATAGCCATCTCAAATTCAACATGATACTGTGCCACCAAACAATTCATTATCTCCCCCAACCCCACCCCCATTGTTCTCTCAATAGTTTTTTTCTCCTACCCCATCTCTCCAACACCTAGGTACTAAATTGGATGTTTCTAAATTTCAAGTTTGATCATGGCATTCTTCTGCTCAAGAAGCTTCAGTGACTCCCTATTCCCTCTGGGATGAAATACAGGTTCTTCTAATCTGGCATCAAAGCCCTTTACAATTTGACTCTAGCCTATCTTTCCAGACCATTCACAGATTATTCTCCCTCACTCACTGTAAGGGAGAACTATTTGTGATGGATCTGGAAAGATAGGTTCTATCCTAAATGCTATTCCCTTGAATATTCCATTCCATCTCCTGTCTCTGCCTTGCTGCTGAGAGATAGTGTGGGGCAGTGGAAAGAGCACTGGTCCTAAGGAGCTAAATTCAAATCCTGCCTCTGATGCTTACTCATCCTCTCTGATCTCCTTTTCCTTCTGTCTAAGATCCTATGCTGGAGTCATCTCTCCTTCATCTCAAAGGCCAACTTCTGAGCATACACAGCTCATGTGCTGCCCTCTACAGGAAGAGCTGTTAGTGCCTTCCCAAATTCCTTTGTTATCTACTCAGAACACGCTGTGTATAGTCAGTGGTCTACATGTTGTTCCACCCCATTGAAATGAGGACAAGGATCGGTGTTATCTTTATATCCCTGGCATTGAGTATGATGCCTGACCCATAGTAAATGCTAAGTAATTGCTTATCGAGTCATTAAAGGATGAAGGAAGGAGTATAAACAAGAGGACTTAATAGTCGGTATTTATATTTTGCACATTGAGATGTGCTAAGGACTATATATATATATAAATAATATGTTTATAGTATTTTATATATCAGAGATAATAATATATCATATTTATTATAATTATAATTATAATAATAAATAGTTTCTTTTTAGATAAATTATATTATAAAAATAATAATTATATAATATAATAAAATATATTAAATGTTAAAAGTTAAATATGTCAAATTTTATGTTAAATAAATATTTCAATTTCAAAATCATAAATTAAAATTTTTAGTTTCAAATTATTAAATTAAATCAAAATATTAAAATGGAGTTTACATAATATATTATATATATAATTTGATCATTATTAGATATTAGATATATCATTAGGGTAAGTAGTGTTATGATTATAATAACAGATAGTTTGGAGAAGCAGATAAATGTTCAGGGCCAGATAGCTGCTTTAAGTTAAGAGCCAGAGATTGACAGGCTACAGTGAGGAAAGGAGGGGGTAAAACACTCCTGGGCTCTCAAACCCCTCCCCCTCTAACTGCTTCTTCTTCAGTTGGTAATGAAAACAGCAATAGGATTCTTCTGGTAAGTTTCTCTTATGGCTGAAACCCCAATAATGTT
>NC_058131.1:523540478-523656761 GCF_016433145.1 Gracilinanus agilis | reverse complement strand
GGAAGAGAAGAGAAGAGAAGGGAAGGGAAGGGGAGAGGGGAGAGAGGAGAGAGGAGAGAGGAGAGAGGAGAGAGGAGAGAGGGAAGAGAGAAAAGAAGGAAGAGGAGGAGAACAAGAAGGAGAAGGAGGAGGAGGAAAAGGAGAAGGAGGAGAAGAGAGGGAGAGAGAGAGGAAGAGAGAAAGAGAGGGAAGGAGAGAGAATTTTAGACTTGGTCTTCCTATCTTGCCTAGGCTAGCAGTTTAGCAGTCCCTCACAGGTCCTGTCCTACTACTGTTGGACTAGGAAGCTCTGTTTCCCAGTTGAGTCAGTTTGCTCTTTTTTAGATAGTCTGGTGAACTCCTATTCTCAAGAGATCACCATATTTGGGGTAGGTAGGGGACCTAAAAAAGGAGGTCCTGAGTTCAAATGTGGCCTCAGACACTTCCTAGTTGTGTGACCCTCAAAAGTCACTTAACCCCCACTGCCTAGTCCTTACTGTTCTTCTACCTTAGAATCAATACTTATTATCGATTCTAAGACAGAAATTAAGAGTTGAGAGAGAGAGAGAGAGAGAGAGAGAGAGAGAGAGAGAGAGAGAGAGATTACCATATTGTGCCGATTTAGTTGGGACACTAGATCAGCTTTTCCCTACTGTAGTTCAGAATTTCCCCAAGCTCAAATGATTCACCAGCCTCAGTTTCCCTGGCAATGGGCATATGCCACCACTGTACCTGGCTGTTAGATGTTTCTCAAACATAGTTTCAAGGAGAGGAATGAAGTGGGGGTAGGGAAAATTTGGGGAAATAGAAGGTCACATTTTCAGGGATGGGCATTTGGTTTCACTTCATCTATACTCACCCAGGGTGGCTGCTCCAATGAATAGGCTGGTCACCACCCGAAGCAGCCAAAACAGCCTCTGAATTATGGGATGAGGTCAGTAATCAGATCCCTTCTTCCCTCCCCATTCCACTCTAAAGAACAATATTTTAAGGTCTCCCCCTGAATTGGGAATTGGGTCTCTCTAGAATTGGAATCACTCTGAGATGGAATCTCCCAGGGCTAGATCACCTTAGTTAGTCTGGGGTTTCCCTAAGGTTGAAGTTAGATTTGGGGCTGGGATGGGAGTTTTCTTGGAGCATGGGTTTCTTCAGGCTGGGTTATGCCAAGGCTGGAGCATATCTCTTACCATCTTGCCCCGGATACCAGGCAGGATGCTGATGAAAGTGACCAGTAGAGTTAAGAAGACTGTGATAATGACTGCTGAAGTGGTGTCCATGGGGAAGGTGGGTTTGGGGCCAGCATAGAAGGGGAATGTGTGTCCAAGGGCCGACATCTTGGTGTTGGGTCAGGAGGCAGGCTGCTGTAACAGTACAGGGTCACAGATTAGTGCCCCAACCCCAGCTTCTCATCCCCGTCTCACCAACATTAGATTATTTCTCTTCCCCACTGGTTATGTAATTGGCATCTAAGGGATCATTGCTTTCTTTGACATCTTTCAATATATATATATATTTTTAAAGTTGTATCTTCTGTCTTAGAATTGGTACTAAATAGGGGCTGCTAGGTGGTTCAGTGGATTTAGAGACGGGGGTCCTGGGTTCAAATCTGGCCTCAGAAATTTTGGGGCTGTGTGACCCTGAGCAAGTCACTTAACCCCCACTGCCTAGCCCTTATCGAACTTCTGCCTTGTAACCAATACACAGTAGCGATTCGAAGATAAAAAGAAAGAATTGATACTAAGTAGGATACTATAGGATAACCTTCAGGTCCCCCAAATTAGTGCTTTTACCACCTGGGACTTTGTGTTATCATCTACGGTTTTGGGGCTATGGACTCAAGACATGATCCCAACCCCACTTTTATATGTTTCCTGTCCCAATTACACAGGCAAAAAGTTGATGGAAAAAACAATATTTACTATGAAGGTGCTTTCTATTACAAGTAACATTGAGGCTGAAATATGGGCAACTCCTAATTGAAATATGGGTACCTCTGAGTGCCAGGCCTGAAGTCAAGGAAGATTCATCTTTCAAATTGGGAAAACTCATCATTCAAATCTGGCTTAAGATACTTCCTAGTTGTGTGATCCCAGGCAAGATACTTTAACGCTGTTTGCCTCAGTTTCCTCATTTGTAAAATGAGTTGGAGAAGGGCATGGCAAACCACTCCAGTATCTTTGCCAAGAAAAACTCAAATGGGGTCAATAGCAACCACCACTCCCATCACTTTCAGCTGCCAAAAACTTCCAATTCAATCCCTCTTGCATCTGTTCTCTCTCTTCTCTATTCAATCACCACCTGAGTTCAGACTCTCATCATTCCTCAATTAGATTCCTATAACAATCTCCTAACTGATTTCCTGTGAGTCTAGTCTCTCTCTTCTCCAACATAACTTCAACGCAGCTGCCAAAGTACTCTCTTTAAGGCACAAGGAAGAACATGGCTCCAAGTGGCTGACCATTGGCTCCAAAGCCTTGAGGGGTTGCCAACTGCCGGTGGGATAAAATACAAACTCCATAGGCTATTGTTTAAAGCCCTCTGCATCAGTAACAGGAATATCGTAAAATGATCAATCATGAATGTCTTAGCTATTCTCAGCAATACAGTGACTTGAGACAATCCCAAGAGACGCAAGATAAAAAAATGCCATCTGCCTCTAGAGAAAGAAGTGATGGCTTCTGAATGCAGATCAAAACATACAATATTTCACTTCCTTCATTTTGTTGTTTGAGTTTTCTTCCATAAGATGATTAACATGGGAAAATGTTTTACATGATTCCACAAGTAAGATCTATATCAGATTGTTTACCACCTGGAGGAGGATGGCGAGGATAGGTGGTTAGGGGGAAGGAAGGGAATTTGGAAATCAAAAAAAGAATGCTATAAATTGTTTTTATATGTTATTGGTGGGGGGAAAGGGGAAGGAATAAAGCCCTCTAATATAGTAATATATATGAGCTCCTTCTTACATTCCCAGCCTTATTCCATACTACTCCCTTGTATGAACTCTACTCTCCAAACAATCTGGATTAATAACTCTTCCTCACACTCATCATTTCATTTGTTTCCTCTGTGTCTTTGTACAGACAATCCCCTATGCCTGCAGCACAATCCCTTCTCAGCTCCACATATTAGGTTCTTAGGTTCCTTCAAGATTCAATTTAGGTGCCATTTCCTACTGGCAGACTTTCCTGTTCTCCCTTTTTCCTCCTCTCAAATGTCCTTGCACATCCGTCTAAAGCAGTGATTCCCAAAGTGGGCGCCACCACCCCCCGGTGGGTGCTGCAGTGATCCAGGGAGGTGGTGATGGCCACAGGTGCATTTATCTTTCCTATTAATTGCTATTAAAATTTTTTAAAATTAATTTCCAGGGGGCTAAGTAATATTTTTTCTGGAAAGGAGGCAGTAGGCCAAAAAAGTTTGGGAACCACTGGCCTAAAGGTTCCTTAAGGGCAGAGGCAATTTTTTGTTTTATTTTAAGTTTCTAATGCTGAGCATAAGGAATGAATGCCTACTGCATGATATCTCCTGTCATGGCATCATGGTTAGCCCAAGATTGGACCTGAAAAGTCATCAAGTACAGTACAACTTTCTTACTATACAAAAGGGGAAATTGAGGCCCAGAGAAGTCAAATGACTTGTCCAACATCATACAGGTAGTTGCAGAGCTGAGATATGAATCCATCTTCTATCGATTCTAAACCAGAATTCTTTTTTTTTAAACCCTTAACTTCTGTGTATTGGCTCCTAGGTGGAAGAGTGGTAAGGGTGGGCAATGGGGATCAAGTGACTTGCCCAGGGTCACACAACTGGGAAGTGTCTGAGGCCGGATTTGAACCCAGGACCTCTTGTCTCTAGGCCTGACTCTCAATCCACTGAGCCACCCAGCTGCCCCTCCAGCATTCTTTTTACTGAAATACTGTCACCTATTTTTAGAGTATCAAGGGGAAGAGAAGTGATTCAGTGTATAGAGTGCCAGATATGGAGCTAGGAGGACCTGGTTTCAAATCTGACCTCAGACACTTCCTAGCTATTGTTATATTCAAACCATAACACTATGTGACCCTGGGCAAGTCATTTAACCTTCTTAACCTAGCCCTTGCCCTTCTGTCTTAGAGTTGTCCCTAAGACAAAAAGTAAGGGTTTAAAGGGGGGAGGAGAAAGTTTTGAACAGGAATCAAGAAGCTTGAGTTCTAGTTTTAGCTTTGCAACTAACTAGATGTATAATCTTTGGCAAATCACCAACTCCTTTAGCCCTCATTTTCCTCATCTTTGAAATGAGGTTAGACTCAAAGCTTTCTTTACTTTTTTAATTAAAAAAACCCTTACCTTCTGTCTTAGAATCCATACTAAGTATTAATTCTAAGGTAGAAGAGCATTATAGGCTAGACAACTGAGGTTAAGTGATTTGCCCAGGGTCTAACACCTAGAAGGTATCTGAGGCCAGATTTGAACTCAAGATCTCCTGTCTCCAATCCTAGTACTCTGTCTGCTAAGCCAGCTGGCTGCCCCTAGACCAGTGACAGTGAACCTCTTAGAGGGGCAGGTAATATGTGAAGAGGGGAAAGGCCCACATCCCTCTGGTTTTCTAGTAATGAACTCTGGCAAACTATGCTAGGGCTTGGGTTCACTACCATGGCCCTAGACTCCATGCCTTCTGAGATTTTTTCTGGCTCTAAATTGATTCTCCTATTTTCTGTCTTCATTTTCCCCATCTGCCCGGAATCTTCCCTTCTTTTTGTCTCACTGGCCACTTCTCCTATTCTTGATCATCTTTTTTAGACCCTACCCTTTCTTCTCTCTGTCTACTCTTGGCTTCTCTTTCTGGTTTCACAGAAAATGGGGCCACTATTCTCCTTAATCCCAGATGGACCAATCTCTATTCAATTTATCCACCGTCTCCCTGGACTTGCCACAAGGATTTGGAAAAATACACAAACACATTCTTAAAGACATATGTGGAGATAGGTGGCATAGCTGAGAGAGCACTAGGCTTAGAATTAAGAAGACTCCTCTTCATGAGTTCAAATCTGGCCTCAGACACTGTGTGATCCTGGCCAAGGTGCTTAACCCTGTTTGCCTCAGTGCCTCATCTATAATTTTTATATATATACATACATCTTTTTGATAAATGATGCCTTCTCTAGTGCAGGGATGAGAGGGACAGTAAGAGATATCTAAGAATTTTAATGTAAAAACCAAATAAATAAATGAAATTTAAAGAATAAAATAAAATGAGCTGAAGAAGTGACAAATTACTCTAGTATCTTTGCCAAGAAAACCCCAAAATAGAGTTATAAAGTATTGGACATGACTGAAACAATAATTGAACATTGTTCAATTAGGCACATCCAATAACAGACATTCAAGACTTAAGTTCCTAATCAATGTAATGGCCCGCCCCAATTGCAAAGGACTTGATGCTCTTTGCTAAGCGCCTCTTAGTAGATAAGTGATAGATTGAAGATGTAGAATGAGGCAAACATTTCTGGACATGGATAATGTAGCAATTTATTTTGCTTCTCTATGAATATTTGTTATAAGCATTTTCTTTTTCCTTCTTTTCAGTTGGAAAGGGTTGGTGGGAGGGAGAGAAAACAAATGCTTGCTAGTTGAAAAAATAAAATAATTTTAAAAATAGATATTAATAGAAGGAAAAACACAACCTTAAACAGTTATGTGTATAAAATCAGACAGAAAACAGAGATAAAATATGCAAATATAGAAGCCGTCCATGTTCACATAAAATACGGGCACATATAGAAACAGCGTGACACAGAGACTCTGACTAAACAGGGATTGATTAGAGGACTAACCAAGCCAGTTTGGAAACTCCAATGTCTTTTGGAATTCTTGGGTCTTCCTTAATGTTGTCACTGACTACAAGACCGCCAGGGGGCCTCTCTTCTCCCCAAATGCTAAGCTTCTCACACAAAGGGTTACACAAATGCCTAGGCATCTTCTTCCAATTCGGTAGCCCAGCACACAGTTAAGTGTACAATTAGTATCTATTGCAGTTTCTACAAATGGAGAATGGTTCAGGGAAGGGGATGGTTATGGTTTAGACTCTAGAGAACGTCAGACCAGTTCACGTGTAAATATGAGTGAGATTCAATTGTTACTCAGTCATTTCAGACAGGATTGGAAATGCCCCTCCTCTACAAAGTGTTCTTGTGCTTTGTGAGAAAGGAGTAGGTTTCTGGGTCTTGGAATCTTAGACCTATATGGAAACTTAGTGCCCATCTCATCCATCCCACCTTTTTCCTCATATAGTTGTTGCTGGGTTGTGTCAGTCTTGTCTGACTCTTCCTGACCCCATTTAGAATTTTTTTTTTCTTGGCAAAGATACTGGAGTGGTTTATCATTGCCTTTTCTAGCTCATTTGACAGATGAGGAAACTGAGGCGAATAAGATTAAATGACTTGTCTAGAGTCACAGTTATTAAGTGTCTGAGGCTGGATTTGAACTCATGACTAGCTGTATGACCCTGGAGAAACCACTTCATCCCTTTCTCAGTCTTTTCATCTATAAATTCAGAGACTAAGATGTGAATTGATCTCTAAGGTCCTCTCCAGTCTAACATTCTGCAACTATTCAAAGTTTCTTTGGGGGGTTGCTCTGAATGTGTAGGTAAAGAGGTAGTTTGTTCCTCAGATGAAGAGTGGCACACAAATCAATAGAAGGTAAGGGCTTAAAAAAAAAAAAAAAGATAAAATGAGATTTTACAAAGTGCTTAGCATTCCATCTAGCACATAGTAGGTTCTTAATATTTATTCCCTTTTCTTCCTGTTTAGAGACCTAGCTCTACTTCAGGCCCTTCCCTAGAGGGAAGGGAACAAAGGAGATTGAAAGTGAACCTAGATTAAAAAGGGTTTTGAGAGCAGCTAAGTGGCTCAGGGGCTTGATAGTGAGGCTGGGAGACTGGAGGACTTGGGTTCAAATCTGGTCTTAGATACTTCCTAGCTGTGTGATCCTGGGCAAGGCAGTTGACTCCAATTTGCTTAGCCCTTACTGTCATTCTGCCTTCGAACCAATACTTTGTATAGATCAGAGGTCAGAAATCTTTTTGGCCATGAGAGCCATAAATGCCACATTTTTTAAAATGTAATTTCATGAGAGCCGTACAGTGCTTACAGTGCGCACTCCTGTAACAGCACCTGAAAAAAAAATTGACTTTATGGCTCCTGCAGAAAGAGCCATATCTGGCCCTCAAAAGAGTCATACGTTGCCGACCCCTGGTATAGATTCTAAGATAGAAAGTGAGTTTTTTTGTTTGTTTTTAAAAATTTGGGGGGAAAGAGTTAAGGAGATGAGGACGGAGAGAAGGAACAGAATTAAGCTATGTCTGTCAAACCAAACTTGGCCAGACTTCTGTTAGGTTTGGATCAGAAAGCAGTGCTGGTGTGCTCTGTGTACCCACTAGAAGGTCAATTTCCAGAGGATAGAGAATGTGGTTCATCTTTTATTCCTTATTGCCTACCCTTAATAAACTTTTGCTGTACTGGTTTGAATACTCGACTTTGTTTTTCCTTAAAAGATAGTTATTTCTGAAAATCTCTTAAGTAGTAGGAAATTTGATTACACATGTAAAATCTCTATCAGAGTAAAATCTGTGAGTGAGGAAGGGAGAGAGACAGAGACAGAGACAGAGAGAGAGAAAGAATTTGGAGCTCAAAATCTTTTTTAATGTTAAAAAAGAAAAAAGATTCAGGCCTGAAGTTATGCCTCATTTTTCATAAAATTTTACTTTTGCAACAATTACCCTTAACCTGCTCAATTTTATCTTAGGAATTTTTCAGAGAATAAACTATATGAAGAAAAAAATACGAAATTATTTTGTTATTCCTCTTCTACACCAAAATACAAATAAACACACACACACACACACATACGAAAGAAAGCATGTTATAGTGTGTGCTGCATGTACTGGCTGCATGATAGTGTGTAAGTCTAAGACAGAAAATTGCAGAGAAGATCCAATCCTCTACTGATAGAGGGAGTTTCCTTGCCTGGGAGTTCCCTATATAAATTAAATCAACAGTCCATTCCCTATCCTGGATCTAAGAAATCTCTCAGAGCCCCACCCCATCATTTTACAGATATGGAAACTGAGGTCCAAAGAGTTGAAATGACACAATTGCCCAATGTTACAAAAGTAGGAATTTTGAGGGATGGGATGTAAACCTAGGTCCTGTATTTCAAGGCCTGTATTCTTTCTTTTTTTTGGTAACCTTTACCTTCTGTCTTAGAATCAATATTAAGTATTGATTCTAAGTCAGAAGAGCAGCAAGGGCTAGACAATTGGGATTAAGTGACCTGCCCAGAGTCATACAGCTGGGAAGTATCTGAGGCCAGATTTAAACCCAGGTCCTCCTGTGGTGCTCTTTACACTATACCAAGATGCTTCCTAGAAGGAACCAAAACCCAACAGCGTGAGCTAGAGCAGAGGTTTCTAAAGAGGAAGTCCTAGAATGGCCCAAAGAGGCATTTTTTTTTATTAATCAACTGAAGATTGGGTAGGTGAACTGAACTCCACCACCCTTATTTCCACCCTAACCATTCCTCCTTTCACACGTTATTCCTTAACATTGTCTACTTCCCTCTTCTTCACCCCCCTTTTTTTGTGCAAGTTCTCAACCTCTCCCCTATTTCCCCTTGGGGCAGTTATACTTTAAACAATTATTGGGGCACCTATAGCAGAAGCTGCACACATGCCATTACGAATATTCCCTTCTCCACCCTTTCTGACATACCCACCCTGTGTCCCTTAGATCATCTTGTGCCTTTGGTAAGCTTACTCTTAAGAGTGGGCTTTGTAGTTACACGGGAAGTAAAAGGACCCCCACCCCTTTTGTATTAGGGCTGTACAATGTAAATCATACAATAATACATGTCTATATGTACTTAAATATACATACAGGATGTTCCTAAGGTCTCAGTGAAATCTGAAGCTTTTTGTAGTGTAAAATTGCACTAGACTTCCAGAATAATGTATATTGTGGAGGTATGTCCAAAAGTTTTTATTTTTATTTTTCTAAACTGATAGAGGTACAGAACCAAAAAAGCTTGGAAGGCAATTGTCCTGGACTCCTAGAGCATAATGCCTTCCATATTGTATGGGTTTAATACATGGTTGTGTAATTAAATCAGTATCAGGGAGGACCCTACTGGGCAGTTACAGTGGCAAGTGTGACATCCACTATATGACCCACCAAACCCTGGGAGATTCACAGAACTGGAGCAGAGACAGTGGGTAGCCAAAAGGAATAGAACCAAGAGAACTAAGGATGTAGGAGCCTCTTCCAATGTAGGTTATCTCTTGACAAGTCTCCAGACTGTTCTCTTCCCCTCCTTCTCCACTTCGGCCCCCCCCCCATCTATCCCCTTGCCTTTCCAGATAGCTTGAGCTCCACCCATTCTCAAACCAGACTAGCAGGTCAGCTCCCTTACCAAAAAAAATTTCCACCAGAGACAGTAGCTTCCATCAGTTAGCACCAATTTCTTTTAAGTAAATAAAAGATTTAAATTTCCACATTTTCTTTTTCAGAATCCACTGCTTGGGTCAAATATTTTTCTAAAAAGCCGTCATAAGCCTGACTATTAGATTAGGTATCACATTGGGGAATTTGGGGGTCATTGTTCCTTTCTGAGGTCTTCTTCACATCTACTTGAAAGTTCTTATCCATTTACTTAGAATTGTGTGTCCCCTAACTTTCTGATTTCCCAGTAACACTAAATTCTGCATTAAGTAGCTGTACCAGACACCCCTGAGTGTGTCTGCCGTCTAGATTCCCTAACTATCATCATTCGGGTCCTTGCTGATCCTCTCTCCTCCTCTTGTCTCATCCTCTCCTCTCTCTCACACTTAGAAGCAAGAACCAGGGTTCAGAACCTTCCCTCTTCCCCATTCTCCAGACTCACCAAAACTAGGGCTGGGTTGAAAGAGCCTGAGGTCCTGAGCCCTTCCCACAATGTGAGGCTCTTTCCATTCCAGCCCACCTGATGGGCTGCACTGGAGTCTAGTGGGCTGGAGGGTGGGAGTCCAGGCAGAAACAGCAGCCCTCAACTTCTCTCTCATGCCTCTCCGTTTGGCCCCAGACTACAGCTGTGGTCACATCTAGTGTTCTCAAGTTCAGTGGCCAGTCTCTGAGACCCTCTTCCTCTCATGCCCTTTCCTGGAACTGTCTCCTTCATCTCACCACCTCCCAGCGCGGTTCCCCCACTCCCTCTAACCTTAGATTGAATACAGTCCAGTCGCACCGGTGGTGAGAATGTTGATCTCCAGAGATATCATAGGGACCTCTTGGGGAGATCACACAGAACCTCGCAGTGGAGTGTGGGAGAGACTAGTACTCAAAGAATGGCACAAATGACTTCTAGATTTTAAGAAGTTCTACTTTAGCTACGTCCTACTTGGTGCAGGGAAGAAGGTGGTGGTGGCAGCTTTTCTTATTTCCCCCTATTTTAAGGCATGGATTGATCTAGCTGGGTATGGTCTGGGGACTACTGTCTAGAGACTAGTGGGAAATGGGGGTGGGGATGGAATCCCTTTTCATCCGGATCCTTGCCCTCAGGTCCCCCTACCCTTTCGCCACTGAGAAGCCGCCAAAGAGCAGATTCCTCCGTCCCTTATTCAAGGTGCCCCAAAGGAAGTGGGTACTCTGCCACCCGCCTCATTCCTTCACCCCAAACCTGATGTGACCTCAGCCCCAGCTTTTCCCGCGGCGTGGATACTAGCCCGGACCCAGAGACGTCTCACCTCTTCCTCTATGCACCCCTCCGCTCCTCTCCAGTCCTTTCTGCTCCTCCCAGTGGGGTTCAGCTCCTAGAGCCCGCCCCACCGCGCCCTGGAGTCTGGGCCGCGCCTTCCACTCTTATTCCCCTCAACTCCGCCCTGCCCGGGCTCAGAAACCGAGCGGGGAGTAGAATCTGGGACTGGACGGCCAGCTGGAGCCACGCTGCACTCTGGAGGCCGGGGAAGAGAGTAGCTCTCAGGTCAGATGAGGGGAAGGATTTCTCCCGGGGTGTTCTTAGCACGGTGAAGGGGGCCTGACTCCGGGGTGGGGGTGGGGGGCTCTCTGGGGCCCCTTGAGTGATGAGTAACCCCTCTTCAGTTACGTTTCTGGAGGGCAATGGTGGATTTCCAGCTTCAGACCCTGGCTCAGGGATTTCACTCTCATTCTAGGTCTCCCAGGCTTAAAAAACGGGACCCATAGACCTTCTCCTTTCTCCATTTCCAATTCTACAGGGCCCTCTCCTCTCAGTCAGAAAAGATCCCTTCATTATTCTCTTTCCTTTCCACCCCTAAGTATTTGGGGGCATAGGGGATGCTGGAGATACCAGGTGTGGGCTTGGGTCTTGGTAGCTTTGTTCAGTAGGGACAGCACTAATAGATCCAAGGTTCAGAGTTGGGGCTACCTCAAACTCAGGGCCACTCCCATCAGAACATCCTGGAATCCTTAGACTTTGACAGACCATCTTAGCACAGACTTCAATTTTTCTTTTAATTTTGTAGACTGTAGAGAAGGTGCTTATATTCTACTTCAATCTTAGTGAAGATCCAGCCCACAAACGTCCTTTTTTAAAAAAAGTAATAATAATAATAACTCTTAGAATGGACACTGGTTCCAAGGCAAAAGAGCTGGAAGGCTAGGCAGTTGAGATTAAGTGACCTATCCAGGGTCACACAGCTAGGAAGTATCTGAGGCCACATTTGAACCCTGGACCTCCCTTCTCCAGGCCTGGTACTCTATCTACTGAACCACCTAGCTGCCCCCACCCCCCATCACAGTATCTTGAGGTACTGAGTACCTTGGGATGGAGAGGGCTTCCTTTTGAGTACAGGAAGCAGGGATCTTGAAGAGACATAATATCTTGGAAAATAGTATCTCTGTGGGAAACTTAGCATGTCCCCACTGTCCTATACTATTGTCTAGTATATAATCCTTCATAGGTCACCCTTATCTTGAGTGCAGATTATGGAGGATGTGCGCCAGGTTGAGGATTATCCTAGAAGCAATTGGAATAATAATAATAAAAAATTAACAATATTGGAATTATTAATCATGAAGAATGGGATGTATGGATGTTTGTTGAGTAGGAGAGTATCATGGTCAATGCTGTGATTTAGTATTAACAATTTGACATCTCTATGGAAGATAAATTAGAGAGCAGAGAAATGGGCAACCTGGAGACCAATAAATAAATTATTGCAATAGTCCAGGGAAGAGGTGGTGAGGAACTGAAGTAGGGTAGAACCATTATGAGTTGAGGGAAGGGGACCCATATGAAGGATGCTCTTTGGCAACTGATTAAATATGGATATCTAGAGATATAATTAACATCTAGAGAAAAAAGTGACTGAATTTATAAACTTCTGTGATCAACCTGATAGAATTAACTCCATTGAACAGAAATACAGAAGTTTGGAGAAGGGATTGGTTTGGGGGGAAGTGAGTTTTTATTTTGGACATACTGTTTGAGATGTCTAAGGGACATCCAAACGAAAATGTCATTTATCATCATTATCATTGTAGTTGTCATCCCTTAAACTTGTATTTAACTTTTCAAAATGACTTTGAACTTGGAGCAGCAAAGTGACTCTGTGGATAGAGAGCCAGGCCTGGCGGTAGGAGGTCCTGGGTTCAAAGGTGGCCTCAGACACTTCCTAGCTGTGTGACCCTGGGCAAGTCACTTAATCCCTGTTGCCTAGCCTTTACCACTCTTCTTGGAATGGAATACCTCTTTTAAGACAGAAGGCAAAGATTTTTTAAAAAGCAATTTATCACTCATTATTATTGAGCACCCTTGTAAAGTCAATAGGCTGGATATACCGAGACACAAATAGAAAACTGTCACACACCATTAATAGTAAAAGCTAGGACTAGAACCCAAGTTCCTTGATTTCTACTCTTTTCTTTCTTTCTCTCAATCCTAGTGTCTTCTCTCTGTTAGTTATTTCCTATTTAAACCGTATGTAGTTTGTACACAGTTGTTTGCATATTGTCACCCCAATTAGATTGTGAGCATCTCAAGTGAAGGGACTGCCTTTTGCCTTTCTTCATATCCTCAGCCTTAGCACAGTGCACTTAATAAAAGTTTATTGACTCACTGACTTCACAAGAGTTTATTATGAAGAGAACAGACCAAGTGCAGGATTTTCCAATTAATCCCAACCATAAATGAGATCCCTTCAGTCAGTTTTTTCCTGATGATCAGGGTGGCTTTATCCCTAGCTCCCTTGGAGTTACTTGTGTCTGGAAAGCCCTGGAATTGTCTATGTCCTTCGATCTTTTCTGCTCTTTCTCTTTCAAAGGTCCCCAGTGTGGGGTCTCCCAGGATCTTGACCCTGCTATAATCTGCATCATGAGCTGGAAGTTAGCACTGGCATGGACACTCCTGGCTGCCCTATGGGGTTGTGAAGGTGAGTAGCATACTAAGTTGGAGAGGAGCAGGGAACCGAAAATGTTTAAGATGTTTCCTTTTTTAATATATTTTTAATATTTAAAAATTATTTCCTACTCATTATTATTTGATTCTCACAGCTCTCTTGTGAAGCTGATAGGGTAGACATGATTATCAACTCCATTTGAGAGAAGAACAAACTGAGTCACAGATAGAAAAATGTCTTTTCATTTTTTAACATCACTATCACTTTTCAATAGCTTTCTCCTCTTCCCTGCCAGAACTCATTATTTTGACAAATACAGTCAAACAAGCCAAACTAACAAATTGGTCATGTCTGAAAGTATATGCCTTATTTTCAATCTGTTGTCTGTCACCTCTTTACCACTACTCCATTTCTTTGCAAGTACCAGACTGCTTTGATGACTACCGCTTCATAGTATTGTTTGAGATCTGGTATGAGTAGTCATCCTTCCTTCACATTTTTTTCATTAATTCCATTGATATTCCTGGCCTTTTATTCCTCCAGATGAATTTTGTTATTATTTTTTCTTACTCAATGAAATAATTTCGGAGAATTTGATTGGTCTGGCACTGAATAAGCAAATTAATTAAGGTAGGATTGTCATTTTTATTATATTGCCTCAGCCTTTTCATGACCAATTAATGTTTTTCTAGTTGTTTAGGTCTGACCTTATTTGTGTGAAAAGTGTTTTGTAGTTGTGTTCTTATAGTTGCCATGTTTTTTTTTGGTTGGTATATTCCTAGGTATTTTTTTTAAATCCTTACCTTCCCTCTTGGAGTCAATACTGTGTAAGAAGAGTGGTAAGGGTAGGCAATGGGGGTCAAGTGACTTGCCCAGGGTCACACAGCTGGGAAGTGTCTGAGACCAGATTTGAACCCAGGACCTCCCATCTCCAGGCCTGGCTCTCTGTCCACTGAAATACCTAGCTACTCTCACATTTACTCTTTAGTCATCTTTGCCAATCTGCTGGCTACACGGTGAAACCTCAGAATTGTTTTTATTTGCATTTCTCATTATTTTTATTGGGAACATTTTTCATATGATTACAATAGCTTGTATTTCTTTTCAATAACTGTCTGTTCATATCCTTCTCCGTTAGAGGAATAACTCTTGTTCTTATAAATTCATACAAATCCTAATAGGGATATAATCCAGGACCTCCGAGTTGAGAGTATTCTGGAATCCCAGGTTCTCACCCCTTTTTTCCAGCCTGAGGATGCTCCAATAGCTTTGCCCATTTTGTCTCCTTCATCCTTCCCAATCTATTCCACCTTCACCCTGAAAACTTTATGTTCTTCTTCCTTTCATCTTTCCTTTGCTTCTAGAATCTGATTCTGACTTCTGATAGGACTAGAATGACTAGCACTAGTAGGTCAAGGAAGGAAAGGGCCAGAGTGACCTAAAAACTGAAGGCAAATCGGTGTTAAAAAATGATTGACAGAAGTTTAATTTATTGGGACATCAGAGTGCTACACTCTAACCTTGTTAAACTCTTTACTAGTCTTACCCACTTTCTGAAATATGGAGAACAGAGGGGAGGCAGCTATATATAAAAAACAGGCCACACACACACACAGAAAAAAAAATGGAAGTAAACTTAGAGGAACTAGAATTGTTTAGCCTAGAAGATAAACATCTGAAGAAAGGCTGAATAGTTGTCTTCAAATCTTTGGAGTGTTATTAAACTGAAGACGGTAAATGGGTAATTTCTATCTCTATAGACAGAATGAGAGGCAGTGGACATAAGCGGCTACAAAAAGGGATTAGGTTAGACACAAGAAAGGAATTTCTGACTTAAAAGGGCAGGAAAAATTGGAATGGAAGGAAGTTTATTGGATATACGCAGGGAAGTGTTTAAGAATAAAAGATTTTTGTGGTTTTTTTTTTCATCAGTGGTAGAGGGATAGGATTTTGCCACACATACTATATCGAAACAAACATTGAGAGTATTTTTTGGTAGCTCCCTCTTCTCTCCTCCTCCTCTCACGTCAGTCTCATGTCTTCCTATATCACCTCCTCTCTCATTCCTGTCACACATGAAGAAGAGGCTTTACTTGCTAAGGCCAATCCCTCTACATGCACTCTTGAGCCTATTGACTCCTGTCTTCCCTGCTAGATTATGCCTATTCTAATTCCCAATCTCCCTAATCTTCAGTCTCTCCCTCTCTATTGGCATCTTCTCTACTAATGAAGAACCTGCCCACATCTCCCCATCCTTTAAAAAAGCTTCACTCCATCCTACTATACCTTTAAGCTATTGTCCTATGTCTCTCCTCACTTTTTCAGCTAACTTCCTTGAGAAGGCCATAAGGCCATCTCTACCAGGTGCTTCTACTTCCTCTCTTCTCTCTTCTAAATTCTCTGCCATTGTGTGTGTGGGGGGGGGAGGGGGGGAGCTGGGTAGCTCAGTGGATTGAGAGCCAGGTCTAGAGATGGTTCAAATCTGACCTCAGACACTTCCCAGCTGCATGACCCTGGGCAAGTCACTTGACCCCCATTGCCTACCCTTACCACTCTTCTGCCTTGGAGTCAATACACAGTATTGACTCCAAGAGGGAAGGTAAGGGTTAAAAAAAAAATAAAAAAAATAAATTCTCTGCCATCTAGCATCTGTCTCATCATCCAGCTGCAACTGCCCTCTCTAAAGTAACTAATAAGGAAACTAATGCTATTGATTGCCAAAATGCAATGGCTTTTTCTCAGTTCTTATCCTTTTTCACCTTTCTGTAGCATTTGACTCATCTTAATGAGTTCAAATCTGGGACCCTGGGCAAGTTGCTTAACCCTGTTTGCCTCAGTTCCTTTTCTATAAAATGAGCCAGAGAAAGAAATTTCAAACCACTCCAGCATCTGTACCAAGAAAACCCCAAAATGGGGTCATGAAGAGTCAGACCCAACTGAAATGACACAAGAGCAAAAGAGTAGCATTTGACAACATTGATCACCTCCTCCAGTATCCTTGGATATTTCCTGCCTAGGTCCTCACCACTCTCTCCTGACTTTTCTCCTCCTTGTTTGACTGCTCCTTTACAGTTTTCTTTACTGGATCTTCATTGATTACAAGACCATTAGCTGTAGGTGCTCCCCATAAGACTCTGTCCTGGGACCATTTCTCTTTTTCTTCTATATTATCTTACTTGCTAATCTCATCAATTTCCATGAGCTCAACAACCCTTTTCATGTCCAGATCTGGATACCCAGCCTTAATCTCTCTCCTGAGCTCCAGTCTTATATCACCAACTGCCTTTTGGACATCTTGAATTAGATATTATACAGGTATGTGAAACTCAGAGTGCCAAAAAACAGAACTCATTATCTTCTCCCTGAAGCCCTCTCTTCTCCTAATTTTTCTATCATTAAAGAGGGCACCACCACCCTCCCTGCCATCTAGGCTTTCAACTTTGGCATCATCCTTAAATCTCCACTCTAACTCACTTCACATAACCCACCCACTCCAGAATCATGTTGTTTCTTCCTTCACGGCATCTCTCCAATATGTCCCCTTCTCTCTACTTACGTAGCCAGTTTGGGCTTTATATGTTAGTTCAGGCTCTCATCCCTTCCCATTTGGACTGTTTTAAAGCCTCTCAGCTTCATCTTCCTTTACTCCCCTTTAGCCTTCATTCAGTTGCCAAGGTGATTCTTCTAAGTTGTAGGTCTATCTGTGTTCACTCAACTACTGAATAAGCTCTAATGACTCAATCCTAATACCTCTAGGATCAAATATAAAGTTTCTCTATATATGTAGACATTTAACATAATTTAGTTATATTAAATATGCCAATAATATGATACATCAAAATATTAATGATAATAACCATTAATGATAAATATATAACTAATATTATAAAAAACATTGCTAATATTAATTATTATTAAAAATATTAACAGCTAGGTGGCACAGTGCTGGACCCAGAATCAGGAAGATATGAGTTCAAGTTTGACCTCAGATACTCATTAGTTATATAACCCTGAGCAAGTCACTTAACTCTGTTTGCCTCAGTTTCTTCATCTATAATTGAGCTGGAGAAGGAAATGGCAAACCACTCCAGTATCTTTGCCAAGAAAACCCCAAATGGGAGTTATAAAGAGTCAAACATGACTGAAAAATGACAAAATACAAACACACATAGTAAGTGTGTAAGCCTCAGAGTAAGTCCTTAATTAGTAAATGCTTGGGGACTCACAGACTCCTAGGATCATCACTGCCTCTATCCCTCTTTTTTTTTAAACCCTTACTTTCCCTCTTGGAGTCAATTTCTAATTGTGAAATTCTGCCTTTTAAACTGTTATTTTCTTTTCGAACTATTTCCCACTTTTCTTGCCAGATCTCTTCCATCTTTCCTCATGATCTCAGATTTGAACTCTTCAAGAGCTTGTGACCAATTTTCATTTTTTTAGGAAGGTTTAGATGTCTTTGTTTGTCCTCCTCTGTTTTCTGGGGGTTTTTTCTGTGCAGAAGTTATCAAGTGTCAGAGCTTTTTTCTTGGTCTTTTTGGCGTTTATTTCTTGGGCCTTGCTTGGCATCATTATGCTTTCTCAGCCAGAAGTCTGAGTAAGGCAAACCAACTCTCTGTATAGAGCTAAGGAGCAGTTTTTGCCTGAGGCTACTTTGAGAGTCTCTTGGCTTCCACTGTCTGCTAGGCCTCTGCTGTCCTTGGCCCCTCTCAGCCTCACTCCTGTGCCCAAGGTCTGCGCTCCCCAGCCTCCTGAGGTCTCTGGTCTAGCTGTTTTCAGGTCAAGTCCACATGGTCCTAGTTGGCTGCCCAGAGCCCGGAAATTGGCCCACGCTTGCTCCTCCACCTGAGGTTTTCACCTGAGTCTCAGCGAGCTGAGCTGCTTCCACTGTCTGCTGCCTCTCTCAGCCCCACTCCCACACCCAAGGTCTGAGCTCTCCAGCCTCCTGGGGGCTCAAGTCTTGCTGCTCTCAGGGACAAGCTCCCAGTGGTGCCAGTTAGCTGCCAAGAAGCTAGATTTTGCACCTCCACTCACTCTGACTCTGGTACTTCAATACTGCACCCTATTGTGGGGTCCCTTCTTTCATCTAGATTTGGTTGTTTTGTCCTTTGGAGGTATCCTGGTGGTCGGTAGTGAGGAGAGTAAAAGCACTCTGCTTCTACTCTGCAGCCATCTTAACCCCCTCTATCCCTCTTTTTGATCTTGATTTTTTTGCTCTTTCTTTCCCATGCTTTTTTTTTCTCTTCCCCTCTTCCTTGGTCTTGCTCTGTCACCACCCTGATCTGCATCTCTTAATTCCTAAATCGATGGCTCAGAATTTTATTCAGACTCCAGAGAGTGAGTCATGTCCCATGTTGCCCTAATGCACCCCATACTTATGCTTGGTGAGCGTGTGGCAGAGATGAATGGGCTGGGGGGTGAGGCAGAGAGGAGGGAAATTGTTGCCAAGAGTCAAAAAGGAGGCACCTGCTCATAAAGGCTCATTCCTCTCCCGTTTCCAGGTAGATGAGCTGCTGAATTCCATTTCTATGGTCTCATGATTTGGGGTGAGGAGTCTGGGCAAAGGCCAATTCTACCTTCTGTTTGGCATTCCCATTCTTTGTCCTAGGCTTTTAAACTCATCTCCTACTAGCCAAGAAGCTAACCCTTTTGCCTCTTACTCTCCTCTCTCCCTTCTACCAGGTTTTAGAGAGCAGTTTTGTGGGACCCGGGAGATACAAGTTCCTGGGGAGGGTTGTTAAGAATTTTAGGGGAAGTGGGGTGCTAGGTGAGGATTTTGAGGGTGAAGTCATCAGTATCATCAGTTCAGATTCCCCCAATCCCCCCCAGGAGCTGGGAGGAGAGTCAGGGTAAGAAGAGGCTACGAATGCCATGGTCTCTCTGACTCCCAT
Source organism: Gracilinanus agilis (assembly GCF_016433145.1). NCBI lineage: Eukaryota > Metazoa > Chordata > Mammalia > Didelphimorphia > Didelphidae > Gracilinanus > Gracilinanus agilis. The sequence goes on along the minus strand of NC_058131.1, from coordinate 523,637,504 downwards.
CCCTGCCCCAGGCCAAATCTGTGAGAACCAACCCTGACCCCACCCGATGACACCCCTATGAGGAGGTTTGAGGTTATAAGGAGGTGACATTTCCTCTCTCCCCTTTGGGGTGGAGCTGGGATCTTCTTCCTAATATTCCTCCCTTTTTTTTCTTAGTGGTTTTTTATTTTTATTCTGAATGGAAACATAAATTGAGCACTTCTATATACATTGTAAAACAGAAGTTCTACTTGAAACTGTAGGTCTTTATTATGGGCAACCTGCTTCTCTTTTTAAGTTTAAAATCAGTTCAACCTGTAGCTTTCTGATATTATTTGGGGAGGGAGGTGCATTAAGTGATTCTGGTACTGTTAAGACTTGAATTGTTATGTGTTGAATTTCTTTCAGTCTCCCTTCTCTGCTCCTCAGTCCTTATATTTCTCTCTATATATATCCTCTTTCTCTGTATTCTTTTCTCTAGCCTTTTCCTCCCCTTTTCCTTCCATCTCTGCTGCCCTCAGCAGACTTCTTGGTATCCTGATTTTCCCTTTTTGGTTAACAATTCCTCTCTGACTTTTAGGGATTCCTTGCCAGGACTCTCTGTTCCTTGCCCTAGGCACCCAGCAGACTCTAAACAGAGGTATTGATTTGGGTATCCCTGTAGGCCCAGGGTTCTTAACCTGGGGTCTTTGAATTTAAAAAATTGATGACTTTCAATATAGTTTGTCTTTGAAATTCAGTGTATTTTATTTTATGCATTTAAAAATATAAAGGCATCTAGGTGGGGCACAGGCTAAAGTCCAAGATTCTCAAGGAAGACCCTGAGCTCAATTCTGGCTTTAGAAACTTACTAGTTCTGACCCTGACCAAGTGCCTTACTCTCTGTGTACCTCAGTTTTCTCATTTGTAAAATGGGAATAATAATACCTTTCAGGACTGCTAGGAGAATAAAATGAGATAATATTTTTTAAGTTCTCTGTAAACTTTAATGAACTATATTTATTGTTGTTCAGTTGTTTGTCCAACTCTTTAGAACCCCATGGACCATAGCACACCAGACCCTTCTACCTTCCACTATCTCTCAAAATCTATCCAAGTCTGTGTTCATTGTTTCCATGACACTATCTATCCATCTCATCCTTCTCTGTTGGCTTCAGTCTTTCCCAACAGCAGGGGGTTTTTTCTCCGATGACTCTTGCCTCCTCATAATGTGGCCAAAGTGTTTAAGCTTCAGCTTCAGTATTTGTCCTTCCAGTGAAGAATCTGAATTAATAGTCGTTGTTATTCTCAGAAGGAATCCATTGACCCCTCCAGACTGTCAGAAGGGTTCAGGACCCAAAAAAGGTTAAGAATCCCCAGCATAGGCTTTCTCTTTTTTACGTACTTTCCATTTATTTGACAACTTGAGGTTCCCTGCTTGGATTAGTGTCCAGCTTCTACTTGCCATTGTTATCCTTTCCTAAGCAGACTCCCCCCACTACATGCCTGTCTTTTTGCAGGTGCTCAAAGCTCCATTTCCTGGGAGGTACAGCGATTCGATGGCTGGTACAACAATCTTGCAGAGCACAGATGGGGCAGCAAAGGTAGGTGGGAAGTAGTCTGAGACAGAATCCCCGGGGCCAACCCTGATCAGAATAGAGGGGTTTATGGGGACTGGAGGGAAAAGTGGAATGAATAGTAGGAATTGGGAGGGAGTAAGAAAGGAGCAAAAAGGACTGAAGATGGACGAAGGTGGGGAAGAAAAGACAGAGATTGGGAGGGGGGCTTGAAGGTGGAGGGGGGGTCTTTCCTTAAGAGGCAGTTTGGGATAGTGGATAAGAAAGTGGAGTTAGGAAGACCTGGGTTCAAATCCCAACAGACACTAACTAGCTCTGATCCTGGACAAGTTACTTACCTTCCTTTGCCTCAGTTTTCTCATCTGTAAAATAAGAGAGTTAGATTTGTTGGCTTCTGGGGCACCTTTCAGCTATATGTCTACAATCTTAGAATCTGTATGGGAGTCCCTTGGAAGGAGTCATGGTAAAGGGCAAACTTGGGCATTCGATTGACCGAATTCTTTTTATCCTTCCAGGCTCCCGGCTACGTCGGCTGGTTCCTGCCACTTACGCAGATGGTGTGTTCCAGCCTTTGGAGGAGCCACATCTGCCCAATCCTCGAAATCTCAGCAATGCTGCCATGCAGGGTCCATCAGGAAAGCCCTCTTTTCGAAACCGAACAGTACTCGCAGTCTTCTTTGGTGAGACTCAAGTGGGATGGGGGTGTAAAAAGGAACTGGTGTAAAGTTGAAAGGAAAGAAGGCTATTGGGGGAGGAGAATAGAAGAAGATTGAAGACCTAAGGAGATATAGTAAGTGGAAGGAGATAAGAAGGGAGAGCAGCTGAGTTCTGCTAGCTGGGGGATAGATGTGGGATGGGGGAAAAGACAAAAAAAGGAATCAGATCATCAGCTCTTCAGCCTGCCTGGGAATTGTAGATTCTTGTGGATGTAGGTGGGAGCCAAAGGAGAGACTTTCCCATATAATTTGGCTAAAATTCTGGGAAAGGAAAGAGTTTCATTCAGCAACTAAAAATCAGCATGAATCTGGGTCCCTGTCGCTCTTTAGGTCCAGGTCGGGGATTATGGCCATCTAAGGAAGCTGAGGGAAGAACCTAAGGAAAGAATGGGACTTAATAAATTATTATTAGATCTACTGATTGTACCTTTCTGGGCATCAGTTCCCTTATCTGTAAAATGAAGGAGTTAGAGTTGAGAAGCAGCCAGGTGATCCAGTGGGCAGAGATCTGGAGCTGAAGTCAAGAAGACCTAAGTTTGAATCCTGCTTCAAACACTTATTGTAGATCTATGACCCCAATCAAGCTGCATCTTTTTTCTCAGCCTCAGTTTCCTTATCTGTAAAATGAAGAAGTTGGACTTGGCCTCTAAGATTCCTTCCAAGTCTAAATCTATAATCCTGTGACTAGATCCTTTGTTTGAATCTATGATTCTATGACCTAACAGATTCAATTTAATTCATTTCAACATTAATCAACCACCAACTATGTGCAAGACTTTGTCTCAAATATGGGGGATATAAATCAACGACCTCATTTTTAAAAAGAAGAAACTGAAGTACAGATTATCAGCCTTGATCTGTAAGAAGACAAAGCACCCACTCTGGTGCCCTTCTTGGGCTCAACCCAACCAAGCTATTCTTTTGCTCACATGCCCACAAGCAAGGATGCCCTTCTCTCTTCACCCAACTGCATTTGCTGCTGAGGTTGGGCAGGCCCTTCCTGGGCAGGCTCTCAGCTGGCATGTTGGAACGGGTGTTGCCAACCCACCTGTCTGGGCAAACTCACTGGGTACCTCCCTGGTTGCCAAGGAGAAGGCCAAACTGGAAATGACAACAGTATGGACACAGCAGAGATTGGGCTGCAGGGCAAAGGAGGTGGGGGCCTGGGCTGAAGACTGTCTGTCTTAGGGAGGTGAGTTTTCAGAAGTTCCAAGAGAGAGTTGGGTAGGATAATAATTTAAAGTCTGCAAAGCACTTCAAATATATCATCTCATCTGATCCTCCAAACAAACTTGTACGGTAGATGCTGCCATTTTATAGATGAGCAAATCGAGGCTCAGAGAAATTAAATCATCACAAAGTAAATATTTGGGATGGGAATTGAACCTACATCTTTCAGGCTTTAAGTACAGTGCTCTATCCACTACAGGAAGGTGCCTCTGAATGGGGCCCAAGTGTATAGAGTATCAACCAGTAAAGCCTTTATTCTTCTTCCTCCACTGACCATCTTCCCTGTCTCCAGGGTACCATGTACTCTCAGAGGTGGTGAGTGTGGAGCGGGCAGGCTGTCCTACTGAGTTCCTGAATATCCGTATCCCAGCTGGGGACCCAGTGTTTGACCCCAGTGATAAGGGAGATGTGGTCCTCCCATTCCAGAGAAGCCAATGGGACCCAGAAACTGGACAGAGTCCTAGCAACCCCCGAGGCCAGGTGAGATGAGAAGTGGGGACCAATTTAGAACTAGGAGGAGGGGGGTTGGAGTAGCTATCACTAATACCCTCTTTTTTCCCTGATGGCCATCTAGTCAGTCTCCAAAGCTCATCAGGCTACTATAATAGTGATGGGGAGGGGTGAAAAGGCAGGGGGTTATCACTGGAGGTCTCCCGTTGGGCAAGAGTGAGGCAGGGAGGATGACTGTGGTGTCCCCAGGTGAGTACTTGATCTATGAACTTGGCTATTGCCAGCCAATACTTTGCTTTCTCTTATAACTGTCACTTGATTCCTAGACGAATGAGGTAACTGGCTGGCTGGATGGCAGTGCCATCTATGGCTCTTCTCACTCCTGGAGTGATGCCCTGAGAAGCTTCTCTGGTGGTGAATTGGCATCAGGGCCAGATCCTGCTTTCCCCAGGGATACTCAAGGACCTTTCCTCATGTGGACAGCACCAGATCCTTCCACTGGGCAACGTGGCCCCCGAGGGCTATATGGTGAGGTCTCCAGGTATCTGGAGGGGTAAGATAGAAAATGTTTAAGAAAAGGTTTAAGGGAAGGGTAGGTTAGTAAGAGACTATGAGTTCATTTGAATCTTGAAGTTAATGATGGTTGGAGGGAGTCAAATGAGAATTGGAGATCAGTACCTCAATTAATATCTTCTTTCCTTCCTGTTGGTTGCAGCCTTTGGGGCTGAGAGGGGGAACCAAAACCCATTTCTACAGGCTCTGGGCCTCCTTTGGTTCCGATACCACAATCTGTGGGCTAAGAGGCTGGCCCAGAAGCACCCAACCTGGGGAGATGAGGAGCTGTTCCAGCATGCCCGAAAGAGGGTCATCGCTACCTACCAGGTCAGCCCAGGGGCCATATCCTTCTGTGTAATTGTGGTAGATGAATTGGAAAGAACACTGGTTTGGGAATTTTAAGAACTGACATTCTAAGAATGGAGCCCTTACACTCTCCCAACTGGTCATATAACTTCAACAAGTTTTTCTTCTGATCTAAATTTCCCCATTCATAAAGTGAGGGGGAAAGTTAAAATGGGCATTAATTTCCCATGCATCTCTAAGATTCTGGGATCCAGAAACCCACTTGTGGCCTTACTTTTTAGAGTAGAGACACTTCCAGTCCCATCTTAGGTCAGGTCCTACCAGGAGAGTCTTTTTTTTCTTTTTTTTCTTTTAAACATTTTTTAATATTCATTTTTAACATGTTTACATGCTTCATGCCCCTACTTTCCCCTTCACCCCCCACTCTCCCCCCACCCATGGCCGACGTGCATTTCCACTGGTTGTAACACGTGTCATCAATCAAGACCTATTTCCAAATTGTTGATAGTTGGATTGGTGTGGTAGTTTCGAGTCCACATCCCCAATCATGTCCACCCCAACCCATGCGTTCAAGCAATTGTTTATCTTCTATGTTTCCTCTCCTGCAGTTCTTCCTCTGAATGCAGGAGAATCTTTTTTAAAAAAAATATTTTTAAAATAATATTTTATTTTTCACTAATTATTTGTGAAAACAATTTTTAACATTCATTAAATAATTTTTCAGTTCCAAATTCTAGCCTTCCCTCTCTCTCTTCTCCCCTCCCTGAGACAGTATTCAATCTGTAATAGATTTTACATGTGCAGTCATGTAAAGCATCTTCCTATATTAGTCATTTTGTGTAAGAGACTACTCGAACAAAAAAATGAAGAAAGAAAATAAAATATCATATGCTTCTATCTGTATTCAGATTCCGTCAATTCTTTTTCTGGAGGCAGATAGTAGTTTTCATCATGAGTCCTTTAGGATTATCTCAGGTCACTGTATTTCTAAGAATAGCTAAGTCCTTCATAGTTGTTCATCATCAATAACATCAATCAATACTGTTACTGTGTACAATGTGCACGGTTCTGCTCATTTCACTCTGCATCAGTTCATGTAAGATTTTCCAGGTTTTTTTTCTGAAATCCTCCTGTTCATTATTTCTTATAGTACAATAATATTTCATTATAATCATATACCATATCTTCTTCAGCCATTTCCCAATTGATGGACTTTAAGTCAGATTGGATCTTATAATTTTGGAAAATATGTTGAAAAGTATTATAACATGTGATTGGGAAAATAAAATGTCTTTGAATTTAAAAAGAAAGAAAAAGAAAAAAGAATCCTTTGCTTCCTTTAAGGCTTAGCTCAGGAGCTACCTTCTATGAAAAATTGGAAAAATTTTTCAATTCTTTGCTACTTCAGAAAGAGCTGGGGGCAGCTGGGTAGCTCAGTGGATTGAGAGCCAGGTCTAGAGACGGTTCAAATCTGATCTCAGACATTTCCCAGCTGTGTGACCCTGGGCAAGTCACTTGACCCCCATTGCCTACCCTTAGCACTCTTCTGCCTTGGAGCCAGTACACAGTATTGACTCCAAGACGGAAGGTAAAGGTTTAAAAAAAAAAAAGCTGCTATAGATATTTTTGTACAAATGGATCTTTTCCTCTTTTTTTCCTTTGGAATGCAAACCTAGTAGTGATATTGCTGGATCAAAGAATATGCAGTTTTTTTAGATACTTGTGCATAGTTCCAAAATCAGAATAGTTGAATCGGTTCACAACTCCACCAATAGTGCATTAGTGTCCCAATTTTCCTATATCCCCTCCAACATTTACCATTGCAAGAAAGCGTCTTGAACCACATCCTTCTCTGAATGTATATGAAAATATCCATTATATTCCCCACTCAAACTGGCACTCTGCTGTACTTCCCTATTTCTATGGTGAACAGCCCCATCCTTTTAGGTACCTGGTTCACAAATTCATAGTCATCTTTGACTCTCATTTCTCTTGAATCCTTCATTCTCAATCAGTTGCAAAGTCTTGTCCATTCTAGCTACTCTCCATTCATGTGACAAGCGAACTAGTTTGTGTCTTTACTACCTCTTGCTTATATTTTTTGCAGTAGCCTCCTCAACAGTCTCCATGTTTCCATGCTCTCCTTTTGCCAATTCATTCTCCACACAACTGCCAAAAGTAACCTTTATAAAGTGCAGATCTGCCCTTGTTACCCCCCTTGCTCAAGAATCGTGACTTCCTCATTTTTTTTCTCTAGGATAAAATTCAGATTTATTAGTTTTTCATTCAAAGCCCGAAACAAGTTGGCTCTAGCCCTTGCAGACAGATTTCTTTCTTACTTCCTTCTCTGCCAGACAAATGGACCTATTTGCCCTTCCCCAAACTCAGCATCCCCTCTTCCACTTCTTTACCTTTACAAAGGCTACCTCCCATGTAGGCTTCTCATCTCACTCCTTTCTCATCTCTGCCTTTTAGAACCCTTTGCTTCATGATACTACATGCATGACCCAGATCAAATTGCTTACAAATTTCCAAGCTGGGGAAGGGATGGGAGGGAGACAGATTGGGTCTTATAATTTTGGAAAATATGTTGAAAAGTATTATCACATGTGATTGGGAAAATAAAATATCTTTGAATTTTAAAAAAAAAGAGAAAAAAGAATCCTTTGTTTCCTTTAAGGCTTAGCTCAGGAGCAATTTTCTATGAAAAGTCTTTCCTGACTTCCCAGAGGCTGCTAGGTAGGACAATAAATAGATTGCTCAGCCTGGAGTTAGGATAGACCTTGGCCTCAGATACTTACTATGTGACCCTGGGCAAGTCATTCAACTTCTGTAACTATAAAATAGAAATAGTATTTACCTCTGTTATGAACATGAAATGAGATTTTTATAAAGGGACTGCTACATAATAGGCAGCCTTTTAAATGCTAATTTCTTTCTTTCCCCTCTCCTTGTTTTTAATGTTTTCTCCTATTTAATGTTTTTAATGTTTTCTCAAACTGTGTTACATTTACTTATCTGTTTGCATAGTGTATTCTCCAGAGGTAGGTAGGTAACACAATGGATAGACTGCTGGACTTGGAGTCAGGAAGACCTGAATTCAAATTTTTCCTCAGATATTTACTAGTTGTGGGACCTGTGCAAGTCAGAGATTAAGATTAAGAAATCTCTGACTGACCCAGGTTTCCTTAACTGTGAAATGAGTATAATAATAGCATTTGCCTTCCAGTCTTCTTGTAAGGATCAAATGATATAATATTTATAAAGTGCTTGGCACATAGTAGGTACTCAATAAATGGCTTTAAAAATAATTTTAAAAATTAAAAAAATTACTTTCTGTCTTAGTAAATTCTAAGACAGAAGAGCAAAGGCTAGCCAGTTGGGGTTAAGTGACTTGCCCAGGGGCACATAGCTATGAAGACTCTGGGGTCAGATTGGAACCCAGATCCTTCTGACTCCAGCCGTGGCACGCTATACCCTGTGCCACCTAATTGCCCCATAAATGCCTTTGTCTTTCCTTTGCTAATAAGCTATAAGTTTCTCAAGTGCAGAGGCTTGTTTTCATTTTTTAGCTCTGCATTCCCAGTGTCTAAAACAGTACCTCATGTAAATAGAAGTTGCTTAGTAAATGCTTATTAGGTTGAATTGAATACTTAGGGTTGTTTTATTTTTTAAATAAAATTTTTTAATAAAAAAAATAGATTTCTTTCTCCCTTCCATATCCCTCAATTAAAAAAAACACTTTTGTATTAATTATACATAAGCCAACAAAACAACTTTCTACACTGGCCATACCTCCCCAGAATGAATCAGTTCATACAAATTTTCCTAGATTTCTCTGAAACCATCCCTTTCACAGTTTCTTATGGTAGACTAGTTTAATATTTTGAACTATATAAAATGGGAAATCCTATATGAATATAAGATATTGTCTAAACTCATAGAGAACAGATTATAAACAAAGGTAGGAGTCCTTTGCCAAGGACTCCTCTACTTTACCAGCAAGGCTTTCTCAAAAGTTTCCCTCGGATAATGTCCCACTCCTTTCTTTGCCCCTTTGCTATCTCCTTTCTCCTCTCTGGTCCTCACCTCCACCTTCTGCCAAAGAGGCAGTAGGCTAAGGATGCATATTGAGACTTTTTTTTTGGCATAGCCATCATAAAAAATTGTTTTGCTTGCTTATGAATAGTTGTTATAAGATTTTTTTGGGAAATGGGAGAGAAAAATCCATTTTCATTCATTAAAAATAAATTTTATTTTAAAAATCCAAAATACTTGATGCAATTTAAAAAAGCATTTACTAAGTAAATCACTTAATTTAAAATAAGTCATCTACACATTTACTATATACAAAACATTGTTCTAGGTACTGGGAATGCAGAGCAAAGAAATGAAAACCACTTTTACACTTCCCTCCCTCCATTTCCCATAAATCCCTTTCATCTTTCTCCTTCTTTTAGAACATCGTTCTGTATGAGTGGCTGCCCAGTTTCCTACAGAAAAAGACCCCGGAGTATGGAGGTGAGATAAAGCAGGGGAGAGTTAACAACCAGTAAGCTTGAAGGAGGGAGCATGGACTGAGGCTGAAGCTAGTTGGGGACGGACAATACCTGGAGGGAATCATGAGCCCAGTGTCATATTGCCTCCTACTCCCCTTTTCAGGCTATCGGTCATTCCTGGATCCCAGCATCTCCCCTGAATTCCTGGCAGCCTCCAAACAATTCTTCTCCACTATGGTGCCTCCTGGTGTCTACATGAGGTGAAGGGAAAGGCTGGGATGGGAGAGGCATATAATGAAGAGAGATATTCAGTCAGTTAACAAGCAGTTATTAAATGCTTACGATGAGGGATAGCTAGGTGGCTCAATCGATAGAGAGCCAGGCCTGGAGATGGGAGGTCCTGGGTTTGAATGTGGCCTCAGACACTTCCTAGCTGTGTGACCCTGGGCAAGTCCCTTAACCTCGATTGCCTCGCCCTTACCTCTCCTCTGCCTTGGAACCAGTATTTAGTACTGATTCTAAGACAGAAAGTAAAGGCTTAAAAAAGTTTTCTTTTATGTTCTAAGCACTCGTAATACAAAGAAAGAGGTAAAAAAGGCAGAGAAAGGGCAGAGTGAGAGGAAAACAGAGAGAAGGGTGGAAATGGAAGATGGAAAGTAGCATTTACATGGAGGCCTCAGCTTCCCAATTATCAACTCCTGGTCCCTCTACTTCTTCTAAGCAACAATGACAAGAGATTGAAGTTTGAGGGTAGCAGTTGTGGGATGCTTCCTAGGGGCAGTCTCTTCAGGATAAGAGTTATCTTCTCGGGGGCAGCTGGATAGCTCAGTGGATTGAGAGTCAGGCCTAGAGACGGGAGGTCCTAGGTTCAAATCTAGCCTCAGACACTTCTTAGCTGTGTGACCCTGGGCAAGTCACTTGACCCCCATTGCCCACCCTTACCTCTCTTCCACCTAGTAGCCAATACACAGAAGTTAAGGGTTTAAAAAAAAAGAGTTATCTTCTCTCTTCTCCTGAGAGGTAAGAGCAGGGGACCATCAGCTTGGAAGACCTCTGTGGTAAAAGCATTCCTCCTCCTACCCGTATTTTAGAAATTCCAGCTGCCATTTCCAGGAGATCACCAATGGGAAGTCAGGAGTCTTCCCAGCTCTCAGGGTCTGCAACAGCTACTGGAATCGAGAGGTAAAGGAATATTATTATGGCTGGGGAGATGAGTGTGTGCTGAGGGCAAGGTATCATTGGGAGAGGCAGCATTGGGGTCTGCTATTGGAAAATGAAGAGGCTGGATGATTGAGAATGAGTGGCTAATACGTCATGTTTAGAAAAGGGGAGGCAGTCTAGAATGATCCCAACCCAACTCCATTCCACTGAGAAGTGGGATTAGCCATTCCCTAATTCTCAATGCTCCTTGAGAGATTCCTGGAGAGTCCCATGACCTCTCTTCAGCATCCTTATTCTTGACCATTCACACAACCTTTTTTAACTGACTAGACCTGTGATTTCATTGCTGTGGTGAGTTCCCATTGTGTTCTTTTTATCAATACAAGACAGCATCTTCTCCGTAGCTTAGGGTCTTGGAGGGTTGCCTTGGACAGTAAGAAGGTAAAATGACTTATCTAGAGTCACACAGCTAACGTCTCACAGTATTTGTATTGAGTTCTTCTTGACTCCAAGGTTCCAAGGCCAGTTCTCTATCAACGACCCCAAACTGCCTCTCCTCTCACCACTTAGTAAGACTCTGGTCTGCATTCTAAGCCCAGTGTTCCTCTTCTGACTCTTCCCTATTCTCTTTTCCATTCTATGCCTCAATGTTTCCTTGTTTTTCTGCCCAATTGTGCCCAAAGAAGAGAAGGATCATAGGATCATAGACTTGGACTTGGTGCTAGAAGTAACCAATCTCTTCATTCTACAGCTGAGGAAATTTTTGTCAACATTTTGTTTGTCTGTTGTATTAAATTAGTATATATTATTTGAAGCCTTGCCCAAGTTCACATAGACAGTGTGGCTTCTGGCTGCAGAAGCTCCTGATACTCATTCTTTAGGTGACCCAGAGTGACCTTCTGCCCCCCCCACCATGTCCATACTTTGAAAAGATATAATTTTCTGGGGCAGTACAATGGCTCAGTGGATAGAGAGTCAGGTCTGGAGACCAGGTCCTGGGTTCAAATATGGCTTCAGACGCTTCCTACCTGTATGACTCTGGACCAGTCGTTCAACCCCAATTGCCTGGCCTTTACCATTCTTCTGCCTTGGAACTAATACTTAATATCATTTTATATACATACACATATACATATATATAATGATACTATAATATCATTAGATGGAAGGCAGAGGCTTAAAAAAAAAGCTACAATTTTTGTATATATCATTCCATTTGTTCCTCATCCCAGTTTCCTAGTGAGGTTTGCTCAGCAAGTTTTAGAAGTTCTGTTGTTAGAAGAGGAAACTGAGGCCAAAAGAGGTTAAGAGACTTGTCCAAGATCACACAGTTAACGACAAACCCAGAATCAGAACCTTGGTCTTCTGATCTTTGGCCTTACAGTTAGTGTTAGACCTTAGTCTCTCAGGCAGCTAGGTGAATCAATGGACTGAAGACCAGGCCTGGAGAGGGGGGGGGGGGGGGGAGGAGGGAAAGGGGGAGGCAGTGTCCTGTGTTCAAATCCAGACTCAGACACTTCCTAAGTGTGTGACCCTGAGCAAGGCACTTAACCCCCATTGCCTAGCCCTTACCACTCTTCTGCTTTAGAGCCAATTCATAGTATTGATAGTAAGATGGAAGATAAGGGTTTAAAAAACAAAAAGGTAGCCTCCTGGCCTGTGGCCCTTGCTGCTACACTGTGCTGCCTCCCAAGAACAAAGCTGTAAAGGACATTCATCGTAGGAACATTCCCTTCTTGCTATCTCTACCTGATACTCAATAGCCCTGGCTTTTGGCCAGCTGTTACAAATCTTGGCTGTGAAAAGAGCTTGCAGGGGAGGGCTGGCCTGCCCGTTTGGAACAACAGGAGTTCAAAGGAAACCTCTGAGAGAAGGCTTGGCTGTATGGGAAAACTGATGCCTGGGGTGGAGCAGGGCCTCCTTTCTCCAAAGAACCCATCAGGAGCAGGGGGAGTCTTCTCTTCCTGAGGCATGGAACAGCAGGGCCAAGGTAGTCAGATAGAATATGGTTATCCAGGCTCCAGCCCCATCATCTAATTCCCTTTTTTTCCCCTCTCTTCTTCCAAGAATCCAAACCTGCATAGTGCCAGAGGTGTGGACGCGCTGCTTTTGGGCATGACGTCCCAGATTGCTGAGAGGGAGGATCATGTGGTAGTGGAGGACCTTCGAGGTAAGCTGATTTCCCTGGGTGCCATCCCTTCACCCCTTTTCCTTTCCCCCCAAGAATCTCAGGCCTAGATTGCCTTGGGGTGGTAACCCAGCCTCAGAAAGGTACTACTGAGGCAAAGTCCCTATTCTCCCTGGTTTTCCCAACAAAATCGAACTAATGAATGTTCCTGTGGCCATCGTCATCTCTTCTGGTAGGGGAATCATGAATTGGGACTAAAGAGAGAGACCTGAGGGCCGGAAACTGAGTCTAAGAGTAGAGAGAGCTCTGTTGGAGTTAATTAGCAGGTTTGAGAACTGGGGAGTTTAGAATCTGGGGCATGGACTGGGGCTAGAACCTAGTTGGGGTTTGATCCAGGAACTATCTCATTTCCAGATTTCTGGCCGGGGCCACTGAAGTTCTCTCGTACCGACTACTCGGCAAGCTGGCTACAACGAGGACGGGACCTGGGTCTGCCTTCTTACAACCAGGCTAGGGTGGCCATGGGCTTAGCCCCAGTCGACCGGTGGCAAGATATCAACCCTGAACTTGCTCAAAGGAATGACATTGTGAGAATGAGGTGGAGACTGGGGAGGAGAAAAGGGGAGTGGGAAAACCAAGGGAGGGCTTGGGAGACCCAGTGAGTGGAGCAGACACTAGGAGTAAGCAGCTCCAGCGATTTCTTTTTCAACACCATACAGAGGGTTCCCAGGCAGGCAGGGTGCTCTGCCCTGTATGTCAGGGTTCCTGATGTCATACAAGGGCCTATTTCTCCAGATAAGGTGAATTCCCTCTTCCTTGCTCTAGGGCCCTGGGAGAATGGTTGGGTGTGGAGTTTGGGGGTTCACCTATTTCCACATGGGGCCAATATCCTGATCCACTATTCATTCTTATCTCCAATATGGCCCCAGGTCCTGGAAGCAACAGAATCCATGTACCACCATGACTTGTCTCGTCTGGAACTGCTTCCTGGGGGGCTCCTGGAGTGTCGAGGGGATCCTGGACCTCTCTTCACTGCCATCATCCTTGATCAGTTTATGCGACTTCGAGATGGAGACCGATACTGGTTTGAAAACACAAAGAATGGGTGAGACTTGGCCTGGAACGCCAATCCCCAATCTTGGTCTTGACTATGGGCTCTAGCTCTAGTTTCTTCTGACACTTACCTTTAGAACTGGGCCTCAGACCCCACTCACCAGCAGAGCCTCATGTCTACTGTGAATCCCAGAGGCTCTTCCCCATGAACCCCTCACCTTGAACCCTGGGCATCAGCCTTATTGCATTCCCTTCCTTTCTCCTGCTTTTTCCATTCTCCCATCTACTGTCCTACCTCCTTTCCACTTTTGCTCTTGGGTTTTAAAGGTATCATCAGGCTGCCTTCTTCTCATTCAATCCCGATTCAACATTTCTCTCCCCATTCATCTCCCAGTTTGTTCTCCAAGGAAGAGGTGGCCAACATCCGAAAGACCTCCTTCCGTGATGTGTTGGTTGATGTCACCAACGTGGGCCTGAGTGCCCTGCAACCCGAAGTCTTTGTCTGGAAAGAGGGTAAGTGACTGTGGGGAGAGGGTAAGGGGCTTGTGGAGAATGGCCAACGAGATAAGCCAGCATGAAATTCTGTCCCTCTTCCCTTGTTTCCCTCTCCCAGTGGATTTGGCTCAGTGAAACTTGAAAGTGAAATATGGATATAGGAGAGACATTGGTCCTGCCCTTGGCAGCAACCAGTTCTGTGGTATGGTCTAAAGGGCATTGGATCCAAAAGATGAGAGTTCAAATCCTGACTTTTATACTTTTTACTTATGTGATTTTTAAAAAAACCCTTACCTTTTGTCTTAGAATCAATACTGTGTATTGGTTCCAAAGCATAAGAGTAAGGGCTAGGCAATGGGGATTAAGTGACTTGCCCAGGGTCACATAGCTAGGAAGTGTCTGAGGTCAGATTTGAACCCAGGACCTCCGTCTCTAGGCCTGGCTCTCAATCCACTGAGCCACTCAGCTGCCTTCTATTTGGGTGATATTTTTTTTGGAATCATGATATCTCAGTTTCCTCCCTGTACCTCAGTTCCCTTCTCTACAAAATAATGAAGTTGGACTAATTGGTTTTAAGGTCCCTTCCAGCTTTAGCTCAGTAATCCTAGGATTTTCCCAACTCACCTGGGGAAAAGAGGAAATACCTAGGGAGTATGACTTCTCTAGAGGATAAGACTACATTCAGAGGGACCAAAACTAGAAGCCAACATGGGACTTAGGAATGTCAAAAGCAGGGAGAGAACCCAACCAAATGAGTATAGCCAGTAGAGGGGTGTGTGTGTGTGTGTGTGTGTGTGTGTGTGTGTGTGTGTGTGTGTGTGTGTGTGAAAATATCTGGATCAATTTGGCTCTCACCTAAAGTTAGAGCCTCTGCTGCACCTCTCCCTGCCCTCCAGGACCATGTTTGCTTTACGCTCCTGGTCTCTCAAACCTACTCTTCCTAGGCTCTCAAAGGGGCAGCCACTCTTGCTCCATGGGACTCCCCTTACATCTTCTAACTCTATTGACTGGACAGTTTAAAGAAAACTCAAGGAACAGGGTACTTCCACCTCTGAAATCCCAAAGAAGAGGCCAAAGTGTGATATGGTGGGAAGAGCATTGGCTTTGGAGTCAGATGGTATATGGGTGGGGAGGGGTCTCATTAAAGATGTGTTGGTAAATGTTTAACAACCAGCTCTCCAGAGGTGATGGAGAGGAACTACATACATAATACATTAAAAAAAAATAACCCTTACCTTCCTTAGAATCCTTAGAATCAAAACCAAGTATTGGTTCCAAGGCAGAAATTCGGTAAGAGCTAGGCAATTGGGGTTAAGTGACTTGCCCAGGATCACACAACTAGGAAGTCTCTAAGGTCACATTTGAAGCCAAGATTTCTTTTCTCCAGGCTTGGCACCCTGTGTACTAGCCACCTAGCTGTCCCATGACCCATTTTATTTATTTATTTTAGGGTTTTTTAAGGCTTTATTGATGTGTTTTGTTTTATTTTTAAAACTATTATCTTTACTTTATTCTAATAACAAATTTACACATAAGTTTTCCAAAGTTACATGACCCATTTTAAAGTGTCATCTGTGGGGGCAGCTGGGTAGCTCAGTGGATTGAGAGTCAGGCCTAGAGACGGGAGGTCCTAGGTTCAAATCTGACCTCAGACACTTCCCAGCTGTGTGACCCTGGGCAAGTCACTTGACCCCCATTGCCCACCCTTACCACTCTTCCACCTAGGAGCCAATACACAGAAGTAAAGGGTCTTAAAAAAAGTGTCATCTGCATTATTAAATTTTTCTCCTTTATTTTCATTAAGTTTAGACAATCTGCAAAACAACAAATTAATCCCTGATTTGGAGCACTAGTGATTTTGGAGATATAAATGCTCACCCCCAAAATTTAACAATCAGCTCTTCGGAGCCAATTCAAGCTTGCTCCAATACAGCTCTGCCACTCCTTACTTGTGTGACCTTGGGACAAATCACTCCCAAGCTCCTTTTCTCCATCTGGAAAATGAAAGGAAATGGACTAAATGGCCTCTTCTCTAAACCTATGATCCTATGATCTTGCCTGCTGGCTCCTGACACTCATCTCTCCGTCCTACTAGGAGACCCCTGCCCACAACCTGGGCAGATCACCGCTGAAGAGCTGCCCAGCTGTGTGCCCCTGGTGGTGCTGGATTATTTCAAAGGCAGTGGCTTTGGATTCGGTATCACAATTGGGGCCCTCTGCTGCTTCCCATTGGGTAAGGAGGTCCTGCTCTGGGCAACATGGGTCTGGATGGGGACTCGGGAGGATTTATTGTGAATAAGAGGCAATTCAGGCTGGTGCGGAATGCACACTGGACACTTCCTTCCTTCCTCTGGGGAAAAGCAACAAGACAGAAAATGGAAGGATAAAAGGAGAAAGGGAATAGAGAGTATTTGATACTCAGAAGGGGTGCCCCTTCTCAGGACACCAGCTCCCTCCAAAATATAACCCCATCCCCAGAGGTTGGCGTTTACCCCCCAGGGACCTTGGCAAGTGGGCATGGAACCCCAGATCACTCTTGAGTTTAGTCTGATTCTCTCTCTGCAGACATGGCCCATAGAGTCTTCCTATACCCACTGAAGGCTGGTATTCTGTCCTAAGCCGTGCATATCCCCCTCCCCAAGAACTACCTAAGTCCAAAGACTCTCACCTGGCATAGCTCCATAGTCAGCGAGCCCAAAACAGGGCAAGGCTTGGGGTGGGGCATGAAAGATGTTCCCCTAGCTCCTCCAGACAAGTCCAGCGATACATTCCTGGGGTTATAGGTTTTCCTGTTCTTCAACCACAATGTAGCTAGGGTACTGGATGTTCTCCAGTCTCCCCATGGTTGGGCAGGTCAGAGACCGAGGAACGAGGTAAGCAGTGGGAAGGAATAATGGAAATAAAGCATTTTTCACCCATCCTATTTCATTGGGTGCTCGTGACACTCCAGGTAAGCAGGCAGGGACACAGGCTCCATTTTAAGGATGTGAAAATGGAGGTTCAGAGAATCTAAATGATTTTTCCACATTCACCTGTGAATAGGGAAGTAAGTAAGGAAACCAGAGCTTTTCAGAAGCCAACAGTTTTTGATTCAGCCCTCTTCTCTTTTCACTATACCTCATAGTAGTGAAGGAGGCTGGATGAGACCAGAAGGTATGGGACCTGAGTTCTAATCTTAAACACACACACACACACACACACACACACACACGTTACCTTTCTGGGTCTCATTTAGCATTTATAAAGTGAAGAAGGTAGAATAGATGATTTCTCAGCTCCCTTTCACTTAAAAAAAAAAACAACAACTTTACCTTTTGTCTTAGAATCAATACTAAGTATTAGTTCCAGGGCAGAAGAATGGTAAGGGCTGGGCAGTGGGCATTAAGTGACTTACCCAGGTAGGAAGTATCTGAGGCTAGATTTGAACTCACACCCTTCCATCTCCAAACCTGGCACTCTAGTCACTGAGCCACCTAGCTGCCACTCCCTTTTACTTTTAACATTTTGTAATTTATTCTATTCTTCCCCATCTGTGCCTAAGAATTAGGGGCAGTTTCAGTACCCAGGGAGACTATGGCACCCAACGGGTCATAATTAATGCCCTCTGGAGCTCAACAAAAATGGGAATCAATCTCGTTTGCTGTCCTTGTTTCTAGTTTCACCCTTGATGTGACACATGAAGGCCTCCCTCACTTAACTAGTCATTAAAATTCAAACTCTTTCCCACCCGCCTACACACCCAGCCTTATTAGATCTGGGAGAAAACATTTTTGTTGGCATTTCTTCATCTAAGCTCTAATTATTAATCAGCCACTCAAGATATAACACTGATAGCTCCTGCCCCCTCCCGTGGCCAGCTGGTTTTGCTCTTCTTCTGAGACATGACTTTCCCTCCTCCTCTACTACTACCATTTCCCAAGGCATTCAGCCTCTTATAGTGTTTCTAGCTCTGGGCTTGGGTTCAGGAAGACCTGACTTGGAATCCTACCTCAGACACATATTTGATATGTAACCTTGGACATATCACTTAATCGCTTTCTGTCTCAGTTACCCTACCTGTAAAGTGGAGATAATAATAGCACCTACCTCCAGAATTATTGCAAGGATCAAATGAGATAATAACTGTAAAGTGCTTAATACAGTGGCTGGCACATTATAAGCACTCTATAAATTTTAGTTTATTATTGTTGTTGTTGTTGTTGTTAGACTTAGCCTGGAGTCAGGAATACCTGAGTTCAAATCTAAATCTAGCCTCTGACACTTATTAGCTATGTGATTTACTAGTCATTTAACCTTTGTCTGTCTCCTTTTCCTCAAATGTAAAATGGGGGTAGTAGCACCTACCTCCCAGAATTGTTGTCAAGGATCAAATGATAGACTATTTGTAAAGTGATTAGCAAAATGCCTGGCACATAGTAAGAACTTAATAAATGCTTGTGTTCTTCCTTTCAAATGTGAAAAACTTCATTAACCTTAAAAAACAACAACAACAAATAAATGTTGTTATTATATTATTATTATTGTCATTATTATTATTATCCCCCTCCCTACTTCCTTTTCCCTTGAACTGTCTTGGGAGATAGCCATCCATGGTCGAAGCCTTACTATCATTCCTTTCTCCAGTGAGCTGGTCTGGTGTAACAGCCATCCATGGGTTACAGGGGACAATTCTGTGGAATCCTGGCCTTGGGTCAATAGAGGATACTTCTGATGGCCCCAGCCCTAAAAGCCAGGGGAGTGTGGAATCAGATCAAGCTGGTCTTGGGGAGATAGTGGGCTTTGCAAAAAGCAAATCCTTACTTTGATCCTTTTCAGAGTTTGGTCCAAAATCAGCCCTAATGGGGGTGGGGTGGGGAGGGTCCAAGCAGCCCAAGTTGGAGGAGGAGTCCCTAGGAGGGCCAGATTTCAAGGGCTTGAAATATTAAGGTAGAACTGAAGAAGTCTTTCTGCTGAATCGTGGCCTAAAGAGATAGAGGAACAGGGGAGCAGTTGAAGAATGAGACAAAAACAGTCTGTCCTCTGATCTCACTTCCCATCCTTGCCTCCAGAGACTTTTCCTATATCTTGTGCTCATTCTTTTCCTCTAAAATCCTCATTACTTCCTTCTACTAACTCCTTTTTCCTCCATCCTTTACTCAACACCTGAGCTCCCTCCTTTCCTTGCATCTTCCTCCAGTCAGCCTGCTGAGTGCCTGGATTGTTGCTCGACTCCGGAGAAGGAATTTCAAGAGGCTTCAGGCTCAGGAGAGACACAGCATCATGTCTGAGAAATTCGTGGAGGGTGTGGAAGGTAGGCCTGGGGTTGGTATGTGGAGGTGGAGGTGAGGGAAGATAAAGGGTTCAGAAGGAAAGAAAGCAGGGTGCTTCAAAATCAGAGCTGCAATGCCATCCTACCAGCTACTTTCTGACTTGCCCAGAAGAAGAGATGGCAATCTCTTGTTCCCAAACATCTTCTGCTTATCTAGATGAAGGAGACCAGGGTTAGAAAACCAGCAGGCCTTTTAGAAGTGATTTGCCTGTCACCCTGTATTTATTTCAATTAAATAAGCGTTTATTGAGCACCTCCTATATATCAGCCACTGTACTAGGCACTGGGGATTCAAAGACAAAAATGGAAAAAAAAAAGTCCCTGCCTTCAAAGAGCTTACATTCTCTATTGTTGTAGTCCCCCTTTTCTGAGGGAGTACAAAGAGAACAATGGCAGCCTGAAAACAAACATTTTGATGCTAAATCTCTCACAGAATATCACCCAAACTACCCTCTCAGAACTCCCACTCCTGAAAACTCTCCTCCTAATGGTCTGCAATAGTAGAACTCTCCAGGGTTTATTTAAGGGCTACCATGTGATCCCTGGGCAGCTAGATGGCCATAGATAAGAGAGACTGTAGATAGATAGACAGTAGATAGAGCTCTTGACCTAGAGTCAAGAAGACTCATCTTCCTGAGTTCAAATCTGGCCTTAGACACTTATTAGCTGTGTGACCCTGAGCAAGTCACCTAACCCTGTTTGCCCAACTTTCCTCATCTATAAGATGAACTGGAAAAGGAAATGGCAAACCACTCTAGGATCTTTCCCAAGAAAACCCTAAATGGGGTCACAAAGAGTTAGACACAAGCAAACAACAACAACAACAAGAAATCATATGGCCCCACCTGGATTGGGAAAAGAGACAGTGTGATCAGGTAGGAGTGCTGGATTTGGAGTTTGATGGCCAGAGTTCAATCCAACTTACCCTCTCCTTACTTTGTGACCTTGGGTAAGTCAGTTTCCCTCTGTCTTGATTTTCTCAACTGCAAAATGGAAATAATAATAATACCCATCTCCCAGGGTTGTTGCGAAGATCAAATGAGATGCTATGAGTTCAAATGTGACCTCAGAGACTTACTATCTATGTGACTTTGGGCAAATTTCTTTCTCTCTGTCTGCCTTTATTTCTTTTTTTTCCCTTCTTTTTCTTTAAATGTAAAATGGAGATAAGAATAGTATCTATCTCCCAAGGTTGTTGTGAAGAACAAATGATATTTGTAAAACCCTTAATACAGTGCCCAACATGTGGTAAGCACTATATAAATTGTTATTGTCATTATGATTAACTATCAAGGTCATTTAGTCCATCCCCACCCTGACTCTACAATGCTATTAAGTTATTCTTCTCTGAAAAAATGTGACTCCCATAACTCTTGGAAATCCTTTCTTTGTGACCCTTGGCCTTAGAACTCCTATCCTCTTTGTGATTATAGTCAGTCTATGTCCAATTATAAAGCAGAGTTTGGTAGGGAGGGGAGGAGCATCTCCTAAGGACCTGAGAAAAATAGGGAGCAAATCTTGTACTGGCAGAATCCTTGATTCTGGACCTTGACCCTAGCTTTCCATTAGGCTCCTCTTTAGCTAAGAAATCATCATATATCCCTAATGATTCTTCTGCCTGACTCTTTCTCTCTGTGTCTGTCCATCTGCCAGCCATTGAGTGGCAGGGCAGGAAAGAGCCCTGCCGACCTGTGCTCCTGAACCTCCAGCCTGGGCAGCTTCAAGTCCTGTGTGGCCGACTCTCACTACTCCGGGTCATCCAGTTCCGGGACTCCCAGAAGATGAACTTGATCCAGTCCAACAACCGGGGCCGACGAGCACTTCTGCTTAAGATTCCCAAGGAGTATGACCTGGTACATTTCTCTTTTTTTACCACTATTCCCACTTTTCATCTTG
Source organism: Gracilinanus agilis (assembly GCF_016433145.1). Lineage (NCBI taxonomy): Eukaryota > Metazoa > Chordata > Mammalia > Didelphimorphia > Didelphidae > Gracilinanus > Gracilinanus agilis. The sequence continues at coordinate 523,616,172 of NC_058131.1, read as the reverse complement.
TGCCCTATAAAGGAATGTTAAGTGACTTGGCCAGGGCTAGCACACTTCATTGAGTTACCCTGCACAAAGTTACTCTAATTATCACTAAATCACAGGATTGTTAGTAATCCTTCATCATCAACCCCCATTTAGGTCAAAGCCTTCTATCTAGCCTCAGGGCTCAGAAGGTCTCCCTTATGATTTTATTCAATACCTTCTGACAATTGTTTCTTTTCTGGGTGTTCTTTTTCTAAGGAGATCCTCAGCTGGAGGTCCTAAGACCTGCCCACAGATAGCCAACCCCACATTATTTGAGATCCCATTGAGTTTGGAACTATTTGGTGGGAGGCTGAGTCAGAAGCTTAGAGCAGCAAATCCAACTATCCTCAAACTCTTCTCTCTTTGTCCTCCATTCTTGTGAGAAATTGAGGGGATTAGGACAACACGTGATTAATTGTGGGAATTGAGTGAACCACACTGACTCCTTTTTGTGACCTCTTCCTACCCTTAGCTGTTGCTTTTTAACCTGGAGGAGAATCGGCAAGCTTTTGTTCAGAGCCTTCAAGAGACCCTGAAGAACAGTGGGCTGAGTTTCCAGGAGTGGGAGCTCCGAGAACAAGAAATGATGAGGGCAGCTGTGACGAGAAAGCGTCGAAGCCACATCTTGGAGACCTTCTTCAGACATCTCTTCTCCCAGGTGTTGTATGGGGCAGTCTGATTGTAGAGTGAGGGTTTATATATATATACATATATGTGTATATATATATATATATACACACATACACACACACATATAGATAGATAGATATAGATATAGATGATATAGATATAGATATAGATATAGATATAGATATAGATATAGATATAGATGTGAGTGGGGTCATAGGGTGACTGAATTAGATTTAAAAGATCTGAGTTCTAGGCTAGGCTCATCATTGATTTTTCTCGGGATCTTGATCCTAACCTAACCTCTCTGTGTCCCTTATCATTAAAATGAGGATGCTAACATGTATCCAGCCTGTAAACAAGGCTCTTTGTTCATTGTTGTTCAGTAGATTCAATTGTATCTGACTCATTTATGGTCCCATTTGGGGTCTTCTCGGCAAAGATGTATTTTTTTCTCCAGCTTATTTTACAGATAAGAAAATGGAAGCAAACAGGGTTAAGTGACTTGGCCAGGGTCACATAGCTAGTAAGTATCTGAGGTCAGATTTGAACTCAGGAAGTGTTTCTGACTCTGGTCTTAGTGCTCTATCTACTGTACCACTTGGCTGCCCCAGAAAGGGCTAAATGAGGAAAATGAGTATGAGAATGCTCTGATAATTCTAGCCAGTTATGAAAGACTGCTACCACCATGGTAATAGGATCATAGATCCAGAATGTGACAGGACCTTAGAGGCTATGTAGTCCAAAAAATGAAAAAACTGAGGCTTTTGAAGATTAAGTGGCTTATCCAAATGTCTGCATGGAGCTGATTTTTTTCCAAAAGGGTCTGCCCAAGTCTACTTCAGTCACACACAACCTCTTCCCATCTACCCCGGTTTGCACTAGAGTGAAGACAGGCAGTGTAGGAAAGTGTGGTTGTTGGAGGCCAGGAAGGGGCCAATTCCTTCCCTTCTTCCCTCTAGCTTCCTTTTCTTTTCCTTCTCCTTCTCCATGCCCTTTAGGACCAATCTGGCTTCTACTATCCTTTTAAGACCAGACTGAGTTCCCTCCTTCCCCATCTTTCTCAGTACATAACATGTTCACCTTCACACATGCATTGTGTGTTCAGATAACATTAAACTAAATTATAAATCTTTTGTTATAACAATAAAATGACATTTCTATTATTTGGAAAGCAGTATATATAGTCTACCTTATCTGAGTCTCACAGCAAACCTGTGAAGTAGTTTCTATGACTCTAGATGGGAAAACTGAGGCCCAGAGAATTGAAGTGATTTTCCCAGGGTCAGTTAGCTGGTCTTAGGTGGGCTTCAAACCCAGATCTTCCTGATTCCAAGTCCAGCATTCTCTTCACTCTAGTTGGCATTCTGTCTCATGTTTATATACCGTTTTCAAGTTTACCAGACATCTTTCTCATTTTATAGAAACAAAATGGAATTATTTATGGAAATAAGTATCCCCATATTATCCCCATTTTACCAAAGAGGAAAAAACTCCAAGGGATTTTGTCCAGAGTTGGCATACCCCGAAGAAGGTTACCTGACCAACTTTGATTCATAGTTACTTCATTAATTATTTTAATGACCAAACCCCACCCTTAGTTAGAAACTGGCTGAAAAATGTACTTCAGGCACCTCCCAGAGATGAACTCAGCCTAACTCCAGTGCCCATGATGAGTCTTTGTTCTTTACTTCTCAACCCCAGGTGGAGTTTGTTGCTCCTTCCCCTGAGCCCTAGAGCAATTCCTACAAATTCAGAGTCAGTGTCCCATTTATTTTATTGAAGCTATGCCCAGGCTCTTCTGAGAATCATCTGTGTCATCTCTTGCTCTGCCTTACATTAAAAGTTAAAGAACCTCTTTGAAGAAAAATGTTAACCCCTTCTTTGCACTTCTTTTCCAAGTTACATTCTTTGACTACCCACCTCAGTCTTTGTGAATACTTTTCTTAGATGTCCAAGTTGGGAGGAGAAAAAAATATGGTACAGAAGAAGGAGTACTGACTCCATAATTTGAGGATCTTGTGCCTCTAAAATTATCTGCCTGGACCTGGACAAGTTATATCCAACTTGGTTCCCAGTTTCTTCATATGTAAAATGAAAGGGTTGGACTAGACGACCTCTAAGTTCCCTTCTGTCTCTAGATCTATAAACTTATGAATAGGCTCCATTTATGTTTTATCTCTTTTTAACCCACCTGCCCTCCTTCTTGCTGTCTGATTCCCTTTGTTCTCCCTAGTTGTTTGGTTTCCATTCTGTCCTCCAATATGCTACCATCTTGATGAAGGGCTTGATTCTTGTCACCACTGACTACTTGCCACAGATCTCAGAAATCTCTTGATTCACATATGTGCTTTTCTTCAAAGTTCTGCTTCTGATGTGTGATTGCGTGTGGGGATGATGGCACTAGGACCAAGGTCATATGGATTTTCTTTCACTCTGGCACTGATGTACATCTGGGGTTTTCTGCTTTACCCTTGCCCTAACACGCATCTGCTTACTCACACTTGCACTCTCCACCATCTATCCTCTGAATCACTCTTACCCAGAAATCACTTCTCCATCCAGCTCCTGAAACTGACATACAAGTGAAACAACTTCTTCTCACTTAATCTCTAAACATAAAGCTCAATCTCTAATCATACCCTTCCTTCCATGCTTCCTTGATCACCAATCCTTGTTCTCAGCCTGGTCTATAAACTTCCACTCAACCAAAACTGTCGCAGCCATTTCCTGGTGTTCTGAAATAAGCCTGGGGATTCACAAGAATCTTTACATCTCCAAACTTATCCTCATGCACAACCCCATCCTTGGACGACCCCTCTCTCCCTCTCTGCCTGTCTGTGTGTATGTGTTTGTCTGTCTGTCTGTCTTTGTTTCTGCCTCTCTATCCCTCTCTGTCTCTGATTCTTCTGTTTCTGTCTGTCTCTCTCAGTGTCTGTGTGTCTGTGTCTGTGTCTTTCTCTCTCCTTCTCTTGTTATCTTCCTCCCTGCCTTTTTGATTGACTTCCTTCAAGACTTCGCTCTAAGGTGTCTTTCTGTCTTCCCCCTCTTTCTCTTTCCTTCTCCTCTTTGTCTTCTTCCCTTCCCTTCTCTCCCTTCCTTCCCTCCTCCTTTTTCTCCCCTTCTCTCTCCCTTTCCCTCATTCTCTCTTTCTCTCCTCCTCTCTCTCTTTCTCTCCCCCCTCTCTCTTTCTCTCTCCTTCTCTCTTTATCCCTCTCTCCTTTTCTCTCTGTCTCTCCCTCTCTCTGTCTCTGTCTCTCTCTGTCTCTGTCTCTTCCTCTCTCTCCTTTTCTCCCTCTCCCCCACCTCTCTCTCTGTCTCCCTCTCCCCTCTCCCTCTTCCTCTTTCTCCCTCTCTTTCTCAACCCCACAGTGTCTCCAGCTCCCAGTACTATGAGGGATAAGAAATACAGTACCTGCCCTCAACTAACTTACATTCTAATTGCAGAGAAGCAGTATATACAGGGGCAGCTAAGTGGTGTAGTAGATAGAGCCCTGGGCCTGTAATCGGGAAGCCTTGAGTTCAGATGCAACCTTAGACGTCTACTAGCTGTGTGACCCTGGACAAGTCACTTAACCCTGTTTGCCTCAGTTTCCTCATCTGTAAAATGAGCTGGAGAAGGAAATGACAAACCACACTAGTATCTTTGCCAAGAAAACCCTAAATGGGTCATAAAATGTTAGACACAACTGAACAACAACATATACACATGAAAAGATAACTTATCCACAAGCAGTATTCATGTGATTTGTAAGGTCCCTACAGCTCTAAGTCTTGTGAGCCAATGACCTAGTGACTAGATGGGCTAAAGGAGCTTTGGGAATTTAGATGGAGAGATCACTTTGGGGTATGCTGTTGAGTAGCTAGGTAGAATAATGTTGGGAATACAGGACTTGGCATCAGGAGAACCTGACTTTGAATCCTGTCTCGGACTCTCCCTAGCTATGTGGTCCAAGGAAAGTCACTTAACCAATCTATTTCTCAGGTTCCTCATCTGTAAAAAAAGGATAATCATAGCACCTAATCTCCCAGAATTGTGGTGAGGATAAAATTAGATACTTGTAAAGACCTTTGTAAACCTTACTGCACTATGTAAATTCTAGCTATCATTATTTTTATTATTGTTAAGGAAGACAGCATGAAAAAGATGGGCATGATCTGGGCCTTCAAGGACAGGTAGGATGTGACTTGGAGGAGAGAAGCCGAGAAGGAAGCCTCGATAAAGGCAAAGAGTGTGAGCCAAGTGGCAGAGGCAGGGTGGGGCAGGGCATGTCTGGGGATGAAGGAACAGATGTCTGCCCGGAGCAGAGGATTCATCTAGGCTAGCTGTGGAAGATAAGGCTGAACAGGGAGGTTTGGGCCAAATTGGAGATCTCATAATTGGCACGTTGTCTTATATTAACAATAACCACATGCAAATATGCCAAGAATTAGGTTTCCCTTAGTTCGGGGGAACTTCCTTCACCCAGCGATGACTTTGTGGATAAAACTAGGGAGATAACTCAGGTAACTGCCATCCTCATGTCATAGGTGACATGTCTCCTCTGTGAATGTCTCAGGTCAGATTTGAATTTGAGGCAGTTGGGTGGTGCAGTAGATGAAGACTCATTAGATTTGGATCTGGCTTCAGACACTTACTAACTGTGTAACCCTGGGCAAGTCATTTTACTCTGTTTGCCTTGGTTTTTTCACCTGTAAAATGAGCTGGAAAAGGAAATGGGGAACCACTTCAGTATCTTTGCCCAGTCACTTTACTCTATTTGCCTCAGTTTCCTCATCTGTAAAATGAGCTGGAGAAGGAAATAGCAAACTACACCAGTATTTTTACCAACAAAACCCCAAATTGGGTCACAGAGAGTCAGACAAGATTGAAATAACTAAACGGCTTTCTGGCTTCAGGTCCAGTTCTCTGTCCATTATACCACCTAGCAGCCTCATAATATATATATTTCTTTACTTTCAAAGCACTTTCCTATTTATGAAAGCTAACACATATACAGAGTATTCCAAGAACTGTAATAGCTTTAAATTGCACTGAGACCTTTGGGACACCCTGAGTAATTAGGTTATAAGTGCATTAGTGTGACAAAAAAACCCAAACAGATTGCTAGGTGGATTCGAGGGGAATATTGCTTCTAAACAGACATAAGTTATATTTCAAAGGAAATTCCTCTGAGATTTCAGATGAGTTCTTGTCACTTTTTCTTCTAACTTCATATAGAAAAAATTGCAGTGGTCCTTCTCTGACACTAGTCTCATCACCTTCTAGGCACTGGCTTTGGGTTCCCATGATCCTCTCATTTTGCAAAGCTCAGCTGGGCTAACTCTCTCCTAGAGGCCCAGGCACCATCTCTGCAGCTGCCCTGGAATTCAGATGGAGTCAGGATATGAAAAGCTCTTTGCCCCTTTGCTGTGCTCCTTGCTTATGGGAGAAAAGAGAGTAGTAATCAAAGACCCTGGGGGCACCCTTTTTTCCCCTCTTTCATATGAACAGGAAAGCAGATATTGCCTTTTAGTGGTGGCATATCCTGTACTGTGTAAAGGATTGTTTAATATTCTCTAATATCTGTGTTGTTGTTGTTCAATTGTTTCAGTTGGGTCTGACTTTCCATGACCCCATTTGGGGTTTTCTTGGCAGAGGTACTGTAGTAGTTTGCCATTTCCTTCTCTGGCTCATTTTACTGATGAGGAAACTGAAGCAAATGGGGTTAAGTGACTTGCCCAGGGTCACATAGTAAGTGTCTGAGGCTGGATTTTTAATTCAGGGAGAGGATTCTTCCTAACTCTAGGCTTAGCACTCTATTTACTGTGCTACCTAGCTGCCCTAGCACATAGTAAGCACTGAATAAATGTTTACTGAATTAAATTCATTATAGAACCCTAGATTTAGAGGTGGAAGGGATCTAATAGCCCATCTAGTGCAACCACTTCTTTTTATAGATGAAGAATAGGGATGCTGATCTTTTTTTTTTAAACCCTTATCTTCCAACTTAGAATCAATACTAAGTGTTGGTTCCAAGGCTGAAGAGCGGTAAGGACTAGGCAATGGGGGTTAAGTGACTTGCCCAAAGACACAAAGCTAGGAAGTGTCTTAGGCAAGATTTGAACCCAAGACCTTCCATCTCTATGCCTGGCTATCAATCCACTGAAAGACCTAGCTGCCTTCAGGGGCTCAGTGATTTTAGGTAACTTGCTTAATCAGTCAACCAACTAGCATTAATTTTTATTTTAAGTCTTTCCTTCTTGTCTTAGAATCAATACTAAGGTTCTAAGTATTGATTCTAAGGCTGAGGAGCAGCAAGCTAGATAGTTGGAGTGAAATGACTTACCCAGGGTCACACAGCCAGGAGATGTCTGAGGCCAGATTTGAACCCCAGTCCTCCCAACTCTAAGCCTGGTGCTCTATCCACAGTGCTACCTAGCTGCCCCAACAAACATTAGTAAGTACCTACCCTGGGTCAGGAACTGTGCTAGTGGACACTGGGGATATGAATATAAAGAATGAAACAGTCTCTAATCTCAAGAAGTTTCCATCCTAAGGGGAGGAAACAACAAGTAGAAATGTTAAACAGATTAAATATAAAGAGAATATATATGAAGTTGTTAAATATGGAGGGAGGGAGGGCAGGGAAGATCAGGAAAGACTTTTATATAGAAGAAGGTACTGGAGAAGTATCCTAAAGGGAACAGAGGGATTATATGAGGTGCAGATGAAGAAAGTATATTCCAGGCATGGAGAACAGCTGATGCAAAAGGCAGGGAGATGGGATTTGTAATGTCATGTGGAAGGCTAGTTTGGATGGATCTCACAACGTCAGAAGGGAATGTAACATAGAGTAAGGCTGGAAAGATAGTTTGAGACTAGGATTAGCTATTAAAGGGAAACCAATAACTCCCCTACTTCCTATAACTTTAGTCTTCCCCATCTGCCTTTGTTATCCTCCAAGGGCTCCTGGCTCTTGGATTGCTGAAGAGAGCCTGTGACTAGAATTCCCCAGATCTCTTAAGCCCATTTCTTTTCTAGACTCTCAGGTCTTCAACCCAGATATGCTTCCTGACCCACTTCTTATGTCTCTCATTATCCAACTGCAGGTGCTGGACATTGACCAGGCAGATGCAGGGAGTCTGCCCTTGGACTCATCTCAGAAAGTGCGAGAGGCTCTGGCCTGTGAGCTGAGCAGGGCAGAGTTTGCAGAGTCCCTTGGCCTCAAGCCTCAGGCCATGTTTGTAGAGTCCATGTTCTCTCTGGCCGACAAAGATGGCAATGGTTACCTATCCTTCCGGGAGTTCTTAGACATCCTGGTGGTCTTCATGAAAGGTAGGGGAAGAGTGAGGATGTTGTCCATCTAGGCTAGGCTGGTAGAAGAAGGAATGACGAAGCTCACTAGGGAGGACGTGACTTTGGGGGACTTGAGCTAGAAGGGGAGCTGTGCAGGGTGATGGTAGGGGATGCTTGGTGTTGGAGATGGGATCACAGCAGGGAAGTACCTGAGAGAGAGACTCCAGCCATGGCAGAGTAGGGACTAAGGGGCCTGGGAGTTGAAATATGGTGCCAGGAGATATGTTTAATAGAGAAAGCCTTGGACTTAGAGTCAGTTAGTTGTTCTGGCTTTGAAATTTACTTTCTGTGGAAAAGTCATTGAAAATAGGCACAATTTCATCTTTACCCAAGAAGTCTTGTGAAGGAAACACTGAATGTTCAGGCACTATAGAAATAGGTGCTACTGGCATTATTCTAACAATGACGTACCTAGAACCCAGTTTCTTGCCATGATTGTGATCTCTGCTGCTGTGAGATCTCTTTAAAGCTGAAATTCCTCCAGAATGGCTCATGAGCTTATCTAGGTAAGGGGATCATGGGAGGTTTTCCTCTGGAAAGTGATCGGGAGCATGGGGACTGTCCTCTGCCCAGGCTCCCCCGAGGAGAAGTCCCGTCTCATGTTCCGGATGTACGACTTTGATGGCAACGGGCTCATTTCCAAGGAGGAGTTCATCAGGATGCTTAGGTCAGCACCGTGACAGCTGCCAAGAGGGAGGGAAGGGTGACAGAGAGAGGGAAGAGGGAGGGGGGAGAAAAAGGGGTGGAGGGGCTCAACTCTGAGAGTTGGGGAGGATACAGGTAATGTGAAGGGGGAGGAGGTTAGACTATTGCCCTCTTTCTCTATTGTTTTTGGCAGAGGTTGGCACTCAAACAGGGTCCTGAGACTTTGTGGGAGGAGACCTGGAACTCAGGACTCCTTAGTTTTGCCTGTTCCCTACCAGGGTCTCACTGCCCTAGACCTGATTCTCTATTTCTGGTTCTGAGTTCAGGTCCTTCATTGAGATCTCCAACAACTGCCTATCCAAAGCCCAGCTGGCTGAGGTGGTGGAGTCCATGTTCCGAGAATCTGGCTTCCAAGACAAGGAAGAGCTGACCTGGGAGGACTTCCACTTCATGCTGAGGGACCACGACAGCGAGCTCCGCTTCACTCAACTCTGCATTAAAGGTGGATTTCTGGGATGGGAGGAGACAGACTGAAAGGGAGAGGAGTGGCCTAAACTACAGAATAGTATTCTGTTTTATACAACTCTGTATGCGAGGTCCATCATCTGGCTTGGGGCAAGGGTGGGGAACATGGGGGACAGCGTCTTCTCTCTTTGCAACCACACCCCCCAAGCCAGAGAAGACTTGGAGGTGCTCTGTATAAGTTCCACCCCCATCCTATCACCTCCTCCGGCTTGGGCCCTAAGGTTGGAGGCTGTGATGGGAAACCACATTTCTGTTGTTCCTCCCAACAGAGACCTGCCAGAACTCTGGAAAGGAGCACTAAGAGTAGAGGTCAGCTAGATGGTGTCCGTATGGAGAGAAGATCTGTGAGCTTGTCTGGACTTAGTCACATTTTGGTGGCTTCTGGGCTCAGAGTCCTGCTGGAAACATGTTGAGGCTAAACCCAGCCTCTCCCAGAATTATGAGTGTTTGGACAATCCATACCATAATGCTGGTGGAGGGAAGGGGCGGGAGAGTCAGAGACACAGACAACTGGTGGAGTGAGAACAGAATTATCTGGGAAACCCGGCCCAATGGAAAGCAAATATTCTAGACCTACAATCAAAAGACTTGAGTTTGAATCCTGGGTTGTCACTCATTCGCTATGGGACCCTCCTGCCCCTCAGTTTCTTTGTAAAATGGGGGCATTGGATTTAATGAAACCGGAGGTCTTTTCCTGCTCTAAATCCTATGATTCTGGCAATTTGGGGGACTGATTAAGCACTGGAAGTATCGGATATTGCGATTTTAACCTCCATCCTGGAAGACAGAGAGTTAAGCAGCAGTTTGAAGGATACCTAGGAATGAATGAGAGAATAGATTGGACCTAGGTCAAAGGCCCAAACTTAGGAGTCTATTGTAGTAGGCACCAACTTCCGGGACCAAAAGCAGAACCAGGTATAGGTAAGAAGGGAAGAAGCCAGTTTTATTTATTTATTTTTTAATCAGAGGAGCCTTCTTTACTAGTATTTTAGGCTTAGCTTGGTTTTTTTTTTCCTCCAAGTTTATGAGCATGTATCATACAATGCTGCAGTTGTTTAACTGTTTTTCAGTTGTATCTGACAATTTGTGACTCCATTTGGGGCTTTTTGGTAAAGATATTGGAATGGTTTGCCATTTCCAGCTCATTTTACAGATAAGGAAACTGAGCCAAACAGGGTTTTGTGACTTGCCCAGGGTCACACAGCTAATACATGTCTAGGTTAGGGGTTTTCTTGCCAAAGGTACTGGAGTGGTTTGTCATTTCCTTGTCAATTTCATTTTATAGCTGAGGAAATGGAGGCAAACAGGGTTATGTGACTTGCCCAGGATCATGCAGCTAGTAAATATCTGAGGCCAGATTTGAACTCAGGAGAAAGGAATCTTCCTGACTCTAAGCCTGGCACTCAATCCACTATGCCATTTGGCCCCTAACTCTCCTCTTCCCTTCTTTCCCATACCTGGTTCTGTCCTCAATCCTAGAAGTTTATCTCTATTGGAGCAGACCAGACCACTATGCATATGAGCCTATGACTTACATCCAATCTGTATCGCTCCCCCTCTCTGAAACAGTTATCCATTCCTATGTGTCCTTTAGTTTGCTGCCTGACTCACCATCTTCTAGGATGGAGATCAATATAATACAATATGATAAACACTAAGAAGTCTAAACTGTGTTGCAAAGCACTGTGCTATATGGTGAGATACAAAGTTTATCTAAAGCATTGTCTCTGCCTCCATGGAGCTTAGAGTCTAACAATCATACATAAATATAACAAATACATTAGAGAGGTGAGAAGAAATGTCTACCTAAATTCTAAGAGTGAAGATCATTATCAAGAGGGGGCTTTCGTGGAAGCAATAACATTTAAAGGGTGTTTTAAAGGAAGGATAGAAATTCACAGATAAATAAGAGGAGGAAAGAGGTTGTTTGAAGTGTAGGGTTCAAGCATCTCAAGCAAAGATAACAGGAATGGCACAATTGCGTTTGTGTTTAGAGGAGATGAATAATCCAGTATGAAGAGAGCATAGAGTGCATAGAATAGAGTAGATTGAGATGCCTAAAAGCATATGGTAGTATCAGGTGTGAAAATCATCAAATTCCAGGCTAAAGAGTTTGAACTTTCTCTGGAGGAAAGAGGAGCCATTGAAGATGTTTGAGCAGAAGAGTGACATGATCAGATTGGATATAAGAAAGATTATTGTCTTTAGTTTTGAATCTAAGTGTTTAAAGTCCAGAAATTTATAAGAACCTATTCAAGCCTGATTTGAGAGCTTAGGAGGGAAAGGATAAGATACAGAATAGGAATGTAGAGTCGGCCTTAACATGTAAGGTGAGTAGATGGTTGCCTGCCAGTGGGATTTAAAGGACATCAGTTAGGCTATGCTGCTCCCTAGATTTATGCCAGCCAGTGTGCCTGACCTCCTATTAGAGATTTATTCCTTTGAGTCTCTTTCCTTAGGATCTTTAAAATATAAATATAGCTGAGGAAGATGTGAGGGAATATTTCAGAAGAAAGGAGAAGCACTATCACTGCTGAACCTTGGGAATTAGACTCAGCCCCTCAAGACCTATCTGGGGTTGGGGTTCTTAATTTTTGTGTGTGTGTCATGGTCCCTTTTGGCAGTCTGGTGAGACCTATAGACTAGTGATGGCAAACCTATGGCATGGGTGCCAAAGGTGGCACACAGAGTGCTCTCTGTGGGCACTCAGTTACCCTCCCTGTCCACTCCCCTACCCCCCAGAGTTGGTTACTAGAAAGGCAGAGGGACTCGGGTAGAGCTGCTCCCCTCTCCCTCTCCACCATGCCTGACAACATTTTTTCACATCCTCTGCCCCTCTACCCAGCAGCCCAATGGGAGCACACAAAGGAGAAGGCGGGCAGCTCACAGGTGGCAGAGCTGGAGGGGAGCAGTGCACTCCAGTCCCTCCCCTCCCCATCTCTACACTGGCTGAGGACATTCCTCACTTCACCTGCCCCTTTGCTCAGCAGCCCAATGGGAGCACTTTCTCCCTCCCCTGTGTGGGTGGGGTAAGGTACACCCAGCATGCAGTGTGGGGAGAGGCACAGCACTCAGTTGGGGGGGCGGGGCCTAGCAGTCCATCTCTAAAAGGTTCACCATCTCTGCTATAGAGCCTTTCTCAAAATAATATTTGTTACTTATATTAATGATTGAAGGAAGTGCTAAATTTCAGTTAAGAGTTAGTAAAAATATAGGTGTAATTTTTCCCCATCCAAGTTCACACACCCACTATGAACTCTATCAATAGACCCCTAAGGAGTGTATGAACCCCAGGTTAAGAACCCCTCATCTAAGAGGAGCTGCATTTATTATTATTATTATTTTAAAACATGGAACACTTAATGAATTTGAAGGTCATCATTGTGCAGGGGCCATGCTAATCTTTTTTTTTTGTTTAAACCTTTACCTTCCATCTTAGAACCAATACTGTGTTGGTCCCAAGGCAGAAGAGCGGTAAAGGATAGGCAATGGCAGTTAAATGATTTGCCCAGGGTCACACAGCTAGGAAGTGTCTGAGGTCACATTTGAACTCAGGATTTCTCATCCCTGGGTCTGACACTCAGGCAACTCACACACCTCCCTGCTCCTGAGGCCGTGCTAATCTTCTCTGTATCATTCCAGTTTTCAGTAATGTGCTGCCAAAGAAAGCATAACTACATTTATTACTGTTGCTGACTTGAAGAGCTTCTCAGCTTCCCCTAGTTCTTTAGAGCTGGGTGTAGACCGGTCCCTTCAATTAAAACATTCTTTTCCCCAAAGAAACTTTATTAGGACATTAAGAAAAAAACCAATAAAACAACTATAAAGGCATTGGCCTATAATTTCATATACCCAATAATTAATAAATAATTCAGCTCACTCAGTTTAAAAGGGGAAGACTACCTGTGTGATATAGTGGCACAAGCATTAGGCTTAGAATCAGGAGAGCTGGGTTTGAATGGTACTGGTGAGACTTTGGATAAGTCACCTTGCCTCTTTGTGTCTCAGTTTCCTCATCTATAAAATGAGGGCGATTCAGATGCTCACATTACCCATCTACTTTCCAGGATTGTGAGGAAAGTGGTTTGTAAAACTTTTTTCTAAACCCTTACCTTCTGTCTTAGAATACATACTAAGTATCAGTTCCAAGGCAGAAAAGTGGTAAAGGCTAGGCAATTGGGGTTCAGTAACTTGCCTAGGGTCACACAACTAGGAAGTATCTAAGGCCAGATTTGCACCCAAGACTTCTCTGGTGCCCTATCCACTAAGCCACCTAGTTGCCCCTCTGATACTCTCTTTGTATGACTCATTAATCATTAGCTGCCCACCAAATAGTAGCAGCCTTCCAATTAATTAGCCAACTTATTGAGATCCATAGGGATCTCTAGGATAAGGGTACAGAGGTATTTGCAAGGGCAAAAGGAAGTCTTGGGGAGAATCTCTAATGCTACACTGAGATAGATTACTCTTAACCAAGTGTCCTCAGACAGAAATTAACAATAAAATAATAGCTCACATTCATACTGGGTGTCCCAGGAGTGTCTGATACTGTACTAGCTGACAGACAAAAATGAGAGAATCCCTACCTTCAGGAAGCCTACGTGTGCAGAATCTTATCTTAGAAATATCACAAATGTTATAGTCACAGAATGATAATAAACAGTTTCCACTTACAGGAAGAGAATTTATTAATTGCTGAGCAATTAAGCTCATTCATAGAATAGTGTCGGGGAGACAGCTAGTTAGCACAGTGGATAGAGTACCAGACTGTGGTCAGGACCTGGGTTCAAATCTGGATTCAGATACTTCCTAGCTGTGTGACTCTGGGCAAGTTATTTAATCCTAATTACCTAGCCCTTGCCCTTCTGTCTTAGAGTTGTCACTAAGACAGAAAACAAAACAAAAAGAAAAAAATGTCAGGGATTATTGGTCAGTCAGCTAGGGTTTATGAAGCATCTGCTATATGCTAGGCATTGTGCTAAGTGCTGAACATATGAATAAAAACTAAAAACAGTCCCTCCTTTCAAACAACTCCCAGTCTAAAGGGAGAGGCAACATGCAAACAAGATATACACACAGGATAAATTAGGGATAGTCTCAGAGGGAAGGCACAGAGATTAAAAAGGATTGGGAAAGGCTTTGAAGGAAACCAGAGAAGTTAGAAGGCAGAGATGAGAAGGAAGAGCATTCTAGGCATAGGGGTTGGGTGACAGATGGCCAGTAAAAATGCTTGGAGTCAGGAAATGGAGGAAACTGAGGCCTCAGGGAGTTGTGACTTGTCCAAGGTCACTCTGATAGCAATTATTAGAGGTGAGATTTGATCCCTATTTTTCTGACTCTAGAACCATTTCTTTTTCCTCTGCCTCATGGGGCAGAGAAATTGTGCTGAAAGGAGAGCTAGGAATACAGAGAAGTGGCAGGGTGTGAAAAATAGTCTTTGCAGGATGGGGGCAACTGGGTGGCTCAGTGGATGGAGAACCAGGCCTAGAGATGGGAGGTCCTAGGTTCAGATATGACCTCAAGACACTTCTTAGTTGTGTGACTCTGGGCAAGTCACTTAACCTCCATTGCCTAGCCCTTACCACTCTGCTGCCTTAGAACCAATACAGAGTATTGATTCTAAGAGGGAAGGGAAGGGTTTTAAAAAAATAGTCTTTGCAGGCTGTTTGGGAACATGGAGTCAGGAAGATGCAGGCAAGGGATAGTTCGATGTATGTTAGTGCACTGACTATTCCCTGCTAAGACTACCATTGGAGGAAGATCTTTGGATAATAGATTTAAGTGGAACCTACCTAGGGATTGAAAGTAGGTGAATCCATGCTCCCTCAGAGAGCCAAGGAGAATTCCATGTATCTAGAAGAGGCCCAGGGCCAGTTTTCTTTCTTGCTTCCAGGGTTGGAGGTCAGATATTTCACTGCTCACTTGCTCTCTTCTGGATTTGTAGGTGTTGAGGTTCCTGAAGTCGTTAAAGAACTATGCCGACGAGTCTCCTTCATCAGCCAGGATAAAATGTGGTAAGAATAGCCTAGGAATGATATCTGTAGTTTGTGGGGTGGGGGCAAAGAGAAGGACTTGGGGCATCGAATGCTTTTCTCTAGAAGGTAGGGACTACTAATTCTGTGATGAGATTATAGCTTGGTTTAGGGGAAACATCTACCTTTTCCCAGGAGCTGAGGGTATAGCCCTTTACCCTGTATTCTTAGATCTGAAGTCTACAGAGCAATAACTAAGAATTCTAGTGTCTAGAGAAAATCCACATGGGAGAGGGGAGAGAAGGAAGGAAGAGGTGAAAATGCAGAGGATAATATGACCTTGGGTAGAGATGCATAGGGGATGGAAGTGAGAGAAGGGTAGTCCCTTAGAGATGGGCACCACAATCATGGTTCTCTGGGAGTTGGTGGGCTAATTTAGGCCCATGAGGTATAGCACTGTGATCATTATGGGAAGAAAGCTTCCACCCACCCCCAGTAGAAAAAAAGGCCCACTGAATGTGCCATAGGGCAGAAGTCTGGTAGACCTGCTAGTTATGACTGTCATATGACTATGTCATAAGACTATGGCTCAGTCATAGGAACAGCTGAGAATCAAAAGGGTCCTGGTGGCTTTGTTTTGGACCCCTATTATTCTCCTGCCTCTGCCCCTTCACTTAGAACTTAGAATCCTGAACAGTTGGGAAGGGTCCCTTGAAATTTGGGTCATTATTTGCGGGTCTCCTCCAATCCTGTTTCCTTTTCAAATCTTTGAATATCTCCCTAGTGATCTAGCTGATGAGGCGACAATGCAGAGATTCAAGTGCCCGGAGGATACAGACCCACCCCAGGAGGTCCGAAAGAGGTTTGGCAAAAAGTATGTCCCATTCCTTCCTTCTAGCCCTACAGAGGTGGGTACACATAATGATGGAATGAGTGAGGACAGAGTACTCCTAAAGGTTGGGGCAGGAATGAAGAGAAAAGAAGGGATTTCCTGTCATAAGGGGCAGCATAGTACAGTGGATGGAGCATTGAACTTGGAGTCAGAAAGATGCAGATTTGATCGCTGCCTCAGATACTTACTAGCTGTGTGACTCTAGGTGAATCACTTAACTTCTCTGTTCCTCAGTTTCCTAATCTACAGAATGAGTAGGTCACACTTGATGGCTTCTAATACCCCTTCCAGCCCTAAATCTATGTTTTATTGTCCATCTGGTGGGGGTGGGGGGAGGGAGAAGCTGACCTTTTGCAAATACCCATCCTCTTTACTTTTTATTCCCAGGACCAGTTTGCAAAACATTCTTAGGTTGCTCACCAGTACTTAGAGTGTACATCTGTTTGTCCTCTTCTGATACATTTACATGAGAATCATTTCTGCTGTTATTCTCCTGCCCCCTTCCTGGTACCCACCAGCACTGAGATGCTCCCCAGGATCCATTTTGGGGTGCCCCAAATGACCAGTGCAACTAGACTTGAGGGTACCTGGGAGTCAAGAACTCAATCACTTTGTCCTACAGGCTGACATCGTTCCAGCCCCGTCCCTTCACGGAAGCACGCCGGGAGAAACTGCAACGAAGTCGTTGGCATCAGACTGTCCAGCAATTCAAACGGTTCATTGAGAACTACCGTAGGCACATCGGCTGTGCCGCTGTCTTCTACTTCATCACTGGTGGACTTTTTCTGGAGAGGGCCTACTGTGAGTGACAACTGTTGGGGTCTTCAATGAGTAGAGCCACAACTAACAGTGACTCCACCTAGGCTGCTGTGGCTCAGAGCATAGTCCAACCTTGGGTACATGGGGAGATGGAGTGATTCATCCCCGATGAGTCTGGCCCTTCCCCTGTGTGGGTGTTGAGAATGGTGGACCCCTGAGGCAGGGCACCACGATGATGGGACTCTGAGAGTGTGAACTGGTTGTGCCAGTGCTCTGTGAGATAGTTATGGGCTGGTAAAGAAATCCCTGGTCCTGGAGACAAAGCAGAGCTCCCCACCACCCCATGGTGTTGCCCTGGGACAAGGCATCTTCTGCCCCACATTAGTTGTAGCTCTGACTTTGAATCTTGTCCTCTGACAGTCATGGCAGAGGGGTCTTGTCTGAGTGACCTGTGAAGAAGGTGGGTGTGTTGTAAGTGACAGACCCTGGGGCTGAAACAGGCCAAATTAGGGCTTTTCCTGCAACAACTTGGCTCTAATGAGTCTACCTCCCCCGACTCTCACCTCCTTAGTCTACGCCTTTGCGGCCCACCACAAGAGCATCACAGACACCACCCGGGTGGGCATCATCCTGTCCCGAGGAACAGCAGCCAGCATCTCCTTCATGTTCTCCTACATCCTGCTCACCATGTGCCGAAACCTCATCACCTTCCTACGGGAGACCTTCCTCAACCGCTTTGTGCCCTTTGATGCTGCAGTGGACTTCCACCGAATCATTGCTGCTACAGCCATTGTGCTCACGGGTCAGTCTCTGGAAGGTCCCAGGACCACAGAACCAAGAGAACAGCTCCTGCTTATCCTCCCTTCCCCTCCAGTCTCACTTCCTAAAAGCCATTCTCTCACAAGACCCTGACCAAGAAAGGGAATAAGGGACAACCTCCTGGCCTGGCCTGGCCTGGGGGGTCTGGGGCTGCTGGGAGTGACAGCCCTGGACAGGGAGGTCCCTCCTCCGGTCTGCCTTGGATGAAACTGACTCAGCCCCAGATCCCCCAGATCTGCTCTTTTATAAGAGGATAGAAGTAGTTGGAAGGAACCCAAGAGGCTATCTAATCCAGTCATTTCATTTTACAATGAGGAAACTGTGTCAGCCTACAGAGGGAAAATGACTTGTCTAGGGTCATGTAGGTCATAAGTGGCAAAACCAGAGCCAGGGATATATTTACTAACCTGGATCTGCTCTCCCTCTTCCTTTTTTCCTGTTTGTCATTCCTTCTTTCCTACCTGCATTGAGTACAAGCTTCATATCCATTTAAATCTTGTTTGCTTGATACACTTTCTGACAAATAGTAGGTAATTGGTGAATGCTTATTTATGACCTCACTTGATGTATGGTACAATAGAAAAAGGCCTAAATTTGGAACTAAAAGATGTGGGTTCAAATCCCAGTACTGCCACTTACTACCGGATATGACCTTGACCAAATTATTTCATCTCTTGGGGCCTCAATTTCCTCATCTGGAAAATGAGAGGCTTGGACTAAATGATTTAAGATCTAGCTCTAAATTCTATGCCATGGTCATTTGGGGTGATCAGAGGTCAGGGCTAGCCTGATCAGTTTGGAGCAACCATTTTAAAAAACATTTATTAAATTCCTACCATGTTGGGACAACTAGGTAGCTCAGTAGATAGAGAGTCAGGTCTCAGGATGGGAGGTCCTGGGTTCAAATCCAATCTCAGACACTTCTTAGCAGTATGACCCTGGGAAAGTCACTACCACTCTTCTGCTTTGAAGTATCAGTTCTAAGACAAAAGATAAGGCATAGTGTAGATCATTCTCGTCAAACTCTTAATAGAAATAGGGACCATGAAGCGATGCACAAGGAGTCCCATGGACTTCTTGTTCAGTTGTTTTTCAGTCCTGTCCAACTCTTCTCGATCCCGTTTGGAATTTTCTTCCTTTCTTTTTTTTTCCAATAATTTTTTTCTGTATTTTATTCCGGTAACAAATTTGCACGCAAGTTTTCCAAACTTACATGATTCCTGTTGTCTCCCTCCCCTCTTCCCTCTCCCTTCTGGGAGTTGACAAGCAATTCCACTGGGTTGTACATGTGTGATCACTCAAAACCTATTTCCATATTATTCATTTTTATAAGTGAGTAATCTTATAAAACCAAAACCCCAAATCCCATACCTACCATTTGGAGTTTTCTTGGAGTGGTTTGCCATTTTCTTCTCCAGCTTATTTTGCAGATGAGGAAACTAAGGCAAACACAGTTAAGGGACTTGCCCAGGATCCCACTGCTAGTAAGCATCTGAATCTAGATTTGAACTCAGGATGAAGCTCTCTCTCCTGTGGGCTAACTAGATGCACTTATCTAAGACATCGTTTCTTTCTCTATGAAATGAAAGGGTTGGAATTAGTTGGCTTCTGAGTTCCTTCTCAGATCTAGAGCTAAGGCTCTGTGATAGCCATTCTTGAAAACTCTTTCTGGAAGTTATTGAAGATTGTGCTTTACTTTAGTGATGATAATCCGCCCTCCTCACCCAGTTGCTGATCTTTGAGGTACTTAGTAAGGTGCAAACGAAGAGGCATGTGGGATAGAGTATAGGGAAAGAGGAAGCATTTCTTTTTTTTTTTTAATCCTTACCTTCTGTCTTAAAATTGATACTAGGTATTGATTCTGAGGCAGAAGAGCAATAAGGATGAGGCATGGGGACTTGCCCAGGATCACACAGCTAGGAAGTATCTGATTTGAACCCAGATCTTCCCATCTCCAGGCCTGGCTCTGTATCTAGCTACCTAGCTGCCCTCAAGGAATCATTTCTGATTGGAGAGATCAGAAGCTCCTCCTCCAAGAGATGGTGGTATTAGAGTTGGGCTTTAGTGACAGATAGAAATTCAACAAAAATTGTGAAGAAAATAAAAGCAGGATTAGATTCTTTCTCTTCCTTTTATATTCCTTGTTCATCTACCCTCACTCAATGTCCCTTCCAGTACCCAGTGCCAATGAGGAGGGGAGCCTTGCCTTCTACTAAGGCACTAAGTTTGGTACGAATGGGTTTAGTGTATTGGCTCCCAGAATTTTAGCTTTAAAACAGCATCATGAACCCAAAGGAATATATCTCTAATGGTGGAATTTCCATTTCTGGGACCCCTACGTGGGAGAGATAGAATTGAAGGACTCTCCTTGACTCTCTTAATCAGGAGTCAGAGGACTGGGCCGCCAAGATTTTTTAAGCCCTTATTTTCTGTCTTAGTATCAACTCTAAAACAGAAGGAACAGGGCTAGGCAAACAGAGTTGAGTGACTCACCCAGGATCACACAGCTAGGAAGCATCTGAGGCCAAATTTGAACCTAGGCCCTCCCAACTTGAGGCCTTTATCCACCATACCACCTACCTTCCCCTCCCCAAGATTCTTAGTCAAGCCCTCTCCCACTTTGGGCTGGGTTCCTTTCCCCTTGGGCTAGAGAAGGGACTGGTTTTGATGTTCTATGACCTTAGCTGTTTCTCTCTTCCTCAGTCCTACATAGTATGGGCCACGTGGTCAATGTCTACTTGTTCTCTGTCAGCCCGCTCAGTGTCCTGTCCTGTCTCTTCCCTGGGTTCTTCCAGGATGATGGGTGAGTATAGGCTCCCTTGGGCATAAATGGGGGTAGACTAAGGTATCAATTGGGCCTCTAAGGTATAGAAAGGCTCAGGGAGGCTTTTGATTTAGGGGAGGGATAATAGTTTTGTAGAACCTGACTCAGCTCTGCTGATCCTTTTTGCTCCCAGGTGCTGTTGGGGGCTAGACAGGAGAGGACAACAGGGCAAGAGGGCAGAGATGGGGGTCTTTGGAGACTGGAGGTTGGGAGGATTAATAAATTCTTGCCTCCCTAGTAGCTCTTTCTTTCCTGACAGGTCTGAATTACCTCAGAAATACTATTGGTGGTTCTTCCAGACAGTCCCAGGTGAGAACTTTTCTTTCCTTACATGATTAGACCCATTGTTATAGGTCTGGGCTCTAGGTTTTAGACTCTAGAATCTGGACTTTATGTTCTGCTGCCTTGAGATGTTGAGCCTGGATCTTGGGTTCTAGGTTCAAGATCCTGTGCCTATATAATGGGTTCCAGGCTCTAGATTATAAACTCTGGATTTGGGCTAGGGACCTGAGGTTCTAAGCTCTAGGATCTGGATGTTGAGTTCCAACACACGTTGTCTCCCCCCCATTAGACTCTAAACTTCTTGAGAGGAGGATCTATGTTTTACCTTTCTTTGTAATCTTAGCACTTAACACAGTGCCTGATTCATAGCAGGTGCTTAAAAAATGCATATGGACTAATTGACTTCATAATCTGAGATATAGACTCTGGATCTAGGCTGCATGCTAAAGTTTTGGGTCCTGAGCTCTGGTACCCATTGCTATTGTGTTAGAAAAGGTTCTATAGATACTTCCTAGCTGTGTGATCCTGGGCAAGTCACTTAACTCTGATTACCTAGCCCTTTCTGCTCTTTTGCCTTGGAACTGCTACTTAGTATGTATTTTAAGAAGGTAAGGGAAGAAAGGAAGGAAAGAAGACTGGAAAGGAAGAAGAAAAGAGAGGAAGGAAGGAAGGAAGGAAGGAAGGAAGGAAGGAAGGAAGGAAGGAAGGAAGAAGAAAAGAGAGGAAGGAAGGGAGGGAGGGAGGAAAAGAAAAGAAAGGGAGAGAAAAGGGAGAAAGGGAAAAAGGGAGGAAGGATGGAAGGAAGGAAGAGAGTTGGTTGTAGTGTGTCTGGGGACCCTGGAAGTGTCTGTGTTGTGATCTTGTATTTGTGAAACACTGACCAAGGTCCCATACATANGAAAGGGAGAGAAAAGGGAGAAAGGGAAAAAGGGAGGAAGGATGGAAGGAAGGAAGAGAGTTGGTTGTAGTTTGTCTGGGGACCCTGGAAGTGTCTGTGTTGTGATCTTGTATTTGTGAAACACTGACCAAGGTCCCATACATACTGTGCCTTTATTTTTCCCACTGTGAGAAATGGAAATCCTTTTTTCTTTTAGTAGGGACCTTCCAGAAACCCTGTCCTTTTTCTGGGTTGTGGAAATGCTGAAGCCCCTATAAACCAAAGAGTGGTTTATATTACATCTCTATCCTGTCTATGACTGAGCGACCCAAGGGAAGTGTCTGAGGCCAGATTTGAACCCAGGACCTCCCATTTCTGAGCCTGGCTCTCAATTCACTGAGCCACCCAGCTGCTCCCCCTTTTTAAACCCTTGCCTTCTGTCTTAGAATTGATAGTAGGTATCAGTTCCAAGGCAGCTGGGTGGCTCAGTGGATTGAGAGCCAGGCCTAGAGACTGGAGGTCCTAGGTTCAAGTCCGGCCTCGGACACTTCCAGCTGTGTGACCTTGGGCAAGTCACTTGACCCCTATCGCCCACCCTTACCACTCCTGGGCTAAGGATGGTCCCTAGCCCGGATGAAAAAGGAGGAGGGTTGGGCGTGGGGCTAGCAACCCCACCCTGTAAAAACTACAACTGCTAAAGAAACTGCAACCTAAAGTAGGGGCAGCTGGGCTAGCTCAGTGGATTGAGAGCCAGGCCTAGAGACGAAAGGTCCTAGGTTCAAATCTGGGCTCAGACACTTCCCAGCTGGGTGACCCTGAGCGACCCATTGCCTACTGGTTGTTCCCAGCTGGGTGACCCTGAGCGACCCATTGCCTACTGGTTGTGGCCCTATGCTCCTAGAATGGAGTCCCAGGATAAAAAAAAAAAAAAAAAAAAAAAAAACAGTTCCAAGGCAGAAGAGCAGTAAGAGCAAGGCAGTTAGGGGTAAGTGGCTAATTAGGAGATGTCTGAGGCCAGATTTGAAGCCAGATCTTCTGTCTCCAGAACTGTCTCTCTATCCACTGAGCTACCTTACAGACCCTGTTATAATCATTGTTGATCGAATTGGTTGCCTGTTGCAAATCTATCATCCATCAATGTTTTGCCTGTTGCAAATCTATCATCCATCAATGTTTCTAAAATTTTTTCTTGTTGTTGTTCAGTTGTTTCAGTTAGGTCCAACTCTTTGTGACTCCATTTGGGGTTTTCTTGGCAAGATACCAGAATGCTTTGCCATTTCCTTCTCCAGCTCATTTGACAGATGATGAAACTGAGGCAAACAGTCAAGTGACTTCCCCAGGGTCACACAGCTTAGTAAGTGTCTGAGGCTGGATTTGAACTCAGGAAGAAGAATCTCCCTGACTCATCGGGCCACCTAGGTTCCCTAAAACCTTCTTGAACTTTTTCTTATTTTTAGCCTATCATCTCTTGGGGTGACAGGTTAAAAAATTTGCCACCCCATCATGTAATAGTGCCCTTTTTTTTCTTGTTTTTGTATCCCTAACAATTAGCACAGTTCCTGGCACATAGTAAACACTTAATAAATGTTTTCTCATTCATTCATTTTCTCCCCTAAAACTAGTTTCTTCAAACTCTAATGGGTGCCTCTTAATTTAATTCAATTCAGCAACTACTCATGAGCATCTCCTGTGTGCAAACTGATGCCATACAGCATAATACCAGACTTGGAATCAAAAGACCTGGATTCCTGCCATTGACACTATGATCACATTGGCTGGGAGATACTGGGCAAATCACTTAAGTTCTCTGTGTCCCCAGGCAACTCTCTAAGACTCTAAAACAGTTGCTCACTGGTTGAGGGAGATTCTTTCCTGGGATCTCCTTATAACAATGAAGTCAGAGTCACTTAACTTAGTTTGCCTAAGTTTCCTCATCTGTCAAATGAGCTGGAGAGGGAAATGGCAAATCACTCCAGTGTCTTTGCCAAGAAAACCCAAATGGCACTACAAAGGGTTAGACATGACTGAAAAATGACTGAGCAACAACAAGCTTCCCTGGGAGATCCTGTACTTTGATGGTGTCACACTTCTGGGCCAAGTGTGCTGGGCACCATGCACTCAGGGAACAGATTCAAAGCAAAGCAATTCTTGCCCACAAAGAACTTCCATCCTACATCCTAATTTCACAGTTCTGGGACTTAGAGGATGAATCTATGGACCCTTTCTCCAGGTCATCAGGATGTTTTTAGGCTTTAATCTTCTGAGTTTGCCATTCCATTCTCTTTGCAGTCTGTCCTTTATTTCTACTTATTTTAAGTACTTTCCCCTGAATCTTTTCTATCTCCGTTAGGTTTGTCGTTGTTTTAAAATAAACCCTTACCCTCCGTCTTAGAATCAGTATTGCGTATTGGTTCCAAGACAGAACAGCAGTAAAGGCTAGGCAATTGACTTGCCCAGGGCCACACAGCTAGGAAGTATCTGAGGTCAGGTTTGAACCCAGGACTTCTAATCTCTAGATCTGGCTCTTAATCCACTGAGCTACCTAGCTGCCTCCTTCTCTTATGTTCTTCATGAGTTATGGTCACTAGAATGTCCTGAAGTAATTGAGGTACAGGAAAAGGTATTGCTGCTAATCATAAGGTTACCTTATTGGGGGGTACGGGGTGGGGAACAGTGACCAAACTTGTGATTTCTTTTGTATAGTGAGTTGCTGGTTAGGAAACTCCTTTTACCAATGAATATAGACTTTCTCTGCAACTTACTGTCTTAGAGAATTTCCAAGGACAAGAAGAGTCTCACAGACTGACTTGCCCAAAATCTCATAGCCAGATTGTATCAGAGGCCAGGCCCAAACCTAAGTTTTCTTGTCTCAAAGATCAACTCTTTAGCTCCTATATCATATTCTCTCTGTCTCTCTCTGTCTCTGTCTCTCTGTCTTTCCCTCTCCCTCTCCCTCTGTCTGTCTCTGTCTCTCCCTCTCTCTGTCTCTGCCTCTCTGTCATCCCCTCTTCCTCTCTCTGTCTCTGTCTCTCCCTCTCTGTCTGTCTGTCTCTGTCTCTATCTCCCCCTCTCCTTCTCTCTGTCTCTGTGTCTGTCTGTCTGTTTCTCTCTCTTTCTCTCTTCCTCCCTCCCCTTCTCTCTCTCCCTTTCTCAACCCTTATCTTCTGTCTTAGTATCCATTTGTCAAAGGCTAGGCAAAATGATGGTTAGTGACTTGCCCAGAGCTGAGCCACACAGCTAGAAAGTGGAAAGTGGACATTGTCTCTTAATACCTTATATTTGTATAGGGCTTTACATTTTGCAAAATGATCTGGGGTTTATAGAATCTGGGCTCTGGACTCTGAGTCCGTACATGCTAGATTCTAGTGCCCAAGATCCAAAGCCCAGATCCAAGCCATCCCAATACGAGACGATGGGTCTTTCACATTGGAAAGAGTTCTAGGAGCAGCCAGGTAGCACAATGGATAGAGTGCCAGAGCTAGGAGGACCTGGGTTTAAATTTGACCTCAAACACTTCCTAGCTGTGTGACCCTGGGCAAGTCACTTAACCCTCATTGCCTAGCCCTTGCCACCCATCTTTCTTAGAACTGATACTGAGACAGAAGATAAGGGCTTTAAAAAAATAGTGCTCTAGTCTCTCTGGTACTTAGAAGTTAGGATGGCAGGTGGAAGGCGGTGACAGTTACAGGGATGGTGACCATTAACTAAGGACAATGATAGTGCCGATGACATGGTTAGCTGTGGCAGTAAACAAGGATTAACTGTGGCAGGAAGAGTGATGTTGTCGTGGCAACCAGGTCAAACGTGCTGGTGTTGATGATAGAAGGTCTTTGAGCTCTGCTGAAGATGAGGAGGAAAACTGAACCTTGGGAGAGAAACTCTGGGCTGCTTCTGTTGCCTCAGGGTATGGAGCGGGGAAGGGGACCCTGTTTGTGCTTTCAACTCATCCTTGCTCTTCTCACCTGCTCCAGTTCATTTTCTCTGCTCCTTTCCCCCTTGTTCCTGCTCTTTAGGCTTAACAGGAGTTATGCTGCTCATGGTCCTGGCCATCATGTATGTCTTTGCTTCCCACCACTTCCGCCGGCGAAGCTTCCGAGGCTTCTGGCTGACCCACCACCTCTACATTTTGCTCTACATCCTGGTAAGGGCAGCTCATAGTTGCTGGGAGCTGGGCAGTAACCCCAGGAATTAAAGAAGGAAGAGATTCATTGATCACTTCAGTGTTCTATAGTTTCTCGATTTGTTTTTGTCCAGACCTAAGTTTGTGCATTTTAAATTTTATTTTACTTTTAATTACTAAATATTTATTTTTCTCCTCCTCCCACTCTATTCCTAATGTTAAAAGAAAAAACAAACCCTTACAACAAATACACATAGTCAAGAAAAATAAATTCCCACATTGACCAGTTCCAAAATTATATGTCTTATTTTACATCTACTACCTCTCTATCAGAAGATGTATAGAGGCTTCCACATTGGTCCTCTAAAATTGTGGCTGGTCATTACAAGAATTAGAATTCTTTTTTTTTTAAAACCTTTACCTTGCATCTTAGAATCAATATTGATTCTAAGAGAAAAGAGTGGTAAGGTGTTAGGCAGTGGGAGTTAAGTGACTTGCACAGGGTCACACAGCTAGGAAGTATCTGAGACCACATTTGAACCCAGGACTTCCCATTTCTGGGCCTAGCTCACAGTCCACTAAGCTACCTAGATGCCTCCTAATGATTAGAATTCTTAAGTCTTTCAGATTATCTTTATGATGTAGTTATTATATAAGTTGTTTTCATGGTTCTGCTCTTTTCACTCTGCATCAGTTCATACAAGTCTTCTCAAATTTCTCTGAATTCATTCCTTTATTCATTTCTTATAGCAAAAGAGTATTCCATTGTATTCATATACCATAATTTTTCATCCATCTCCCTATTAATGGGCTTCCACTTAGTTTCCAATCCTTTGCCGCTACAAAAAGAGGTGCTATAGAAAAATTTTTGGACATTTATGACAGATCTGTAATTATCTAGGTTCATACAACAAGTATGTGTCAAGGCTAAGACTTGAACCTAGGTTATCCAGACTCATAGTCCAGTTGCCTACTCATTCTGACATCCCACATCCTTAAAAAAACCCAACACTTTTTTAAACCTTGTCCTCTTAGTATCTAAGTTCTAAGAGAGAAGAGCAGCAAGAGCTAGGGACCTGGAGTTAAATGACCTGCCCAAGGTCACACAGCTAGGAAGTGTCAGAGATCAAATTTGAACCCAGGTCTTCCCAACTCCAGATCTGGAACTCTATCTACTGTGCTACCTAGCTGCCCCCTCCCACATCCCTTTTAAAACAAAAATTGACTATCTCATAGTCTGATTCTGATGAGAAGAACTTTTCTGTTCTACTAGAAATGTCAATAACAGCTCTATACTATAGATCCATGTTCAACTTGGGGTCCTACAATACCCTGCTTAATTTTCTTTCCCATCTCAATCTTCCCTCTTCTTAAGTGGTTTGGTTTGTCTCTCTGTGTAGACTACCTTGCATCTATCTCTTCCTTATTGGAACATTATCCTCTTTTGGACTAATATTTTTTTAAATGTGCCAAGGTCACCTTGTTTCTGTTTTTGACTTTCAGGGTGTTAGTAACCCCACCCCTCTAAGTATTATGAACTTGGAAAGTTAATGAGCTTGCTTAGAATTCCATTGCACAGATTGCCAATAAAAAATATTATATAACTCCACCCATCTTGTCCTCTTCTATGTGTCCCTCCTCCTCTCCCCAGAAACTTTGTCCCTATACCACTCTTCTCATTCATTCTTCTATTTTCCATTCTCGTTTCCTTCCCTCCATTTTCCTTTTCTTTCTCTCCATTTTCCTTCCTTCCATTTTCTTCTCCATTATCATCCCTGCCCTACTTCTTCCTCTTCTTCTTCCCCCATTCTCCTTTGTTCTTATGCATTCTCTTCTCCTCTTTCCTGTCTCTCACCCTCCTTTCCTTTTTCCTCTTTCTCATTCTCCTTTCCTTTCTTCCAGTTTCTTCTCATCCTGTCTCCTGTCTTCCATTTTCCTCTCCTCTCCTTCCCTCCATCTTTTTTCATTTGTCTTCTTCCCTTCTCTCCTCTATTCTTATTTTCCATTCTCTTCTCTCCTCTATTCTTATTTTCTTTTCCCTTATTCTCCCCCTTTCCTCATTCTTTTCATATCTTCTTACCTCCTTTCGCTTTCTCTCTCTTTCTTTTAATTTAGCTCTTATCTTCTATAATAGTATTAATTCTAAGGCATAAGAAAAGCTAGGGCTAGGCAATTGGAATTGAGTGACTTGCTCAGGGTCACACAATGAGGTCAGATTTGAACCCAAGTGCTCCCAACTCCAGGCCTGGAGCTCTATCCACTGTGCTACCTAGCTGCCCCCATCTTCTTTTCTCAAAGAAGAAGAAAGAGTCAGGTTGTTAGCCATTTCGTTTCTGAACTGATTTTCATTGTTTCTTTCCAATGTTTTTGGTCTCAGATCTGGGTGAGTCCATCTATTTTACCATTTTCATAAAAATTACTCCTTGTAGTATAAGTCTCAATCAGAAACTATACTCTGTCTTTTTTTAAACCAACTCATTCCTTTCATGATTTTTTCAACAACATGTAGAAGTAATTTTTGAACAATTGCTTTCTGACCTTTTGAAATCCAAATTCTCTCCTTCCCTCCCCTCTGCCATCACCAGGCAGCAAACAATCTAATATATTATTTCAGTGTTATTTATTTCAGTGTTGTCGTGGAATACAAATTTCCCAATTCCTCATGTTGTGAAAGAAGACATATGTGTCGCACATGTAAGAAAAAACTCATGAAGGAAATAGTATGAGAAATGGTGGCATGGTTTGATCTACATTCATCCTCTGACAGTTCCTTCTATGAGTGTAAATAGCACTTTTCATCACTAGTCCCTTGTGGTTGACTTGTTTTGTTTTTTTTAAACCCTTACTTTCTGCCTTAGAATCAATACTAAGTATTGATTCTAAGATAGAAGAGACAAAGGCTAGGCAGCCAAGGCTAAGGGACTTGCCCAGGGTCACACTGCTAGGAAATATCTGAGGCCAGATTTGAAGCCAGAACTTCTTGGATCCAGGCCTGGATCTCTCGTTGCCCCTATTTTAAGTTTTTAAGCCCTTGTAATTCTCATCCCACCCCATTTTAAGACCTGGTTATTAGCATCCAACAATTCTAGACTCTCTTATTGTCCTCTCTACAACTATGATCTTCTAAGCTACATTAAGCACAGTTTCCCTAAATATGGAAGAAAAGGTCCTGCTGTTTTCTGTCCTATTCAGGCCCCTATGGAGTATTGTGTTGGATTCTGGAGCCATATTGTAGGAAGGACATTGCTAAGCTGGAGAGTATCCAGAGTAGAACGACCAAGATAGAGAAGGACCTCAAGACCCTTCTGAGGATCAGTGGAAAGGCCTGGGGAGAAGTGAGCTTGGAGTTAAAGAACTTAGCTTGGAGGAAAGGAGAAACAGAGAGGTAGCTAAATGGCACAGTCCTGGGACACTTCCTTGCTGTGTGACCCTGGGCAAGTCACTTAACTCCAATTTCCTAGCCTTGACGGCCCTTCTGCCTTGGAACCGATACTTACTATTGATTCCAAGACAGAAGGTAGGAGTTTTGTGTATGTGTGTGTTTTTAAGGAGAATTAGAAAAGTAGAGCTATCTGCAAGCTGTCTTATAGAAGAATTAAACTTGGTTTTTTTGGCCCTAGAAGTCAGAAATGTAATCATTAAGTGGAAATCCCAAAGAGGGTGTTTTATGCTTGATTTTTGGACATTTTCCCCGTTAATTAAATCTATCCAAGGATGGAAATAGTTAGGGGCCATTAGGTAGCACAGTGGATAGAGCACCAGTCCTGGATTGCTCTTCTTCCTTAGAATCGATATTTAGTATTGATTCTAAGACAGAAGGTAAAGGTTTTAAATTTTTTTTAAAAAGAAATTGTGTCTACTAACTTCATCTCTACCTTCTCAGCAATGGGTGGAACCTTGGCCTCTTTCCAGCTATGTCTCTGCAAGGAGTGGGAAGTGATTTTCTAAATTCTTTGGAATAGATCAGCAACTGTGATATGTATGGGACACCCAGAAAAATGTGAGATAATGGGTGCTCCCTGACCCAGTACCCTAGTGTGAAAAAAGCCAACTCCCTGAGATCAAGAGCCTTCCTTCTCTTCTGATTTACCTCTGAGTTATGGGCTTCCCTGAGAATCAGTCATTTCTTTTGCTTGGTCCAAGGAGACAGGAGACCAGTGACATTCCAGGATACTTTTCTAGACCACTCTAGGCTCAACTGCTCTGAAATCTTCCTCCTAATCCCTTCTGTTCTTCACTTTGGGCTACGTAGGACCAGAGAATCTCCCACTAAGCTCAGATATAGCTCTTGGATTTGGAGATCCCTTGATGCAAATAGGGTGTTTCAGTAGCATTGTCAAGGTGGCAATTAAAGGATTTGGGTACAGAGGAAGAGACCAGGAGTGGACCAGAAAACCTCAATGTCAGGAGACAAGAGAAGACTGGGAGTTAATAGAGCAGTAAACAATCTGGGTGTCATGGTGACAATGAATCTTCAATAAAGCCCTGTGGTTTAAAGAAAAAAGTCAGCATAAGATTGAGTGCATCAATGAAAGCATAAAGTCGGTCTCTCATTTTATTCAGTGCTGGTTGAATGCTTTATAAAGGAGGTATATGGGGAAAATGGAGAGAATTCACAGAGCTTTTGAGAGGTTTTAAATTAGTTTTGTGAGGAAAGGTTAAGAGATTTGGGAATAACTGAAGAAAAGAAGAATAAAAGGCAGTGGTAGAAGAGAGCCTTTCAATTCAATTTAACCGGTATTTTTTGAGTGCTTAACTCAATTCAGCACTTAGCACAGTTCTAGGCAAAAAAAGGTTTAATAGAGCCTTTACCCTATGAAAATATGTCTATCTTTTGCAATTCTTGTTTTAGAATTTAAATAAATTATTATAAAGTATAAATATATAACACATTTAATATTATAGTATGTTTATATTATGTAAAAACTACAGATGTAAAAACTACATCTGCTAAAGAAACTGCAACCTAAAGTAGGGGCAGCTGGGTAGCTCAGTGGATTGAGAGCCAGGCCTAGAGATGAAAGGTCCTAGGTTCAAATCCGGGCTCAGACACTTCCCAGCTGGGTGACCTTGAGCGACCCATTGCCTACTGGCTGTGGCCCTATGCTCCTAGAATGGAGTCCCAGGATAAAAAAAAAATATTAAACATGTGTTGTGTATAATAATAAAATATAAATATAAAATGTCTAAAGGATTAACTAGGGCCAATTGCTATAGAAAGGTCGAAATTGATAAGATTGGGGTGGGGAGGAAGGTCCTTGTATATGCTCACCAGAAAAGGTCATTGTGACCCTGGGTAAGTCACTTAACCACCATTGCTTAGCCCTTAACGCTCTTCTGCCTTGGAACCAATACACAGTATTGATTCTAAGGCAGAAAGTAAGAGTTTCAGAAAAGAAAAGAAAAGAGGAGAGGAGAGAAGAGGAGAAGAAAGGAGAGGAAAGGAAAGGAAAGGGAAGGGAAAGGAAAGGAAAGGAAAGGAAAGGAAAAGTCATTGATGTCCTTTGAGAGACCAGTTTCAATAGAGTGGGCAGGGACTGAAGCTGGACTACAAGAGGATAGTAAGAGAAAGGAATGATGGAGAAATAGAGGCTTGTGGTAGATATGATTGGTTTGAAAAGCCCGATGATGAAAGTCGATGGGAACTAAACTATTATTTGCAAGACATGGTCCCAAGATAACACCAAGAGACTCATGATAACAAATGCTACCCACAGCCAAAGAAGTCTGACTGCAGATCAAAACACACTATCTTCCACTTTATTTCTTTCATGAGTTTTTTATTGTATGTGTGATATATGCCTTCTGTCACAGCATGAGGAATATGGAAATATGTATTTAATTTAATGAAAGCACTGGTATTGCTTGTAGCAGACTATTTACCGCCTGGAGGAGGTGGGGAGAGAGGGATGGAGAGAATCTGAATTACAAAATGTCAGAAAACAATTGTCAAAAAATTTTTCTACATGCAATTGAAAAAAAAATTTTAAGTTAAAAAAAAAAAAAGAAAAGAAAGATGGCGGGAATCGGACAGAATCTAGAGGAAACAATATCAGGACCACTTGATGGATGCTTAAAGGTTAGCAGAGGCTGAATGACCAAGTGTAACAAGAAATTTGTGGATGGGATTCCTTTAATGGAAGAGGAGGAACGATGGGTAGACAAATGGTTTCTAAAGTTTCTTCCATTATTAAGATTCCAAGTTGTTTTATGGAAAATAGTGAAAAGGGACAGCTAAGTTGGATAAAGCTCCAGGCCTAGAGTCAGGAGGACCTGGGTTCAAATCTAGCCCCAGACACTTCCTAGCTGTGTAACTCTGGGCAAGTCACAACCCAAATTTCCTAGCACTTCTCGTCTTAGAATTGCTACTAAGACAGAAGGAAAGGGTTCAAAAAAAAAAAAAAGATAGAAATGTGGTGAAGAGTTGCTCTCAGTTTTCTAAAAGAGGAGGTTGTGGAACTTCCTTCACTGCATTCTAAAAAGGATCTCATCCTGGGGGCATCTGGGTAGCTCAGTGGATGGAGAGATCCAGGCTTAGAGACAGGAGCTCCTGGGTTCAAATCTGTCCTCATACACGTCCTAGCTGTGTGATCCTGGGCAAGTCACTTAACCCCATTGCCTAACCCTTACCACTCTTCTGCCTTAAAACCAATACACAATATTGATTCTAAGATGAAAGATAAGGGTTAAAAAATTATTTCATCCATCTCAGTTGGCTTAGGAAGTCAGAGATTTCTCTTATAATCTCTTTGCTAACATGGTCATCCAGCCTTTAGAGGCTAACTTCTGACATCCGGGTCCTGTAATCACTAAATGTGATTTATTCCAATTCCCTGAGAAGTATG
Source organism: Gracilinanus agilis (assembly GCF_016433145.1). NCBI lineage: Eukaryota > Metazoa > Chordata > Mammalia > Didelphimorphia > Didelphidae > Gracilinanus > Gracilinanus agilis. The sequence goes on along the minus strand of NC_058131.1, from coordinate 523,583,628 downwards.
TCATCTGCTCAGTTTTCGAGTTGGACATCTGGGACCCAGGTTTATGGGAGGCAAAGGTTTAGAACAAACCTTGACCTTTGTGGTGAATGGGGAAGGGTATCCCTGGATGTGCACTGTACTAACTAGCTCTGTCTTTTCAGCTCATTATTCATGGCAGTTTTGCCCTCATCCAGTTGCCTCGATTCCATTTATTCTTCTTGGCCCCCGCTCTTATCTATGGTGGGGACAAACTGGTGAGCCTGAGCCGAAAGAAGGTGGAAATCAGTGTGGTGAAGGCTGAACTGCTGCCCTCAGGTATGGGGAACATTAATCCTATCATCAAGGTCAGAGCAGATTGGACTCAGATGCTAAGGTGTCTGGGCTATCTGGTCATCTTCCTTGGTCATGTTCAGGAACTGAGAATCCACAAGCCCCCCCCTAAATGCCTAGGATGTTCTGCCAAGCCTCAGCCATGGGTCTAGGGGAAAGGGGTAGGATAGGAGAAAACTAGAAGGGAGAGTTACCCTCAGAGAGGCCATGGATGATTCCAAGATCCCTGGCTCAATGAGCCTTTCCTAACTGGCATGTATATACGTTCCCAACAGATCAGGGCTCTGAACTCTATCAAGGATCCCTTTGGCATTCTGGGGAAACCTTTGCAACCTTTCTCACGATAATATTTTTAAATGTATGCATAAAAGACAAAGGAAATCAACCATAGCGAAATACAGTTATCAAGAAAACTTTACACTAAATTCATAGACTCCAAGTTGAGTCCCTCAACAGGGAGTGTGTTACATTCCCAGTTCCCCCTTTTTTGCTTTTTTAACCCTTACCTTCTGTCTAGTATCAGTTCTAAGACAGAAGAACAGTAAGAGCTAGGCAATTGGAAGTGACTTGCCTAGGGTAACACAGCTAGGAATTAGCTAAGGTCAAATTTGAACCCAGGTCCTCCTGACTCCAGACCTATGCTACCTAGATATTCTTTTCTAGGGACAAGAAGTCAAGAGCAAGCTGAACTTCCTCCTTTCAGACAGGGAACTCTAGGCTGGAGCTTACCATATGTAGCCAGAGTGAGTGTAGAGCTCATTAGTCCTGAGGCCTTCCATTTAATTGCTAATTCTGCTGCTTTCTCTCTGGGCAACCTTAGCCAAGTCATTTAAACTCCCCTGGATCTCAGTTTCTCCTCTATAAGATGAAAGGACTGAACTAGCCCTTCCTTGCTCTTGGATCTATGATCCCATACTCCTACAGCCTCACTTGCTCCTACAATTCTGTCTGGACTTTTTCCGTTGTGTCCAACTCTTCCTGGCAAAGATACTGGAATGGTTTGCCATTTCCTTCTCCAGCTTATCATACAGATAAAGAAACTGAAGCAAACAAAGTTAAATGACTTGCCCTGGGTCATATGGCTACCAAGCATCCGGGGCCAGATTGGAACTCAGGAAGATGAGTCTTTCTGATTCCAAACCCAGTGCTCTATCCACTTTTCCACCTAGCTCTCTCTCTCCAGGTGGGTTCTGAAGTAACACAAGCCTCAACCCCTCAACTATCATGGACAGCCCTCCAATACACCACAATGTTAATATGAGGGGGAAAGACCCAGGACCCAGCTGTACAGATGTCCTCTTCCTAGCTTCATCCATTTTCTCTCCTCTCACAGTAGCATGGTGGGATATGTAGAATGCTAGACTCAGCGTCAGGAAGCCCAAGGTTTGAATCTGGCCTCAGACATTTAGTAGCTGTCTGATCCTGGGCAAGATATGTAAGTTCTCTGGGGCCTCCATTTCCTCATCTATCAAATTAAGGGCTTCTAAGGCCCTTTCCAATTCTAAATATATGACCCTGTGAGCCACTCACATCTCACTACCACACATTTCTATTCAAGATACCTCCAATCAGTCAAGAAGCATTTATTATGCACCCACTATCTGCTAAGCACCCATTATCTGACCTCTCCTAAATACCATGACAGAAATGCTGGGACAATTAGCATCCGATCTTTTAGGGCATCCTTAGCAAGGCAAGAATGGCCCGGGGGGAAGCCCTTATTGTGACACAAAGTCCTTCCTGTGTCCTTTTCTGCCCCCAAACCCCAGAACATCTCATATCATGATAAAGAAGTGGGAAATGAGAAATCCTAGCCACAGTTCATTCCTTGGACAGAGGCATCATTGGGGTCTCCCACACTGTGGTTTCTGGCTACCCTAGAGTTGTCTAATCCAATTCCCCTCCCTTACTCCCATCCCTAGGGAGGGAATGGAACTTGGCGAGTGGAGGCGTGTAATGTGGTCCCAGCAGGTAGAGCAGGGCTGGGACTGCAGGTGGAGGCTTCCTGGAAGCTGTAGGTGTAATTATGTCTGAGGCTGCCTTGGCTGTCTCCTTTGTCCCCAGGCGTGACTCACCTTCGATTCCAGCGGCCCCAGGGCTTTGAGTATAAGTCAGGGCAGTGGGTCCGTATAGCCTGCCTAGCTCTGGGGACCACAGAATACCATCCCTTCACACTCACCTCGGCACCCCACGAAGACACACTCAGCCTGCACATCAGGGCTGTGGGACCCTGGACTACCCGGCTCAGAGAGATCTATTCACCTACACCAGGCACCAGCAGCATCAAATACCCTAAGGTACTTTGCAAATACCCCAGAATCTCTTTTTTGGACTCGAAAGAGATTCCCCAAAGGATCCCTCCAACCTCGATGCAGGGTCCATAACTCTAGGAACCCTAAGAATCCCCCTGACACACTGTGCACTCAGAGTGGTGAAAGGCTTGGTAATTCCCTACCCATAATCTCCTTGTCCCATTACCTTGTGTCAGACGCAGTACAAGGCTGAGTGGTCAGACTAATACTTTCTCTCTTCTTCCCTTATGACAGTTATACCTAGATGGGCCATTTGGAGAAGGTCACCAAGAGTGGCACAAGTTTGAGGTGTCTGTGCTGGTGGGTGGAGGCATTGGGGTTACCCCCTTTGCCTCTATCCTCAAAGACCTCGTCTTCAAGTCATCAGTAAGCTGCCAAATGCCCTGTAAAAAGGTGAGAGTTCCTCTCCCAGGCCCCAGCTCTGAGGAAAAAGAACAGTGACCATAGCAAATCCCTCCGGGGGCTGCTGTACCCAGCCAAAGTCACACAGCCATTGCGTGTCCGGGGAGGAAACTTCCTGACCCTAAGCCCAACACTCAGGGAAGCGTGGTGTCCAGACTAAAAGAGGAATCGTCATATTCTACAATGCCCCAATAAAGTCAAGGCAACAAGCATTTATTAAGCCTCTCTGATATGTCAGGCACCGTGCTAAGTGCTACAGAGGCAAAGAAGCAAAAAACAGTCTACTCTCAAGGAGCTCACAGGAATAATAGCCAGCATTTATCTAGCTCTTTGGGCAGCGGGGCAGCTCCGTGGATAGGGTGCTGGGCCTGGAGTCAGGAAGATCTAAATTCAAATCTGATCTCCAACATGTCCTATCTCTGTGTCCCGGACAAATTATTTAACATTGCCTGCCTCAGTTTCCTCACTTATAAAATGATCTGGAAAAGGAAACGGTAAACCACTATAAAATCTTTGCCAAGAAAACCCTAAATGGAGTCACAAAGAGTTGAACATGATTGAAAAACAACTAAACAACAGCAACAAATAAAGCTCTTTAAGATTTGCCAAGTTCATGTTTGTCCATTTGATTCCCACAATAACCATGTGAGAGAAATGCTATAATTACTTCCATTTTACAGATGAGGAAACTGAGACAGGGGTTAAACAACTTGCCCTAGATCCCACAACTACTAAGTGTCTGAGGCTGGATTTGCACAAAGGTCTTCCTAACTTCAGACCCAGCATTCCATCCACTGAGCTGTTTAGTTCATCTGAAGTACTGAGTTTAATTCTGGGCACCACATTTTAGAAAATATATAGACAAGTTGTAGGATGGAATACTCTGCACTCAAGATAATTCTGGAGTGAATTCTATCCTTGCTTTTCCATCTCTAGATTCTGGACATTTTTCTCTGGTTATTATATTCCTTAAAGATGGAATTCTCTCCCTTCTCATGTCTCCTCCAGGCTTTCCTGGCTTCCTTCAAATCCTTTGCACCAGAAGCCTTTCCTGATCCCCCTTAATGCTAATGCCTTCTTTCTGTTGATTTTCTCCAAATGATTCTTTAGACATTTTATTTGTACATAATGATTTGCTCATTGTCTCTCTCATTAGACTTTGCTTGAGAGCAGGGGATGACTTCAGCCTTTCTTGCTATCCCCAGCGCTTAGTCAGGCACATAGCAGGCCCTCAAAACATGTTTATTTACTAGTAAACAAGACAGCTAGGTGGCTCCAGAAAGAACCAAGTTTAAATGAAGCCTCGAGAAAACACACACACACACACACACACACACACACACACACACACACACACACACNGCCTCGAGAACACACACACACACACACACACACACACACACACACACACACACACACTAGCTGTGTGGTCCTGGATAAATCACGTAATCTCTGATTGCCTGACAAAAAAATCCACCAGAGAAGGAAATTACAAACCTCTCTAGTATTCTTGCCAAGAAAATCCCATGGCTGGGTATGGTCCACAGAGTCCCAAAGAGTCAAAGGCATAACTAAAAGGTCTAAACAAGAATCAGGGCAGCTAGATGGCACAGTGGATAGAGCTCATCTTCCCAAGTTCAAATCTGGCCTCAGACACTTAACTAGCTATGTGACCCTAGCCAAGTCCCTTAACTCTGCCAGTTTCTTCCTCTGTAAAATGAGTTGAAGAAGGGCATGGCAAACCTCTCCAGGATCTCTGTCAAGAAAACTCCAAATAGAGTCACAGAGAACTGGACATGACTGAAACAACTGGACGTTACCATTCAGAAGAGGGTAGCCAGGAGAGTTAGAGAATTGAATAAAATGTCATGTGAGGATTAGTTGTCCCAGAGCAGAGAATCCAAGGAGTACATGATGGCTGTTTTCACATATTTGAAGGACCGTCTTTGGGAAGGGGAAGGTCGCTTGCCTTCCTTGGTTCCTGAAGGCAGAACTAGGAAGTGTAAGGGATTTGGCCTTGACATAAGGAAAATCTTCTTGCTAATTAGGGTGGACCCAATAAGGATCTGGCTTCCTTGGAAACAACCCACTTGCTGGTTGGACAAACTGGCCACTTCTAGTTGAGAGATTCTATGATTTCCCCTGCATTCTTAGGTCTCTGAGATTCTCTCCCATCAGGGGTTGGATTGGATGGGGAGGGTGGATCCCCCTAACAGAGCAGTCCCCTGGAGCATCTCCCAGCCCTGGGCATGGGGGAGGAGAAGCAGAGATGGAGCACAGCAAAACTCTTTCTTTTGGAATTGGAGGCGATTGGGGAGGAGTAGAGGCAGGAAATCCAGGGAGACTGGGCAGAATTCTTTGGGGAGGTTGGGGAGGCAAAGGAGGGCACAGTCCTTGGTCCATGTAGCCAGTTTAGGCTACATGGGCTCCATTGATACAAGAGCCCCAGCTGCCCTTGTGCCCCTGCCTAGCACCTGAGTGGCAGGCCCCTGCTTGCCTCCCTAGGCTCAGTAGAGTGAATCATTGGGGTAGGAATGTGTCAGGCAGAGGCACAGCCCATTACCCAGACAGCAATCTGCAGATGACAGAGAACTAGCTTTGTGAATTCTCCTCCTCTAGTAAGCCATTTCTTTTTCTTCCCCTCCTAGTTCCCCATAACCCCCATCCTCAGCATTTCCCCCTAGTTGAGCATTGAAATGTCAGGTGGTGGGGTGTCTGCTGATTCTCTCTTGGCGGGGGTGTGGTGGGGGGGTGGCGAATTGAGCAAGGTCTGTATATAGGAGAGCTCTCACTTAAGCCTAGTATGGGCATTTGAACCCACTTTTGCTCCCTCTCATCTTTGAGATCAGCCCTAAACCATCCCTATCCTCTACAGCTATAGGGCGCAAGCTTTTCTCAAGGATGCTTAAGTCATTTTCCACGGAGGAGGCAATCTGCCTCTCTAGGCAGATAGACCTGAACTTGCCACAGTAGAGAAGGGGGGGAGCAGGCCTCTAAGGTCCTAGATTCATCCCTTTCTCAGTAGAGACATTTATTCTTTTTTGTGCCACGGACCCCTTTGGCAGTCTAGAAAAGCCTATGCATCCCTGCTCAGAATAACATTTTAAAATATATAATATATGAATAGGATTCCAAAGAAAACCAATTCTATTAACATGGTTATATTTCTATTCAATTATGTTGCTATATTGTTAAAATACTTTTAAAAAACCCAAGCTTCATATATTTCTGGTTAACAGTCCCTGGGCTGGGGCAGCTAGGTGGCTCAGTGAATAGAGAGCCAGGCCTAGAGGCGGGAGGTCCTGGGTTCAAATCTGAACTCAGAGATTTCCTAGCTGTGTGACCCTGGGCAGGTCATTTAAACCAATTACCTAGATCTTACCACTCTTCTGCTTTGGAACCAATACACAGTATTGATTCTAAGATGGAAGGTAGGTGTTTAAAAAAAGAGAGAATCTCCAATAGTATCAGATATAAAGAATTCTTACCAGATATTCCCCATATCTCAGAATTCCCTCATCACACCCCGGAGTAGCCACTCCAAAGACTCCTTATCCTTCCATTCCTGGGTTAACAATTTCAGATACCCCACAAAGTCTGCCTTATGTCCCACTTCTCCATGCACTCAGTCTGTCTGAAAGGGGCTTGGGACTTCTCATCAGAGGCCAAGATCTTTCTCAAGCTTCCTTCTTCCTGCCTATGCCCCCAGTTTCTGGTCACAGCCATGTCCTTTGGCCAGAAGCTCCCCTAATCTGGGACACCATCCTTGTTGGATAATATGGAAAGGACCAATATGATGAGGTAGAGAGGTGTCCCTGGTGTCTGTGAGGGCAGGGAGTGTACAGAGGGAGGGGGGACCTTTCAGGTTTTGAGGTTCCTTGAGAGTGAAGACTGTGGATTTAGGAGTGCTGACTGTAAGCTCGTGTCCTTAGATCTATTTCATCTGGGTAACAAGGACTCAAAAGCAGTTTGAGTGGCTGGCAGACATCATCCGGGAGGTGGAGGAGAATGACCGGCAGGATCTGGTGTCTGTGCACATCTACATCACTCAGCTGGCTGAGAAGTTTGATCTCAGGACCACTATGTTGGTAAGAACTGGCCAGGAGCTGGGAGAGGAGGTCATATTTGATTGGCCATGACCTGCTCTCTTTCCTAGTTCCATTCATCACCCCTCTCCCAGTGGGTAATCTACCTATTAGCCTCTACTTCATCCCTGGCCCCATTTTTACAGGTAGCTTGTTCTGGGCCTAGAGGCAGGAATACTTGAGTTCAAATCTGGTCTCCGCGACACTTATGAGCTGTGTGACCCCAGGGCAAGTCACTTAACCTTTGTTTGCCTCAGTTTCCTCAACTATAAAATGGGGATAATAATAGCACCTACCTCCCAGGGTTGTTGAGAGGATCAACTGAGATAATATTTGAAAAGCACTTGAACTAGTACCTGGCACATAATAGGCACTTAATAAATCCTTCCTTCTTCCTTTCTCTCCCCTCCTTTCCTTCCTTCCTTTCCCTTCCTTCCTCTTTTCCTTCTTTCTCTTAGTATATCTGTGAGCGACACTTCCAGAAGGTGCTGAACCGGAGCCTCTTCACTGGCCTGCGCTCCATCACCCACTTTGGCCGCCCACCCTTTGGCCCCTTCTTCAGCTCCCTGCAGGAGGTCCACCCACAGGTAAGTACCCAAACCCTTAAGCCTCCTCCTGTGACCCATTAGGAGTCCTGCACTAAGTTCCCTTGACGTCTCTGACAGATAAAATAAGTTGTCACTGAGGTCCTAGGATCCAGGAGTTTGGGAAGAGAATGGAGAGCATTAGGTACCACGTTGGGAGATGGAGTAGAAGGCTATGATGCCCTGCAGGGAGCGTAGTAGATAAGGATGACACCTGTGATTTCATTGGTATTGGGGAACTCCCATGTAAGGAAATCCCTGCTACCAGGGCAGGTTAGTACCTTTTCTGAAACTTCTAATTTTTCAGAGTTGCCCAGGGTGGTGGTGTCAGACTCAAACAGAAATGAGCCTTTAATCTAATACATAAGAATCCTTACAGCCACATGTTGACTTCATTTTAAAATGTAACATTACCTTTGTTTTAGCATTTTATTTTGTTAAATATTTCCCAATTACATTTTAATCAAATTCAGGATACACTTGGAAAGTGTCCAAGGGTCACCTTTAAATGACTTGCCCAGGCTCCCACAGCCATCATGTGTCCTAAGCAGGATCTGAACTCAGTTTTCCTGGCTCTGAGGCCAGCTCTCTACTCTCTTCAGCAAGCTGCCTTTCATAGCATAATGGCGGAATTTAGTCAGGGACCACGGGGAAGTCATTTTAATTTTCTGTGCCTTCTTCCTCCTCCTCCTCTTGCAAAAAGGGGTTAATAACATTTGAGGTACCTGGCAGCTAGATGGCTTAGTGGATTGAGAGCAAGGAAAACCTGAATTCAAATTTGGCCTCAGGTGTGTGACCCTGGGCAAGTCACTTAACCCCTATTGCCTAGCCCTTTGTTTTCTTCTCTCTTGGAACTGATACTTAGTATTGATTCTAAGACAGAAAGGGTTTTAAAATAATTTGAAATAATCCCTCTCCTGAAAAAGCCAACATTCTACTGGAGGAAGGGGTCAACATGTACATAGACACACAAATATGAATCAGATACAAAAGAAATACAAAGTAATTAGGGAACAGTACCAATAGGAGAATGGGAAAAGGCTTCCTGTAGGAGGCAACACCTGTGCTAAGCCTTAATCGAAGACGGGGATTCTGAGGAAGTGCATTCCAGGCCCGGGGCCAGGCTATTGCAAATGAATGGAGGGAGATGGAATATTATGTATGGAGAGTGGCAAACAGGCCAGCTCTTTTCATTTATGACTTTGAATTCCTATGGCCTGAGTGCTTAATCAATACTTGCTAAATTAAATTAAATTTTTTTTAAATGGAATTCTAAAAGACCTTGGATTCTAACCCCAGCTCTGTCACTCCTTGACTGGCCACTGGTTATATATTCCCCCTTGATGCCTTTTAGGGACCTCTCCCAGGCTCTTTTCCATCTTGGCACTGATTCCCCCATCCCAGACTTGGTTCCCAACTCCCTCCCCCATCACTGCTCAGGCTGTGCCAGGCCAGAACCTTAACCTTTCCCTTTGGCCTTTCCCCTTCCTCCTCTCCTCAGGTTCGGAAAATTGGGGTATTCAGCTGCGGTCCCCCTGGCATGACCAAAAATGTAGAGAAGGCCTGTCAGCTCATCAACCGACAGGACGGGACTCACTTCTCCCATCATTATGAGAATTTCTGAGGCTCGATAGAGGGTCTCTCACTGCCTACCTCTGCTGAGCTGGAGCTCAGACAACTGCTCCTTCCTCCGCCCAGCCCAAGCTCCTCTTTTGCCCACTGAAGTCTCTCAAGTGATTCTGGTCACACCTGAGAACCCAGGTTATGCCCCAGTCCCCTGGCCTGGCACCACGATGGGTATGGGGCGAATAACACACAAACCCCAGGGGCTGTGGTGGAGGGAAACTACTACTTTTTGGGAAAAGAGAAGAGGGAGGAAAAAGTCATCCTCTCCTTTGTAACCTGTTTCTGTGCTATTCCCTGTCGTGGGGAGTGGGAGCATTCCTAGGGTACAGATGCTGGCATCTTTTGAGTTCCCCCCACTCCACGTAAGCAATAAAGCATATGTGAGTTGCTTCACGAACCTTAAAATGCTATTGAGATGCTAGATATTAGCCCCCTCAGACGCTGCTATTGGGTCAGTGTGGCTGAGGAACAATGGATGAGTAGGGAAGGGTGGCAAGAGTGGGACCACTTAACCTTTTACCTTTCCTTGGATTTGCACACTCTCCCTTCTGACCTCACTTAGCCTTTCCTCAGGATCCTAGTCCAACTGTACAGTCTCGTTTCCTAAGTTTTTAAATAGCCCCTGTTTTATTCTTTCATAGAACTTGGGCTGGGGGCTTCCTGATCCTCTCTTCCATTCATTGTGGTTACCTGCCTCCTTGTTCCAGCTGGAATATTCTCATTCCATCCATTTACTGTTGTATGCAAATAAATAATTTTTCCTGTCCTTATTTCTGGGGTTTCTTAATTCTGCCCTCTTGCCAGTTGAACCTAAAAACACTGACTCTGCCAATGCTTGCGTCAGGACCCTCCAAAACTGGGCAGGGCTGACATCTTAGCCAGGCTGTGCCCAGGGAGCCCAGGGCCCAACACCAATCCCAATTTGTCACTATTCCCACCTGGGACAGAGCTAAGGAAAAGAATAAAGGTTTTCCCATGAGGAAGTTTCTTATCCGGTCCTCTTCAGCATTTACTAGACATCACCTCTGATGACCCAAAACCTCTATCAGAAAAGAAATACAATTATCCCAAATCCATTAAAAGTTAAGGCTTCAGGACAGCTAACTGGCATAGTGGATAGAGCATCAGGAGAACCTGGGTTCAAATCTGGTCTCAGACCCTTTCTAGCTGTGTGACTCTGGGCAAGTAATTTTAACTCTGATTGCCTACCCCTTGCCATTCTTCTTAGAATTCATACTAAGACAGAAAGTAAGAATTTTTTTAAACCCTTACTTTCCATCTTAGGATCAAATACTGTGTATTGGCTCCAAGGCAGAAGAGTGTAAGGCCTAGGCAATGGGGGTTAAGTGACTTGCCCAGGGTCACACAACTAGGAAGTATCTATGGCCAGATTTGAACCTAAGACCTTCCTATTTCTAGGCCTGACTCTCAATCCACTGAGCCACCCAGCTGCCCCTGAAGATAAGAATTTTAAAATAGAAAGTTAAGGTCTCCTTAGGTGCCATTTATTCAAGGGGTTCTTTGGGGCCTTGGGAGAGAGACCTATATGAGACAGACAGAAAAAGAAATGTTTGGGCTTTGTCTTGGAAGACACAAGGAGAGCCTTCATCCACCTCAAAGCTGCTCTAGTTAAGAACAAACAGCAGGTTGGTTCAGGATGCAGCGGGTCTGATAGACTAGATCAAGAGGTCTCATGGAGAATTTCCCAGGGTTTCTGTGGGCTTTTCAGAATTGGAGGAGAGTCTGGTGTAGAGCACCCACAGCTCCTGTAAGATCCACCAGAGAACTTCTGCCTTACTTGGCCATTGGTCCTTGGAGTGATCGGTACTCTCCTGGTTGTTGGGGGGGGGGGGAGTAGTGTTATGATGGGCTGGGGCAGACTTGGTGGTAGGTATCACTCACTCAGTGACCTAATGGTTATTTCTCAGCCAACTCTGTAGTTGCTGCCAGTTATGTGTCTCACTTCTTTCTTCATACCAGGTTGTGGGCTGGGAGATCTGGTCTGGCTAATATCCGAGGAGCTAATAACTATGACAGGGAGCATGTCCAATTCTCCCTCTGGGCTTCCTTTCATCTCTAAATGAAAGAGTTGGACTAGATCAGGGGTCTTTCACCTTTTCCTGTCCCCAACCTCTTTGGCAGTTGGATTAAGCCTTAAGGACTCCTTGGAATATTTTTAAATAATTGAAAATGCTAAATTTCAGTTAGTGATTATGAAAATCAGGATGTGATTCTTTCCCCGCTAAAATGTATACACAACCCCAAGAACCCCTAGAGTGGGTAATCTCTGAGGTCTCTCTTAGCTCTTAAAAGTCCTCTTGAGTCAAAGAAAAAAAGAGGCTGAACCCATCTCTGACCAGGACCCAAAGTCCTCTCGCACTCGCAGTTAGAGGCGGCCGCCAGCAGGGGGCAGGGAGGGCGCGCTGGAGCATTCCTTTCCGCGCACACCCCTCCCCCCGCCTCCTCTTCCCGAAGCTGGGCGGGCAGGATCTGCGCGCTTGAGGATGCGGCCGTTGGCCAGGGGGAGAGCTCCAGACCCGGCTTTGCCCGCTGACTCGGGCACTGGCTTCTGCCCCCCAACTCCGTCTTCCCTGCGACTGCACGATGATATGGTTGATCCCCAAGGAGCAGCCAGGACAGAAATGCGAAAGAGAAGCAAACCAGGCTTCCCAGCCGCCCACTGGAAAGCAAAGGAGACCAACCTCCCCGTCCGGTCCCGGCGGCCCCCACCCCCGCTCCCCAGCCCGGGACCGGATTTCCCCCTCCCCCTGGTGCTCAGCTTTTCGCGTGTCAAGGTCTCCTTCCTTTCCCCTCCCGTGTGCCCACCCTCCCATTCTCCCTCCCTCCCTCCCTCCCTCTCCAGAGCTGCGTGTCTGTCTCCGGCTCTTTGTCTCTCTCCCCAGCTCCCCCTCCTCCTTAACAAATGATTCCTGGCAGGAAATTGAACGCGCTCCTAGGGGAGTCTTGCTCTTACGCGCAGCGTTGGGAGGCGCAGGCAGCGGAGAGGGGAGAGCAGGGAAGGGGGAGGGGGGACGGGCGCGTGGCGCCGCTGCCGCTGCCAGACGCCTCCCGGACCCCAGTGCGGGGTGGGGGCTGCGAGAGGGTAATGTTTTGACATCTAGTCAAAGAAAAAGAACTTGATGCTTAGGAAAGTGCTTTTCACAGCCGTTCAGTGTCGGCTATGAAACTGATTTATCAACAGAATCTGTTCGAGCTTCACTGCTTGCGGATCCCCTCCCACCCCCCAGCACCACGTCTCTTCTCCCCCAGAGTCATCTGTCTGGAAAGTGGGGGGCAGACAATGGAGGGGGGGGGAGACAGTTATTGATACTGGCGCTCAGCCACTGGACAACTGGCAGAACCAGCTCCCTTGGTTCCCTCAAATTCTCCCTATCTCCCCAATTCCCAAGGACTGGCATCACCAGACCCCAAGTCCCTCCTTTTAGCTTCCCTCTTTCCCTCCCGACAAGGAACCTTCTTAGTCTGAGGATGGAGATGATTGTTGAGAGGAGGTCGAGTTGAAGATGAAGGAGATGGCCACTTATTGGTCTGGAAACCTGCCCTGGGCTCACCCTTAAAAGACCCCAAACACCAGGGCTGAGGCCTCAGGCCCTCCTTGCCATTCAGGTTCCAGTCTTGGAAAAGGTGGTGGAGTTGTTCATCCTGGACCTCCTGAAGCATTAGGAGGGTGCCACAGAGGGATCTCACCACCTCTCAGGTCAAAATTATTCTGGCACCAGGAGATGGAGGGGCTTCTGGCTCCAGAAGACCTTAGAAAGGGAAGGATGCCCCATCCCCAAATGCTCATTGCCCCAAGGCATATACTCTTCTCTCAGGGACATCTCCCCTACCCACAAAACCCAGTGACTTTCCCTTTTAGAATAAATTAAAGAAGCTTTCCTCTCCACCTCTGGGGAAAAATGGAATGGGAGGGGACCAAGGGGAAGAGAGGAGTCCCTAGGGGCCACATAGGTTCTGGCTGATACTTCTCTCCCTGGAAGAAGCCATAGTTCAACAGCTGGTTGGAGGGGGTAGCCAGAGGGACTGGAAGTGATCATAGGTGGGGGCTACTTTTCAGCCCTGGGACAGTGATGGCTGCTGATCCTCCAGCCTTACAGAGTCCGGATGGCCACAGGGTAGAGCAGAGACATGTGCTCAGCCCCCTTGATGGGCAGCTTCCGGCTGGCGTAATGGTGTACGATCTCCGGCACGCTGCTGAAGGGCGGGCTGTTCTGGCCCAGCACGTACTTGTGCTCCTTGGTCCGAGAAAGTTTCATGTGCATGAAGCCCTGGCTGCTCCTGGGAAGAGGGGAGGAGAGCTCAGTAAACCCTAGTGTAACTGGCCAGGCCTTCCTCCTGCCCCATAGCTATCAGAGGAAGCTGCTAGTCCTCATCTCCCCTGTCTCAGGGGACAATGAGGAAGGGGGAAACATGGAGAAGGAAAAGAGGGGAAGAGACCTTTGGTCATGGAGTGAGCTGCTGTATACACAGGGGTCAAAGAAAGATGGGGAGGAGGAGTGCCTAGAGTATGAACGGGAAGAAGTCCAGCTGTGATCACTATTTGAAAGTGTGTGGTGGGACAGCAGGATATGCAGGGTGGGTGGTTGTAGGGTGACTGCATGCAACAAAGACTGGGTCCCCCAACATGGCCATCAGAGAGCCAAACTTCCTCTGTCCTGACCTGTGCTTACAACAGCTTTGAGAGAACAGGAAAAAAAAAAAAAACAAACACATGGTTTTTGGCTGGGAGTGGTGGCAGGCGGGGAGAATGCTTAAGCTGCTCATTTGTGTCTCTTAAGAGCTGGCACCCTCTTTTGGGCTGCAATCAGATGAGACAGCTAAACCCTAATATCTGGGAGGAAGTCAGAAATAGCTAGGTCTCCCTGAAAAGCCTGAGCTTTGGGGGAGTTGCTGCACTGCACCCTCCCCCTCCTTTCCCTAGCTTTATAGTACTCCCAACTATTGCTCTCCCCACCTCCTCTAGAGCATACTAACCCTCCCTCCTCCGCAGCTGCTCAGGCCTGTCCATGTCCTCAGATAGCTCCTCCCTCACCCTCCCACTCTCTGGCCAAGCAGGGCAGAGAACCTCCCCAGAGCCTCTGGCCATCCTCCCTCCCCCCCCCCCCCCCCACCTCACTCGAGTGGTCCCGCCGCTTCTCAAGGCTGCAGCGACTTCTCCCAGCATAGAAGACATACTCCGTTGCTGCCCCAGAATCCTGGCCCCAGTCTAGGAAACAGGCAGGGAGAATCCAAGGGGCCCCTACCCTAATCCCCTCGAAGAGCCCTTGTAGGTCTAGACAGCCTGAGCACTCCTGACCCAAATGACCTGAAATGAGTCACCAGGAAGAGCAAAGATGCTAAAGTCTAAGACCCCACACTGGAGTTTGTTTTCAACTCCCACTTGAATTTGGCCTGCCCCACAAAACAGCCTTATTTCAGGTGCTAGATAATGGCGGGGGCTAGTTAGAGGGGAAGGGGTAAAGATATCTCACTCCACCCATTGCCATGAATATGCACACTAGACCCTCCTTGGTAGGTTTAGTGGATTTAGAGAATGGAATTGGGAAAAAGTAATTTCATCCACACCCCAATTCCCCACCACAGTTCTGCCCCCTGGATTCTTCAGGTTTCCTACTCCTTCAAGGTCTTCCCTTTCCTTAAAGCCCCATGGGTGCAAGGGCCTATTGAATGCCTTGATTCTAATCATGCTTCCTCACCCCCTCCTTGGCCTGAAGAATGCCACCTTCCTATTCCATCCCCTGTATGCAAAACTCAGTGTGGAGTGGCTTCTCTTTAGGCCCCAACTAAACTTCTTTGGAGAGAGAGGGAAAGAGAGATTAAGGAAAAGGGAGAGTAAGATGGAGGGAAAAAACAAATTCCCTGCAAGCCTTGATGAGCAATCCCCAATCCCATTTCTTTTACTGTAGCCTGAAGCTTTTGCTGGCAGCAAGTCAAGTGCACTGTCTGTCTGCTGCCCTGGGAGCCTTCTGGACTAAGTAGGTGGTGGTCATTCATCTGCTGGTTTGAAGAACATAATGACCGGGATCGGACTCCAAAGGAGGAGACCCAGAAGAAAATAAGGAATTAGGAAGGAGGCCAGTGAGAGGGTAGAAGGACGAGGTATATGAAAGACTGGAAATGAGACAGAACTAAACACTTGCCTCTGTCCCAAGGACCAAATACTGTGACCTATAGGCAATAGCTTTACAAGGCAGAATCACCCCTTTCCCAGGGCCTGGATTAATTCCACTGGGGTGCCCCTGATCTGAGCTTCCCTCAACATCTGGAGTGACCAGAGAGCACAGTCTTGTGGCTGGTGCCCTGGACAGAGCCAGGAATCTGGGCTCACCTACTGATGTAGTGAATGACCCAGGACTTCCCCTGGGTCTCAGTTTCTCTCCTCTCTACAGTAAGACTCCTTCTCAGAGTAGAAAAGCAAATAAAAGGGAAAGTAGATGGAGCCCCAGGGAGAAAACCTCAAGGGACTATTACCATATAAATGACCTAGCCCTACCCAGTCTACTTTCTCCTCAGGGAACCAGGCCAAGGGCGCCACTAGGCCCCTAGGCAGGGGCTGGGAATGGCTCTGGAAGGAAGCTGTTTAATTACCAGCAAAGGCCCTTCCATTATGGAGAGAAGGGAAACCATAATTATATTTCAGAGAAGCCCATTTATATGCAAATGAAGCTCTGTTGGACAGATGCTCTAAGGGTCAGATCAGCAGCCCCACTACTACCAACAGCAGGTAGCCTCCAGCCAGCCCTCTCCTGCCTCCAGCCTTTAACTCCCAGAAATGCCCTCTCTCTACCCCCACCCCTCCCAGTGCCAACAGAGCAGCAGGGACAGCCCTGGGCAGCCACATCTGCCTAAGTTTAGCGTCTCGGTTGTGTCAGCCGCACTGGGTTGGGTGGCCAGCCCAGATCTGTCAGGGCCTTGATAAGGAAGTGGCAGCATTCACACTCGAACCCATATCTCTCTGGGTCAGTTTCCTCCAGTGTCCAATGAGGGGGTTAGACTAGAAGACTTTCCCTTCCAATGCTCTCTCTGGGAACCAATGATGATCCTTCCCAGCTCAGGTTTCAGTGATTCTACCAGTGTAATCTTGGGGTGAACACTAAAACGAATGATCACATATATTTTGTAGATAGGAGTTTTCGTGTCTTGTATTTACTGATAGCGTATATGTGGGGGGGAGGGGGTGTCTACTGGAGTAGTCAGGGTTGGGGAGTGGGTGAAGGAAGGCAATGGATAGGACTGGTAAGTGATCCATCCTGGGCAGCTTTTCCTAACGTGATGCTTATATAATGGTGACATGGGGAGTGCCATCTTCCTTTCTGACAGTGTTTGGCAATCTCTCCTGGAGTAAAGGTTCTGCCAGGCTATTGGAGGTCCTGCTCTTCCTCAGCCCTAGATGCCTCCCTTCAGTGACTAGATCAGAGCTTAAGGTCTTTTCTCTCCTCATTATGATGAGGGAACCCCAAAAGGTGGGTTGCTCACCTTGGGCCTCTTCTAGGCTTTATCTCCTAGTTTTTAAGTGGCACCCAACTATTCCTTTTTCCTGAGTGAATTAGGGTCCCTTCTTTAGCCCCAAGGACATTGCCTTGTGCTTCACCTTCTAGATTTATAGGGGTGAAGGATACACCCCAAACCTGGCCTGGGTATGGATTTAGAGACCTTTCCTGCCCTCAATATGTCAGAGCTGCTCTTTCCTTAAACATGTTGGGCTCCCCTCCCATCACCCTACCAATCAGCTCCCACCCACCTTTACTTACTTGAGGGAGAGGGAGAAGTCATTCTTGCTGGTCTCACTGTTTCGCACCAAATAGCTGGCTTCCTTGCATAGCCTCAGCAGGTTCTCGGCATCCGTTCGGCTGATGGCCCCATGGTACCAACTGAGGGGGAGAAGGAAGGAGGGCATCTCTGCTTGTCTCCTTCTGGCAGTAGCAATCTGGGGGCAGCACCCACTCAGGATGCCCCCTCCCAGGCCATTCCCTGCAGGCGTAGGCCTGTTCTCCGGGACCATGGGGAGGCCTCCCATTGCAGGGGATAGGAAGAGGGATAAGTACTGAAGTCCAAGAGGCTCTGGCCTCAGCAGGAGGTGAGGGTGATGGTGGGAGGGAGCCCCAATGGGACACAGACACTCACACCTGGTTTTCCAGAGGCAGGGCTGGGTCTGTCCACTCCCCCAGGGGGCTGCTGGGCTCGATGCTCAGGGGCTTCGCTGTCTTGGAGTTCGGTCCAGGAAGCCGAGGAAGGGGCCGACCCTTCTCTTCCCTGCTGGGTGACAAGCAGTTCTCGGACCCTTCAAACTGGGCTGTGGAGAAGATGGAAAGCCTATTACAGGAGTTGGCTATACCCAGGTCTGGATGGATACGGGCAGTATCTCCTATCCCTTAGCCCTCCCACAGGCAGTATAGGGACACCAAAGGACATGCAAGGAACCTCATGCAAGCCAGGGGGCCCCCATGGTCTCTCTACCAGTTCACTGAAAACCCCTGAGGAAATTGCTTCCCTGCTTGCCTCAGTTTGTTTAGATGTGACATGGAGAAAGTAGCTTAACCCCCTTCCAGAATTTGATGGTATTTTTCCATGCAGGGCCCCCAATGACAATGTCAGGTGGAGGAAGTGGTGTGGATAGGGGGAAGGGAAGATTGGAAAGGAGAGAAGAGGAACACAAGAAACCACTTAAGCTTTTCCCTCTAGGGTGTCCAGGCAGCCTTCTCTATTCCATCCCCCTAAGGGTGACTTCAGTGCTGATAATATTGTTTCTCTCCCCTTCTCAGAGTTCATTACCGTTCCCCACATCACCCTGCCAAGCCACTCTCCAGAAATGACTTATCGATCTTGGAACAATTACTAGATTCCCTTCAGTGCCATCCTGACAGGCTAATCCTGCCCAGAGCCTCTGTTTGCCTGCCTGCCCTCCCTCCTTTCCCCTAACGGACTGAAATCACTTTCTTCAGTGTCTTGAGGTGGGGGCCCTCCTTCCTGCCTCCCTCTAAGCGGCTCCAGCTGCCTCTGCTATCTGTCTGTTCTCTCTTGTCCCAGATCGGGGCAAGCCTGACGGCTGAGGTTATCCAGTGTACACATACGTATGTATGCTGTGTAGCCGGAGCCACACTGGCGTGTACTTCAGCCCTCAGAAATATGTGCAGGTATTCTCACAAGATGTGGTCCTGTTCATGCAGGTAGACACTTAAGTGAGTGTCCAGACCAGCCGAGGGTATTTCCCATTTCCCCTTTGGCCTTTTTTTAGCCTCCTTTCAGCAAATGCCGCCAATGCCACTGTCCTTAGTTTAGAGAAAGGGGCCGTAACATTTTCTGTATCAGGGTCCCCTTTGGCAGGCAAGGGACAGAGTCCTTTGCAGAATAATAGTTTTAAATGCATAAAAGCCATAGGATTACCAAGGAGACCAATTATATAATATAGTTATCCGAATATTTAAAAAGCAAGTTCATAGGACCCAGACTAAGAATTCCTGCAACGGGTCCCTCCAGTCACTATAGGGAAGGCTTGGATAGATTCTTTCCTGACAATTTAACTGGATAAATTCATTCACAAATTGGTAGGGACTTCATGTATCAGCCCCTCCTGTTTCCCAGAAGAAGTGTATGGATTTCAAAGGAAGATTTATAAGTAGAGGACAATCTGTAGCCCAAACAAATGAGTTGGGTGGGGAAAAGGAGTTAGATATATTTGGAGAAGGAGTGAGGGCTTGTGCCTTGGGTTCCCTCAGAGCACTACAAAGCCCTGCTAGCTGGCCCTGGGCCACAACATAGAGACCTGCCCGTCCACCCAAGAGGGAAGAATTTAGGATCTTTCCTCTCAACCAAAACATTTCTAACTGTGTGGAAGAAGGGAGATTCCCTCTTCATCCTCTATACCTCTTTTCAACACATGGTTCCCTTCTGTTATATACTTCCCTCCTCCCTTCCCCCATCCCATATGCTCTTCTGAAGGAAGGAGTGTCAGAGCCCAGAGAAAAGAGAGGATACTGTCACCCTGTGACAGCCTATGGAAGGCCCACCCTTCCCAGTATTCCCCCAGTCTCACAACCCACCACTGCTGTCTTCCAGGCTGGGTTCAGGGAGGAGGGGTGAGACCAGAGCAGAGATGTCCCCATCCCCATCAGGGAGGGAAGGGCTGCTGTCCAGCTGTCCCACAGGCGGTGGCCAAGGTAGGTCTTTGATGACCTTAATATCAACTGGAGCAGAGGCAGAAGTAGGAATACAGAAGCAGACAGAGACAGAGAAATAGAGGTTGAGACATGGAAACCCAGAGAACAGGAGAGCCTGATGAAAAGAATGCACAGAGAGGGCTGAGGGGGAAAGAACCAGAGGATGTGGGCACAGAGACAGGGGGATCCTCAGAATGGCCTCATTGACAGAAAGGGAGGCTGGTTGACTGGGAAGCAGCACTGGTACAAGCCTCTGGACTTCAGTGGTTGACCTGGTCAGTTCAGCTGGAGGGTCAGGGAAGAGGCAAGATGGGGGTCTTTTTTGCCAGCCTACATTTCCCTCTCTCTTCCCTACCCTACTGCTTGGGGCTGTGAAGGGACCGGCATCAGGAGAGGGTAGAGAAAGTCAGGTCTGGAGGAAGAGCTATCTATTCTGATAGTTGTTTAGAAAGAAAAAAATTCATGGACAAGTGAGAGGAATGAGGAGAGAAAGTAGTCCCCCTGCCCTCTCAAAGGCTTTTATAATCCCTCTTCCTCTCTTTGCAATCCCTGTTCTCCCTCCCCGCCACACTTAACTCCAAAGAATGGGGTTGGGTAGCCTAGTTTCAGCCTGTCAATAATAGCTAGACTTGGGGAGAGATGCATTATTAAAATTTAACTTCCCCCTAGATCCAGAGCATCGCCAATTAGAGGAGTGATGCCACTGGCGGCCACGGGGTTGCTAACGAGGTTTCCTAATGACGAGCATAGATTTTCCCATTAAGCAATACAAACAGTATTGATTCTCCAAGGAGACTTCAGGAGATAAACAGGCCCATCCTCAGCTGTACATACACTTGGGCTCCTAGGAAGCAAATGAGAAACCTGTGGTTTCTCAGTCTAGCCAAGGGCTCATCCCTGGGAAGGAGAAAGGAGAAAGAAGGGGGCTGAACCCATTCCCTTTGGGCCTGGGGAGGGGCAGAGAGGAAGAAGGCAGAAAGGGTGGCTGCCGGCTAACAGAACTTAAAAGCTTTGCATTTAGTTCCTAAATTCAAGAGTTAGAGTGTGTTGTCTATTCCTTTCCCTCCTCAGGACCTCTTCCCTCCCCACTTCCCCCTTTCTAAGATAGACTCCAGGGTCACTCAGAAGGGAGGGCACCTTTGGGACCCAAACACTTTCAACCGAATAGGGTCAACATAACTACCAGCTTTCCCCTCAGTGATCTTCCTCATACCAGATGGATAAGCAAGGGTCTGCAGAAAAACTTGAGAATAAATTCCACCACACGTCTCCTAATAACCTGCTTATTTCCTCCCCACCCTGCACCCACTCAACCCCTTCCGGCCCATTACTCCACACACTCTGGATTCAACAAACATGTACTTTGTTTGCTTTCCCTGTTACTCTCTCCAGAGCCCAGCGCCTTTGGCCTCCTGACTCCCTCCACTCCCATACCACTCAGTCTACCCTGCCCACTTCAAGTGGTGCACCTGACGTGCACGAGGGACTGAGGAGTGCTTTTGATATAACAATTTTTTAAAAAGTCCAGATGCTAAAACAAAGTGGCATGAAAGGACCTCCCAATGCCCAGAGGTGCCCAACAGTCACTCTCTGGAACACTGGTCCCAGGGTAATAGAAGATGGTTCTGCCTCCCCCTATATGGTGGCATCCTGCTCTCTGCACCTCCACCCTTGGGTGAAGTAGTAACTGAGGCTCCAGAGGTCCCCTTTCTAGCAGAGCACCCACGAGGCTTCCCTCCCAGGCCAGCCCTTTCCTGTCTCAGAGACTCACCAGCAAAGGCCTTGGAGATCCTCTCCTTCTTCCACTCCCAGGGCTGGTCATACTCCTCTGGGGGTCTCTCATCATCCTCAGGTAGACGGGACTCCCGGGGCCGACCAGCCCCCTCCCCCTCTGGGCTGAGCCCTTCCTCCGCTGGTTCATAGGGTGTATCATACAAGGGCAGGGGCTTGGCAGCTGCTTCCTTGGAGCCTCGGATCTCTGCCAGGATGAGGCAGTAAGTAAGGAGTAAGAGGAAAAGAGTAAGAGGAAAAGAAAGGAACTTCAAGCCCTAGCCAGCTCAGAGCCTCCCCTCTGGCAGTTAATCTAAGCAATAATTACAACAATAATAATGGCTAACACTTATATAGCACTTACTATATGCTAAGCACTGTGCAATTATCTCATTTAATCCTTACAACCTTGGGAGATAGGGTGCTATTATTATTCCCATTTTACAGGTGAGGAAACAGAGGCAGATGTTGTTACTTGTCTAGGATCATATTGCTAATAAGTGTCTAAATCTGAATTTGAACTCATGTCTATACTGATTCCAGGCTCTATCCACCATGATTTGGGAAAGGATGATGGATGAGGAAATGGGAGCTTAATGGTACCCTGATTCATTTAATTTAGGTACAGAGGCTATCTGTACTTCTGAGCATAAGGTAGGACCTGAAGCAGCTTCTGGGTCTTAAGGGACCAGCCACTATGCCAAAGGAGCCAACAGAGCCTTCCTCAGCAAGGAAACGGAGTTGGGGTTGGTATAGAACCCCCACAGCTATGTACTTCCCACACATGGACAACAGGAGATACAAAGAAGGGGGAGCCTAGAGAAGAAAGGGCTGGCTAGTGAGATAGGACCTGGGATTGTCCAGCATGAGGACCTGTGTGAGAGTTCCATCTCCATCCCCATTTTCCTGGGTTGTA
Organism: Gracilinanus agilis; assembly: GCF_016433145.1. Classification (NCBI taxonomy): domain Eukaryota; kingdom Metazoa; phylum Chordata; class Mammalia; order Didelphimorphia; family Didelphidae; genus Gracilinanus; species Gracilinanus agilis. Next base: position 523,561,446 of record NC_058131.1, on the reverse strand, counting down.
AGGTAGGACCATTGTCACTCACAACCAGAGAACCCCATTCTTGTTGCATTTAGCACTAGTGCTCACTCTCTCTTCATGAAGATTTGTCTTTACAAAGATGGGAGACGAGGAACTGGACCTGTGATTTCACTGGCCAAGGGAACTCCCAGTTAAGGAGAAGCTCTCTCCTTGTGCAGGTTGGCTGGCACCTTCTAGTCTTAGAGAGTAGGGACAGCTAGGTAGAGCAGTGAATAGTGTCAGGCCTGGAGTCAGGGAGACATCTTCCTGAGTTCAACTGTACTTTCAGACACTGACTAGCTCTCTGTGACCTTTGGCAAGTCCCTTATTTGCCTGTTTCGCCTCAATTTCCTCATCTGTAAAAATGAACTAGGGAAGGAAATGGCAAATCCTTCTAGTATCTTTGCTGAGAAAACCCCCAATGGAGTCCTGAAGAACAAGCCACAACTGAAACACTGCTTCAGGACAACAGTCCTAGAGTCACCCAGAGCACTAGGAGGTTAAGTGGCACAGTCCAGAGTCACACAGCCAGTATGTGTCATAGGCAGAATTTGAACCCAGGTCTTCCTGGCATCAAAGTCAGCTGTCCTCTATGTATTCTACCATCCTGGCTTTTCAGCCCTCAGAACTCCACTTGTATTGATTCTTCTAACTCTCTAATGGCTTTTTCGATATCTCTTTAATCGTCTTTGCCTACTTCCTTCTGCACTCCGAGCAACTATGAATATCCCCAAAGGCCAGACCAATATTTCTCAGTACTATGCACATCTAGCACTTGGTTATGGCCTATCTTGCATGATCTCTGATGGTGTAAATCACGTTTCCCCTTCAAAAAAGCTTAGGGCCATGATCATGTCCTACATTTCTTCTGTATCCCTTATAATTCTAGCACCTGGGTTCAAAAGGAGGCACTGCCACTAATGACCTGTGTAAGTGGGCAAGTGAATCAATAAATATTTATTAAGTGCCTACTACATGACAGGAACTAAGTACTGTGTGAATCGCTTGGCATATTTGTTCTTTATTTTTCTCATCTGTAATGTGGGAGGGCATGAGGCAAAGTAATCTTGAAGGCTCCTTCTAGCTCTGGATGCTATGATTCTTTAGTACTGCATAATGCAGGAATAAAGGAGACAAGTGAAAAAGTACAGACTCATAGTGTTAGGAACTAGGAAAACTCAGTCTCTCTAATCTATTGCCTGACTTGTACTGCTCTTCCTTCCCTGGATGCTCACCAGCCATCATCTTCTGAGCCTCATAGGGCTCCATGTAGCCATCATTCTCCGGCATCTTCTCTGTCGGGCCCGCTGGCACCACTGGGCTCTCACCTGTTTCTTGAGCATCAAAAGGGTCAGCATAGTCTTCTAAGATTGCCAGCTGCAGGGGGGGAAGGAGGGTATTGGAGGGAAGGAGAATGAGAATAAAGAGATGAATAAAAGCAGCCTTGAAGAGAGCCTATGCAGACCCTTTACCAAGGGTTCTTAACCTAAGGTCCATGATCTTGTCTTTAAATTATGTTTCATAAAACACGATTCTGAGAAAGGGTCCGCAGGCTTCACAAGACTGCCAAGAGGAGTTCATGACACCAAAAAGCTCAAGAACTCCTGCTTTAGACAACCACCTAAACATCTTTAAGGCACTGCAGTAGAGCAGAAAGAGCCCTGGAGCACTGAGTCAATGGAAATCCTGCCTGACCTTGAACTGACTACTAGAATTTTCTGGATTTCAGTTTCATCTATAAAACCAGAAGGGGGACTTGAGGCCCTCTGCAAGCCCTTGCAGTTCCAAATCTACGATCCCAACTTCTTGTTTCCTCCCCACAAAGACCCACACTTTTAGGATATTGGTCCCTCCAGTCTGGGAAGCTGCTCCAGGTCCTACTCTACCCTCAGAATTATAGGTAGTCTCTGTACCTGGATTAAATGAAGGCCATGGTGCCATTAAACTCCCACTCCCTCCACCGCTTTCCCAAATAGTGGTGGGCCACTCCAATGGGGCTAGGAACCTCAGTGCCATCTGGCCTGTAGCTGAACCCTTGGGAACTTTCCAATGGCCCTTCAGCTCCTATATGCCTTGTCCTTCCCAAATAAGAATGTGAGCTTCTTGAGAACAGGGACTGTCTTTTTTGTTTGTCCCCATGGCTTAGCAGGGCAATTGGCATTTATCAGGGAAGCATTTAATAAATGCTTTTCTTTCATTAAGCTCTTGGCCCCCAGGCAGTAGGTGAATAATACCATGCTGTAGCCTGAGCCAAGTGTCTTTCCTGTCATTGTTCCTGTCTGTTTCCCCCACTCCATCAAAGCCTAGAGCCAGGGCATAACTAACTGGCCAGGAAATGGTTTTGGATCTCGATGGGGTGTAGGCAGAGGCAAGACTGCTTGTAACCACTTGTCAAAAGGAGCCCAAGGCTCACCGAGGCCAAGACCCAACACATACCATCGAGTAGCTTCCTTGCCCTTAGTTCTGCTCCAATCCCCAGTGGCAAAGCTCTGCCCTCTGCTGCTTTAATAAGGGAGTGTATGACTGAGAAACTCACTCCCAAGAACTGTCCACGAGTTCCATGTTTGTCCTAGAGTCCACCAGTATCTTAGGCCCTGAGGAAGATACGGATTTTCTCTTTCAGTACTTCTAATTGCTCCCCACACACTCCCTGCTCCCCCGACCATGTCTTACTTAGCAAACTGTTACAGGAACTGCTATAGCTAAATCCATCTATCACTTGGTCTCCAACCTTCTGCTATGGAGGAGCCTCCCCAGGCTGTCACTGGGCCTGTATTTAAAGCCTTTCTACTGTAGTAGGTTCTTATGTTTTGATAGCAGGCCTTGGGACGTCTGAGGTCATCCCCCACAACATGATAAGGCCCTGGAAGTAAATTTTGAGAGAAAAAAAAATTTCCCTTCAATACCACCTTCTCTCGCATTCACATGGTGCCTGATGGCTTTCCTCACAAAACCCTGTGAGATGAGTGGGATAAATATGATTGTTCCTATTTTATAGATTAGAAAATCAAGGTCCAGAAAGAATCACTTTTTTCTCCCTAAAGTGGGAGACTCAGTAGTTTAAAACTCCACTAAGGGGGGCAGCTGGGTAGCTCAGTGGAGTGAGAGTCAGGCCTAGAGACAGGAGGTCCTAGGTTCAAACCCGGCCTCAGCCACTTCCCAGCTGTGTGACCCTGGGCAAGTCACTTGACCCCCATTGTCCACCCTTACCAATCTTCCACCTATGAGACAATACACCGAAGTACAAGGGTTAAAAAACAAAACAAAACAAAACAAAAAAAAACTCCACTAAAGGGTGGCCACGTAGCACAATGGATAGAACCCTGGGTCTAGACAGGAGGTCCTGGGTTCAAATATGGCCTGACACTTTCTAGCTGTGTGACTCTGGGCAAGTCACTTAACCTCAATTGCCTAGCCCTTACCACTCTTCTGCCTTAAAATTAATACTCAGTACTGTTAAGAAAGGTAAGGTATTTTTTTTATTGAATTAAGATTTTTGGGATGTAACATAATGCAAAATTTAAAAAATTAGCAGTTTTCAAAAGATTTAAGAACTCTGATCAAGGGGGCAGCTGGGTAACTCAGTGAATTGAGAGCCAGGCTTAGAGACAGTCCTAGGTTCAAATCTAATCTTAGACACTTCCCAGCTGTGTGACCCTGGGCATGTCACTTGACCCCCATTGCCCACCCTTACCACACAGTATTGACTCCAAGACGGAAGGTAAGGGTTTAAAAAAAAAAACCTCTGATCAAATGCAGTTATCAACCTCAAGACTACTGATGAAGAATACTCTCCATCCCTTTCTGGACATGGCCAACATGGAACTTGATTTCGCTTGACTATATTTCTTTTTACAAGGGTTGTACTTTTTTTTTTAGGGGCAAGGTAAAAAGGAAGAATAAATACTTAATAATTAAAAATGTTTTTGTATATAAAAGAGGAAAAAATAAAGCAGAGGTTCTTAAACCCAGAGTTCATTAATGTTTTAAAAATATTTTAATAACTTTTTCCAGTACAACTATTTTTCTTTGTAATCCTAAGTATTTTATTTTATACATTTAATAACATTGTTCTGAGAAGGGATCCACAGACTTCCCAGGACTGCCAGGGGTCCACGACACAACAAAAGGATAAGAACTCTTAAGGAAGGGGCAGCTCAGTGGCTCAGTGAATAAAGCCAGGCCTAGAGACAGGAGGTCCTTTGTTCAAATCTGGCTTTAGACATTTCCCAGCTAGAATCCTTCACTCTTTTGCCTTAGAACTGATAGTATCAATTCTAAGACTGAAGGTAAGAGTTTAAGAAAACCAAACCCTGAGAAGTCAGGAAATCAGGAAAAAATGATAGAGGTATAGAAATATAAGTAGACTGTAACCTCTTTGAGGACAGGAACTGCTTTCCAGTTTGCCTTAGTATCTCCCATAATAAGTGTTCAATAAACATTTTTTTAACATGTTGAATGCCTAACAGTTTATTTCACTTTATGAGAGCTCCAAACAGTGTGCTGATAAATGTTTAACCATAGGTTCTCCAAAGAAAAACGAAATGTTCCCAGGACACACAAGTTTAATCTGCATTATTAACATTTTCTCCAATATTTTGTTAGGTCTGAATAATCAACAGATCAATACATTTCAGGATTTCCCAATTTCTAAAATATAAATGCTCACACTGGAAGTTTAACAAACAGCTCAGAGCCACTTCAACCTGGCTCCAGCATACGCTGGAATCCACTGATTATCTTCACAAATGGAGTGGATGTCACTTGCCTAGCTTTGCCTCAACTACCAAGTTGGAAGGACTCCCGAAGGACAGAAGAAAAGATAAAGTGGGAGTTTGGCCAAAGAACACAAGATAGAAGGTGACAGTATTCAATGGCAGAAATTTGTAAAATTCTTTACAATAACTTTAGTAACTTAAGCTCTGAACCCTTGGGTCCTTTAATTTCATAATTGGTAGAAGTTAAAAAAAAAGAAAGAAAGAAAGAAAAATTAACTGAGTGACCTGAGAATAAGTACCAGTCAATATTTCTCAGTATTTGGACAGGGAGAAGGGAGATGGGATTTAGCCTATTAGCATTGGTTCTTATTATTGTTCAGTTGTTCTCAGTCATATCTGACTCTTTGTGACCCCTTCTGGGATTTTCTTAGCAAAGATGCTAGAGTAGTTTGCTTTTCCTTTTCTAGCTTGTTTTACAGGTGAGGAAACTGAGGCCAATAGGGTTAAGTAACTTGCCCAGAGGGTCACACACAGCGAGTGAGTATCTGAGGCCACATTTGAACTCACGTCTTCCTGACCCAGCCTTGGCACTCTATCTACTGTGCCATCCAGCTGCCCATTGGCATTGATACTGAAGCAAGAAGAAACTCTAGTTCAGGGTTTGGAGTACATTGGTGGAAAGTTGTTCCAGGGCTCTTCTGAGTGCTCAACAAATATTAGTCAAGTAAATAATGAACTAAGGGACCTGGCTCTGGAAGCAGAGGGCATTGGCCCCAGGTACAGGGAAGGTAAGGATTAGGGGTAGGTTATAATAGATAAAAGAAGAATCGAGCTTGTTACACTCACCCCTCTTTCCCTTCCTCTCTACTGACTTGAATCTCCCAAGGTCCTTTGCCCACATCATCCCTTTCTGTCCCCTACAAACATGACCCACAATGCCACCTTTTCTTGAACTTCTCAACAATGTGCTTTTAAAATCCCTGCTGGCCCCATCACCCAACTTGGGAGATACTTGATGTTCTCCTCCCAGGAGCCCCAGGGAGAGGCGGGCAGCAGGGTGCAGTCTGGAGGACAATGGAGCCTTTCTGAGAGCAGGGCACAGGGCTGGAGAAGCCGAGGGAGCAGTCGCACCCAACCCTGCTCCCGGGGGCCGGTGGGAGGTAGACAAAAGCACCCATCCCACCCAGGGGCTGCCAATACCAACAAGCTACACGGGAAAGAGGGGAGTGGGATGGGAGGGGAACAAAGCAAGACAGGAAGCAGCTTCGAGGGGCCTGAGGGAATGTGAGCGGCTCCATTCACTTTTCACCAGAATTGAGGCCCAAGGCCAGCAGTGGGTTTGTGTCTTGGACAGATCAGGGCTTCATGATCCAGCTGGGTCAGAGGCTTTGGGTGTGACTCAAATTACACCTGAGCATAGGAGCTGGGATTTGGGTGGCTCTCTTTCCTCTTGGCCTCTCACAAAGAGCCCTTAGCTGGCAAGAGACGGAGAAAATCTCTCAATTTTAATAAGCACATTTCTCTCTAATTTGGATACCTCCTCTTGGTTCCTAGACTTCCATGACCCTCCCTTATGAAGCTCCCTTCGGTGCTGAAGCATTCTATGCCACAAGACAGGCCAGTTCAGTAGCCATAATTCCTTGTTTCAGTTTCCTAGAGAGAACTAAATTTAAGAATCAAATGAGCTGGGTTCAAATTCCGACTTTGTTACTTAGTACCTATATGAACTCTGGCAAATCAGTTACTTTTCTAGGCTTAAGTTTCCTTCTCTGTACAATATTGGGGGAACAGGCAGGTGGCACCATGAATAGAGTGCCAGGCCTGGAGTATGGAGGACCTGGGTTTGAATTTGATTTCATACACTTCCTAGCTGTGTGACCCTGGGCAAGTCACTTAATCCCAAATGCCTAGCCTTTGCCTTTCCATCTCAAGAGTTATTACTAAGGTAGAAATTAAGGGTTTAAAAAAAATAGAGAGGTTAAATGAGATAACTGCTAAGGACCCCTTCCAGCACAGACACTATGAGCCCAACAACTTGTTTTGTTCCATTTACACCAATTTTAGTCCCTTGCATTTCTTTATTTCCCTCTCATCTCTGTCTGCACTGAATTACTCTTTGCTTACGAAATTAATAATAAAGGCAAATTTCCCCTACAAGCTCAGACTGAGTCATGCCTCCTCATTCTTCTCCTCCAGGAGAAGCCACCTACCTACCCAGGAAACAGTCCCTATTGTCAGTAAGATAAGGGCCGATGAGAGCAATACCAGGAGAACACAGTACCTAGTAACAACAATACTGTAAGAATGATCAACTGTGAAAGCCTTAGGTCCTCTGATCAAGGCAATGATCCAAGGCAATTCCAATGGACTCACAATGAAAAATGCTATCCACCTCCAGGGAGAGAGAGAACTGAAAAGCCTGGTGGAAGCATACTTTGGAGTTGGGGCGGGGAGTCTTTATTTTTCTTGCCTTTTTTGTGTGTTTTCTATTGCAACATGGCTAATATGTAAATATTTTGAAGGACTTTCCATGTATTATTATTTTTTTAAACCCTTACCTTCTGTCTTAGAATCAATAATGTGTATTGGTTCTAAAGCAGAAGAGCAGTAAGGGCTAGACAAGGAGGTTAAGTGACTTGCCCAGGGACACGCAGCTAGGAAGTGTCTGAGCCCAGATTTGAACCCAGGACCTCTCATCTCTAGGCCTGGCTCTCAATCCACTAAACCACCCACCTGCCCCCCTTCCCATGTATTATTGATATCCTATTGCTTGGCTTCTTAAGGAGTAAGGGAGGGAGATAATTTGGAACTCAAAAAAATTTTTAACTGAATGTTTAAATGGTTTTCCACATAATTGGGAAATATTTAATGAAATCAATAAAAAATAATTTTTCAATAGCATAAGGACCACTGAGATGCTTTGGTCCTATTGTGTTTTGTACGTAGTAGGTACTCAACAAACAATAACCAAATAAATGATTCAGGATTCCAACTTAATTTGTATCCCTCGCCCTTTAATTAAGAGCTGATAGTGAAGAGCTCAGAGTTAAACCTTGGAAAGATATATATTTTTTTAAATAGGATCATCCCTGCTCTCATTGAGTTTATGGTCAATTAGGTAGAGATTATATAAACACAAATAACTATGATGCAGACATAGATAAAGAATTATATGAAGTCTGGGGAATAGTGGAAAAGCGCATTACCAAGTTTTCTGACTGAGGAGTTAGCACTGGGGCTTAAAGCTTCATGACATTTACATTTGGCTTCAAAGGAGTTTAGGATTCCAATAGGCAAAAAAGGGAAAAGAAAGCATTTCAGGTATAGAGAACCACACAAGCAAAGATTAGGGACGTGAGAAAGTACAGGATAGGTTTAGTAAAGCAATTTGGCTTGGTAGAAGCATAAAACATGTAAAGGAGTGTAATAAGAAATAAGACTGTGAAGGTAGGGTGGAGCCAGATTGTGAGGGGCCTTGAATGCCAGACAGAGTAGGACCGTTACTTGGTAAATATTAGGGAACCAAAGAAATTTGGAGGCTGAAAAATGACGATGGTTCAGAAGACAAAACCTTCTAAAAAACAAAAACAAAAACACAAGAAGTCTGGCAGCAGCAAGTACATGAAAGAGGGATTGAATGGGTTAAAAAGAAAATAGAGGCATTAAAACCCATTAGGAAAATGCTACAAAAGTCCAGGCAAGTCCTTTAGGAGGGTCTTCTACTAATAGATTGCTAGGTGGGGTGGTAGAAAGTCCAATGCTGGGGTCAAAAAGAATCCAACTTCAGATGCTTACTAGTTGTGTTACTCTAGGCAAGTCACTTAAAACTCCCTTTGCCTCAGTTTCCTCATCTGCAAAATGGGAATAAGAGCATCTACTTCCCAGTGGAGTTATGAGGGTCAAATAAGATAATAATTATGAAGTGCCTGGCACATATTATTATGAAGTATACAAATGTCAGTTGTGTGATGATGATGAGGAGGAAGAGGAGGAAGAGGAGGCAAAAGGGAGAATGAATGAGAATCCCAGTGTGTCAGACAGGGATTTCTCTCTTGAAGAGAACTTCTAATTTCAAATGTATATAAGACATGGAATGTGAGCAATTTAATTCTTCTTTACTCAAATGAGATAGTTTATAGAAAGAACTTTGCAAACCTTAAAGCTTTATACAAGTTGTTATTATTGTTACTCTGAAAGCTGGAGTCTCATTTAACCTATTCTAAATTTTCAGTGGGTTTGGAAGTGGGACCAAGCAGAACTGTGGAATAGTGAAAAAAATGCCAGTTTTGGAGTCTATAAAGACCTGGCTCAAAATCTTGGCTCTGTCCCATTTTATAGGAGGAGTGCTTTGAGAAAGTCACCTCATTCCTTGGGCCTCAGTTTCTTGATCTGTTAAGATGAAGGCTATACTGGATGATGTTTTAGAAAAATCTTTACCTTCTGTTTTAGAATCAATACTTTGTTTTTCGTTCCAAGGCAAAGAGCAGTAAGAGTTAAGCAATGGGGGTTAAATAACTTGCCAAGGGTAGGAAGTATCTTGAGGCCAGATTTGAACCTAGGACCTCCTATATCTAGGCCTAATTCTCAATTTGCTGAGCCACCTAGATGCTCTCTGTACTGGATGATTTTTTAAAGTTCTTTCCAGTTCTAAAATCCCCATTCTTAGAATAAGATTTCAATCCCTCTGTTGGTTCCCCAATTGTTGAATCGATCAGTTGTGTTCAACTCTTCATGACCTCATGGACCATCCTGTAAGTGGGGTTTTCCTGGCAAAGATACTAGGGTGGTTTGTCATTACATTCTTCTCCAGTGGATTAAAGCAAACAGGTTAAGTGACTTGCCCAGATTCATATAGCTGGATTTAAACTTAGATCTTCCTGACTCCAGGTCCAATACTCTATCCACTAAGCCATCTAACTGCCTCTAGGGTCTCTAATACCTCTTCCTAAACATTATGGTGTGTACAACCATTCTGCAAAGTAACCTGAACTATGGCTCAAATGTTCCTCAACTTTGCATCTTCCTGACCCATTAATATTTCTACTAGACCCAAAGAGATCAAAGAGGAAAGGGATCTATATGTACAAAAATATTTCTAGTAGCTCTTGTATGATCAGCAAAGAAATGGAAACCAAAGGGATTCCCAATTGGGGTATAGCTAAATGAATTATGATATATGAAAGTAATGGAATATAGTTGAGGCAGAAGAAATGATGAAAAGAACAGTTTCAGAGAAACCAGGGAAGACTTGTCTGAACTGATGCAGAGTTAAGGAGCAGAATTTATACAATAATAACAACACTGTAAAAGCAAACAACTTTAAAAGACTTAAGCACTCTGATCAAAGCAATCTCTAACCATGGTTTTCCATACGAACCATGATGAACTATGGCTTGTCCATCTCCTGACAGAGAGAGGTGATAGATACAGAATAAGAATTGTATCATTGGGCATCAACAATGTCAGTTTGTTTTACTTAAATTATGTATATCTGTTATAGAGGTTTTATTTTGTTTCTTTTTAAACTGGGGGGGGGGAGCGGAAAGGGCTGCGTGAGGGAGAAAAGAAGTGCTTGTTAATTAAAATTTTAATTTAACTTAAAAAATAAACATTATCATGCTTTCAACAGCCTCCCTTCCATCCATCACACAGCCAACCCCTTGTTTGCTCTGCTACTGTTGGGGGTTCTAGATGAAAGGGAAACACTGGACTTCTGCTCCTAAGCCTTGGCACTCTATTCTCCTCCTACCTATATGCCATCCTGGGCTGGTGCCCACAGCCACGACCGCTCCCGGAGTGGCAGTGTGGGTTTCTACAGCCTCAGCTCCAGACCTCAGTGCCTGTAGGCAGCACAGGTGACAGAGTGGCGGCTACCTCAATGACTCTACTGTTCCGTTCCCAGCTCCCACACCCTGCTTCTGGAAGTTGCTGCCCCCATCCCTGGGTTGGGACACTCCACAAGATCCCGCCCATAGAGAAGGAACCAGCAGGAGCAAGGAATGTTTGCTGCCCAAGCTGGCATAGCATACATACCTGACCTGTCCTACCTGTGGGACTTTCCCTATACTTATCCCTCACTGTGCCTCCATCTATCTCTGCCCATGGAGCTTGAATATGCCCTGCCTCCTGCCATAACAATGGCTGGCATTTATACAATGCTTTTAAGATTTGCGAAGTAAGGGCAGCTAGGTGGCTCAGTGAATACCGCCAGGCTCTTTTTAAAAAAAAATTCTTCATGTTTTAATTTTACTCAGGGACTAGCAGGCACCTTCATAAGTAGTTCCTAGGTTCAAATCTGGCCTCAGACACTTCTTAGCTATGTGACCCTAGACAAGTCACTCAACCTCAATTGTCTAGCCTTCGGGCCATAAAAATAATAGATGGCATTTATAGAGTGCTTTAAGATTTGCAAAGTAGGGGTGGCTTGGAATCTGATATGATTCTAAGACAAAAAGTAAAGATTTAAAAAAAAAGATTTGCAAACTGCTTTGTATGCTATCTCAAATAATCATCTCAAATTACTCCTTTGGGGTAAGTACTGTTATTATCTTGAGCTTAATAGATGAGGAAAGCGAGGCTCAAAAAGATTAAGTGGCTTCCTCAGGGTCACACATCTAGTAAGTCTGTGGCAGGAATCAAAATCCAATCTTCTTGAGGCTAAGTCCAGCTCTCTATTGACTTCGTTTCCTTACTGCCCTCCTGCTGAAAACTGAGGCAGAAGAAACCATAACTGCCAGCCCCCACCCTCTCTTTAGGTTCCTACATCCATTGTCTTTACTTGGCTATGAAAACCTCTTCCCAGATCCCGGAATCACAAAATCTCCGAGTTGGAAAGGAATAACAGACTTTATCTAGTCCAGTTTACACGTGAAGCATGAATTCCCTTGACAATAGTCACTGGGAACTCATTACCACTGATCAGGCCTCATCCATTTTGGGACAGATTTAGCTGTCAAGAAGTTGATCCTGGTATTAATCTGATATCTTCCTCCTCATTGCTTACACTCTCCTCAGTGCTGGTCATTAGTCCTGTTTCTATCCTCCAGGGCCAAGTAGAACAAGGCTTTATTACCCTCCTCAACTAAGGGTTTAATTTAATGCCCTCATCTCTCTAGGACTCTTCAAATAGTTGAAGACAATCAAAATGTTCCCCCACCCCACCTCCAAGCATTTGCTTCCATAGGTAAACCTAAAATCACAAAGCTAAAGCCAAAAGGGAGCTTAGAGGCCATGGAGCCTAACCTCTCCTTTTACAGATAAGGGAAGAGGGAAACAAGCATTTAAGTTCCTACTCCAAGCTCTATTAAAGATAGTTGGGTAGTGAACTGGCTAAGAGTGCCAGGATAGGAGTCAGAAAGACTTGAGTTCAAATCTAGCCTCAGATACTTCCTAGCTGTGTGACCCTGGGTAAGTCACTTAACTCTATTTGCCTTAGTTTTCTCATCTATAAAATAAGCTAGAGAAGAAAATGACAAACCATCCCAGTATCTCTGCCAAGAAATGGAATCACCAAGAGTCTGAAATGACTGACCAACATACAACAAGCACTATGAAATGCCAGGCACTGTGCTAAGCACTGGATTTGAATCCAGATAGTTATGACTTCAGAGTCCAATGCCCTTATCCACTGGGTCAGGCTGCCTCTCCAAGTCCTTCCACTCAAAGTCACAGAATGTGAGTCTCCTTACCAGCCAGATGGCTTTTCTCTATTTTTGTTTTTTTTTAAACCCTTACCTTAAGTCTTGGAATCAATTGTTTCTAAGGCAAAAGAGTGGTAAAGGGCTAGGCAACGGGAGTAAAATGACTTGCCCAAGGTCACACAGCTAGGAAGTATATGAGGCTAGATTTGAATCTAGGACCTCCCCCCACCCCCATCTTTAGGTCTGGCTCTTAATCCACTGAGCCACCTAGATTACCCTTCCTCAGATCTTAATGTTAGTTTATCAATGCCCCTCCTAAAACTGAAGACAAATTTCCCCAAAAGTTTTAGTGCAGTTTTTAAGCCTTAATAACTTTCGCTATAATGGCTACCCATGCCAGCATAACAGAAATAGCTTAAGCTATTAACACTTAAAACTGCACTGAGACTTTTGGGACACTGAACCACATTACCGGTATAATCCTACCAAGGCAATGTATAGAAGTTCCTCTCAACCAAACAATATTTATTAAGCGTCTACTATGTGCCAGGCACTGTGCCTCTGCCTTCCTAAACTTGATACTCTGCCCTTCTCAAAGCAGCCAAGAATCTCAAAAGTTTTTTGAGTTGCCATGTTACCTTCCAGACTCACAGTGAGTTTGGGGGCCACTAACCTGCAATTTTTTCAGTCAAACTTCTATTCAGCCATTTTATTCTTGGGAAATTGATCTACTTAACCCATTCCATGTATTCCTAACAAAACTGCTCCTGCTTTGATGTTGGCAGGACAAATTATAACAACATTACTGTAGTCATCTCACTAGTCCTGGGTACTGCTGCCTTTTAGTAATTCCATCTGATTCTTTTAGTCACCCTTAGGTAAAGAATAGGGTGGGTAGGTGGCACAATGGACAGAGTCCCAGCCCTGGAATCAAGGAGCTCTGATTTAAAGTCCAAGCTCAGACTCCAACTATGTGACCTTGGGCAAGTCATTCACTCTTGTTTGCCTCAGTTTCCTTATCTGTAAAATGAGTTGGGGAAGGAAATGGCAAACCACTCTAGAATCTTTGTTAAGAAAAACCCAAAAGGAGTTATGAAGAGCTGAATGACTGAAAAACAACTGAACAACTAGATATAAAAGGTTTTTTAATATAAAAAGATATAAATTTTTAAAAATTTTCTCAGTTTTCTTATCTGTAAAATGAGCAGTCAGACTCAGTGGCCTCTGTGGTCCATTTCAGCTCTAAGAACTCATCACACTGTCTAGGTGAGCAAGACCAATAGAGTCCCACTCGTGATTTTGTGGTCATTTGCTGCTTAGTTGGGGTTTGGAGGCAGTTCTTCATCATTCATGACTCTGTGGGGCAGGAACCCAAGGTGAGCTGAAAGGCAGAGATCATAGAATCAGAGCTTAGAACTAGACAGGAAAAAATGGATCGCCTCGGATGCCTTTGATTATACTTTCTGGAGTGATTTGCCCAGGATCACTTAACCATTCTAGGCTCGGTCAACACAACAGTAAAATAGGGATCTTTACTTATTTCCCTCAGTAATTGTGGGGATCAGCTAATTAAGAGTATATGTGTGGAGAGGGGGAGGAGAAGGACAAATGATACGATGTGTGTTGGGACTGAGCTCCTAAATTCTATGGGCTGCCATTTCCCACTTCATTCACACTCCTGGCAGAAAAATGTGGCGTCGTTCAGTCGTGTCAGACTCTTCAAAAACCCATTTGGGGTTTTCTTGGCAAAGATACTGAAGTGATTTGTCATTTCCTTCTCCAGTTCATTTTATAGATGAGGAAACTAAGGCAAACCAAGGTGAGGTGATATGCCCAGGGTCATATAACTAGTCAGTGTCTGGCACTCTACTACACCACCTAACTTTCCATGGAGAAAAGTGCCTCAATCTCTTTAAACCTCAGTTTCTTCATCTGTAAAATGGGGATAGTCTGCTTTTCCAGAGTTCTAAAGACATTCCAGGCATACATACTATCCCAGATGTGGAATTTGCTTTATCCGGGAGCCTACCAATACCTGAAGGAATTGGTAGTGTTACAATTAAATTTCAAGCTCCTTTAGACTCTAGCCAGAGGGAGACTGGTGAGTAGGGTTGGGGAGCATTGGCTCAGTGTCTACAGAATCTTAAGATTTAGAACCAGAAGGAAGCTGAGAAGCCATTGAATCCATCCCTCTATTTTTTTTTTTTAAACTCTTACCTTGTCTTAGAATGGACATAAAGTATCAGTTCCGAGGCAGAACAATGGTAAGTGCTAGGCGACTGGGGTTAAGTGACTTGTCCAAGGTCACATTGCTAGGAATATTTGAAGTCAGTTTTGAACAGAGGACTTCCCCTCTCCAGTATTGGTGTTCTATCCGCTGTGTTACCTAGCTTCACCCATCCCCCTGTCTTAAAGACAAAAAAACTTGAGTCTTAGGTAGGTTATATGATTTGCCCAATGTTAGTAGCAGGGGAAGAATTTGATCTCAAATCTTCCTGACTCAAGTCTAGCCCCCTATCTACTATGGCATATAACCTTGTAGGGTGAGGACCTATTTGTCACTGTTGCTTTGCTAAAGCTGCTAATGTTGGGAGGGAGGTGGTATCCCTTAAAGACTGTCCCTGGACCAAGCTGTCTCAGCTCATCTAGCCCCTTCCCAACCACAACAAAGCCTGCAATATCCCAGCTGTTCCTGGCTCCTGGCTGGCATAACTCCAGGGTTGAGGTGTCATTGTGTAGTTAGCCAGCAGCCTGGCAGCAGATTCCTTCCAGCCCTCTAGAGTATATGAGAATGGGGGGAAGGGATGGAGAGATGGAGAGATGGAGCAGGGCTGGATGGTCAAGGCATATCCAGCTGGCAACAGGAATGGACCCAAGAAAGTAATGCTTTTCTTGGGAAGCCTCCCCTATTCTTACACCCCAGCCCCATAATCTTCCCTCTAAACTAAATTTCTTCCTCTTTTTTAAATTTTTTTTTTTTTATTTTTTTAAACCCTGACTTTCTGTCTTGGCATCAGTTCTAAGACAGAAGGGCAGCAAAGGCCAGGCAACTGGGGTTGTGACCTGCCCATCATCACACAGCTAGGAAGTGTCTATGGTCAGATTTTTTTTTAAACCTCCACCTGTCTTTGAATCTATATTTAAGTATCGGTTTCAAGACAGAAGAGCAGTAAGGGCTAAGCAGTTGGGGTTAAGTGACTTGCCCAGGGTCACACAGCTAGGAAGTATTTATGGCCAGACCCTCCCCAACCCCAGAAAAAAAATTTTTTTTTTTACCTTCTGTCTTAGAATCTATATTTAAATATTGGTTCCAAGGTAGAAGAGGAGTAACTAGGATCAAGTGACTCGCCATGGGTCATACAGCTAGGAAGGAAGGCCAGATTTGAACCTTCCAATTCTAGGTCTGATGCTCTATCTACAGAGCCACTTAGCTGCCCCTGACTCTAGAACTGAACCCAGGTTCTCCCAACTCCAGGCCTGGCTCCCTACCCACTGTGCTACCTATCTGCCCTCTTACACTTTTCTCTTTCTCTAATACCCCTTCCTGTTTGTGTCTAGAGAAGAGACCTGGGCTACTGAGTAGCTCTCACAAGGGAGGGGCCAAGCCAAATGGAAAAGGTGGAAGGTTTTAGACCAAATGCCTCTTGAGGGCAGGAACCTTCTTCTTATGCTTATGTATTTCCCGTTCTCCTAGGGCCTAGCACAGGGTCCCTGAAAACCTGCTGATTAATATCTGTGCACTTACACTCAGTATCTGAGAATACCTAGTATCTTGGAACCAAAAGGCCTGGGGTGGAGGGAGGCACTTCTAGGAGAATATTCTCCAGAATCTCTAGTAGTCTTTGTCTAATTTTCAAAGGTTTGCAGCTGTTATACTTTAAAAAAGTATGAGGTCACAGAGAGGACCAGTCTGCTTCAAGTCCTTCCTGGCACTGCCACATACTGGCGGTGCCCTCAGAAACTAAAGCCACCGAAGGCAGAGGGTGCTCCCTTAACCCAACAATTGCCTTTTCCAATGAAATCCCTGGTCCTGTGGCTCTATTCCCTACACCCAGCTCTTACTCTCTAACTATCCCTTGCACCAAGATGAGTCGACTTCCTAAACTTTATCTAATCATCGCCACCTCCCTATAATCCATTATCTCCTTTTTGCTGAATCTTGTCTGGTTCCGGTGCCTTGCTGGATAAGGTCTGAGGCTCACAATCTGAGTCATCCTTGACCCACTCTCACTCATGACACACATCCAATCCATTACCAAATCTTGTTATTTCTACCAGACAAATCTGGACTATCTCAGCTTTTTCACCTGGATCATTGCAACAGGTATCCTGTCTGTTTGCCTCTCCATACTTCAATCCAGCCTTGGTGGAGACCAAGCTGATTTTTTTTTAATGTATAGATCTGTCCATGTCCCTCCCCTGCTCAATGTGTTCCAATGGCTCCCTATTACCTCCAGGATCAAACATAAATATATATAAATATAAAGTCCTTTTTGGTATTTAAAGCTCTTTGTAACTTACTCTTTTTACCCTGTACATACTCTAAAATCCAGTTCTGCTGGCTCACTTGTTCCTCACAGGAGACTTTATCGCTGGTTCCATTCCTTTGCAATGGTGAATGATTTCCATGCCTGGAATGTTCTATTCCCTGGCTTCTGAGGCCTCTTACATTCCCTGCTTTCCTTCAAGATAACTCAAATTCCACATTCTGTAGGAGCCTTTCCTGGCCACTTCATTCCCACCCTCAGCCACTAATGCTTCCCCCCCTCCCCCTTTCAGATTACCCTCATCTACTCAGTATAAATCTTGCATTTATCTATGTGTTACATTTGGGTAGCTAGGTGGCATAGTGTTGTGTCTGGAGTCTAGAAGATTCATGTTCCTGAGTTTAAATCTGGCCTCAGACACGTACTAGCTGTGTGACCCTGGGTAAGTCACTTAACCCTGTTTGCCTCCATTTCTTCATCTGTTGAATGAGCTGGAAAAGGAAATGGCAAAACACTCCACTGTCTTTGCCAAAAAAAAAAAAAAAAGAAAGAAACCAAATGGAGTAACTAAGTAGAGTCACATTGCATTTAGGTGTTGTCTCCTCTATTGGAACGTAAGTTTTTTTGAGGATAGGACTAAGGGTTTGCCTTTTTCCCTTTCTTTAATCTCTAGGGCTTGGTTCACCTAATAAATGGTTGGTGATTTTTCCTTTTAACCCTACTTTCTTACAATCAATTTCTGTTCCAAGAGGGAAGAGCACTTAGGGCTAGGCAATTGGGGTTAAGTGACTTGCCCTGGGTCACACAGCTAGGAAGTGCCAAAATGCTTGTTCATTGCCTGAGTAAAGAGGAAGAAAGAGGAGGAAATGGTTTCTTAGCTCTGGAGTTAGTGACAAACTTGGAGGCAAAACCTGTGCCCAGCCTCCCACCTTCACATGGCCAGATTGTTGGGCCCCGTTTGCTTCCATGACATAAATAGCTCCTGCTGCACTACCACCTGCCCAGTCCAGCCCACCCAGATGGATGGTCTCTCCATGCCAGCTACAGGGAGTGATATTCTTTCACAGGAAGAAGGGCTATAGATGGATGGTCCTGAAGCTGTCGGGGCCTCACAAGCAGGAAGCATTCCTTGGGCCAGCCCTTCCAAACATCTCGGGATTCTATCAAGAGCCAAGGACAGAACTCAGCCTGAGAAAGAGCTCTAAGGAACATAGGTCTCTCTGTCCTGTCCTGACCCTATGCTCACTACACACATTCCCTCTTAACCTTTTTAGTCTGGTCAAAGGAATATTTCTAATTCTCACAACTCAGGCAAAGGCAGGAGAGAGACTTGAGCTGCCCCCACAATTCCAGGCACAAGAAGCAGAGAACCAGGCCTCCTGAGCCATCATAGCATAATAGCCACAACCTTGTTTTAGGAGCTAACAAGAAAGTAACAGGTGGAGGAAACCTACAGGACTGAGAGAGGGAGGCAGAAGAAAGGCCCAGAAAGATGCCAAGCACACAGGAGAGCCCCTTTCTGAGATTGGCCAGGCAAAGATAATGGCATAGGCTTGAGAGAGTCAGTCTACCTAAGATCACCTTATTTCTGAAAGCCACCAGTGGAGCCTCCATTCAAAATGGCCCCAGGATACATGAAATTCTTGGGCTGAGGGGTGAAAGATTCAGAAAGCTTCCAGTTAGTTCTTTCTTTGACTGGGGGGATAGTGTCTCTAGATCCCTTTAACCTAGCTCTATTTACTTTTTTTTAAAAAACCCTACCTTCTATCCTAGAATCAATACTAAATTTTGTCTCCAAGGCAAAATAATGATAAGGGCTAAGCAATGGAGATTAAGCAATTTGCTCAGGGTTACACAGCTAGCATTGGAGGCCAGATTTGAACCCAGATTCTCCCCACTCCAGGCCTGGCTCTCTATCTACTCAATAACCCAGCTGTTCCTATTTTAGCTCTTGAAAGAAATTAAGGGAGATGGTCTCCCAGAAAGGTAGGAGGTATATAGTTGGAATCTTGGGTCTAAGGATTTTTCTACACATACTTTTACTAAGTACCAAACAATAACAAAACAGAGAGAGCAAAAACCCCACCAAAATCTGGGTTCTAACTTCTGGATCCTAGTGAGATGAAATGTCCCTGGTCCGACTCCTCACACCTAAGGAAGAGGAGAAATGATCAAATGGGACTGATAGGAACTCTTTAGGCAACTGTAGTAGAGGGAGTAGAACACAGGAGTTGAAGCCAGAAATAAGTCCCAGTTCCTCTCTTTACTAGTTGTGTGGCCTTGGGCAAATCACCTAATCATATATTCCACACCTATTAAATCATGATAATAATAGTTGCACTGCTTATCTCACAAAAATTAAACAATGAATGTAAATCTCTTTGTAAAATATGGTCATAATAAGCACCAACTATTATTGTTATTACCTGCCAGATCTTATTTCTGTCTCTAGACCTATACTCCAAAACTGACACAAGGGATTGAAAATTGTAGTTCTCTCAATTTCTGAACCATTTATAAAACACAGAACAATGCAACACACACTAAAAGTGGGTGCAGGAATTCTCTGCTCACTTTCCCATTCCTGCCTCATTGCTCAAGTCCCCTTCAGATGAAGGCCAAAGGAAGAAATCCTCAGAGAAAAGGTTGTATCTACTCTGCTACCAGGAACTGGACTGAACCCCTGCCCCTGAGGTAGGCCTAGCAATGCCACAGACTGGGCAGTCCTATCTGGTTGTTCCAATTGTCTGCAGGAGAAAGGACAGGAGCCAGAAAACAGGGCATGTACTAGAAGCAGATGGGGTGAGGTGAAGAGCAAAAGGTAGTTGATATTCTGAGAATGAAGATGGTCCAGATCACAGCCAGAACAAGGAGACCATTCCCCTCTACCCCCTCGGAAAGACCTGCACCCATCGAATGCCATCTAAGAGCTGCAAACCTTTGAAAATTAGACAAAGACTACTAGAGATTCTGGAGAATATTCTCCTAGAAGTGCCTCCCTGCACCCCAGGCCTTTTGGTTCCAAGAGCTAATGGTTAGGAAGTGTAGCTATGCCCCATAGTGGGAACTAAGAGGAGGGGGGAAAAAAGCTTTCTGTTCAAACCTTGAGGAATCTTTCTCATCCAGAAGCTAAACCAGCATACTTATTTCCTCTGAAATCATCAACCCCAGGGATCTGATAGTTTTGGACAGCAACTTTGCTCTCAATTCAAATAATGAAACATTCCCTCCTGAAGTGAAAGGAGAAAGCTTTAGGGAGGATCTTGAACAAAATGAGGGCTAACCAGGGGGAAAAATGAGCTGTGGGGAACTGAAATGAACACTGGGACAATCCAGGCTGAATCTCAGCAGTTAACTTTCTGACTGGGAGGGGCCAGGCTGGAATTATTTGCAAGAGATGGGCTCTCAACTAGGGGCTGGCTGCTGTTCAAGGCACAGGACTGCCCGGGCCCTTGGAAAAAGGGAACATTCTTGCCCTGCACTTTTTCTCCCCACCCCAATACCTGGGTTTCCAGGAAATGATTCTTCATGGCTTTGATCCCTATATTTACCCCTCCGTATCTACCCCACCTTAACCCTCAGACTGAATCAAAGGAAAATCTACTTCACTTCCTCTGCTTCAGCTGTGGGCAGAGTGAGGAGAAGAATCACAACAGAAGGTGAAAGGAATGGGCACACAAATCCTTAGCCCTGGCTAGGCAACAGGTCCCAAGATTCGGTACTTCCCTAAGCCACAGAGGAAGAGACAAAGACTAGGGCACAGGGGGTGCAGCTGACCAGGCAAGGGTCCCAGAATAAGGCTTGGACAGCTGGTCCCCACGTTAGGGTGTCCCCTACATTATGCCCTCTTTTTCCTGACTACTAGTATGCTTTTCTTTACACCCAGGCAGTTCAAAGCTTCAGTTCTCGCTTCAACGCCAAAGTGAGAAGCCTCATTCATACCTTAACCTTTTTTTTCCTCCCACTGACAGAACCATTACCTGGTGGGGGGGCGGGGGAAGAGGGGGAGATGCGTTAAAGAGAGAAGGGGGGTCGACTGTGAAAGAAAGGAAGGAAATGCTCCAGGGCTTTGTGCTGTTTCTGACCTGGGGTAGGGGGTGACCACAGTGTGTGTATATGCCTGTCT
>NC_058131.1:523164085-523166188 GCF_016433145.1 Gracilinanus agilis | reverse complement strand
CCCTGAAGTCCTACAACAAGAGGGCAATATAGACATTGAAAGGATTCATAGAACACCTGCGACATTTGATCCAGAAAAGAAAACACCCAGAAATATAATTGCCAAATTCAAGAGTTTCCAAGCAAAAGAAAAAATCTTACAAGAAGCCAGAAAGAAACAATTCAAATATCAAGGAGCACCAATCAGGATCACACAGGATCTGGCAGCCTCCACGCTAAAAGATCGCAAGGCTTGGAATACAATATTGAGAAAGGCAAGAGAGCTGGGCCTGCAACCACAGATCAACTACCCATCAAAATTGACTATATATTTCCAGGGGAAAGTAAGGGCATTCAACAAAATTGAAGAATTCCTAGTATTTACACAGAAAAGACCAGGGCTAAATGGAAAGTTTGATATCCAACCACAAAAATCGAGAGAAACATGAAAAGGTAAATAAGAAACAGAGGGGAAAGAAAGAAAACTTATAATTTTTAAATTTGCCTTTCTAAGGGCCTCAGTAACATCTAATTATCTGTATTCCTATGTAGAGAAATGTTATGTATAATTCTCTGTAGTGAACTCTATTCACTATTATAGTATCCACTATTATAGTAATCAGAAGAATAATTCACAGGGTGAGGGTGGAACACTAAATAATCTAAGATGACATGGGGGATGGGAAAGAGGGGTTGAATAACAGGGGACACCAAGAGAAACTTGAGTGAATAAGAAAAATAGGATATTCTATTACACACAAAGAGGGTATGAGAAGGAGAGGGGACAAATACTATTATAAGAAGGAGAGGAAGAGAGCATTAAGAGGTAATAATCAAACTTTACTCTTAGTGTAATCAACCAGGAGAGGGAACAGTAGCTATACTATCCATTGGGACATAAAACTCTTATCTAACCCTTCTGAGAAAGTTAGAAGGGATAAACCAAGGGGAACAGGGGAGTGGGGAGGTCAAAAACAGGAGGGCTGAAGGGGGAGGGAATTCATAAGGCCTTTAAAAACAAAAAGAGGGGGAAAAATAAGGGAGGGGGTAGAAAGGGAAGTTAATCAAGGGAGGGGATAAGGGATA
The DNA here is from genome assembly GCF_016433145.1 of Gracilinanus agilis. NCBI lineage: Eukaryota > Metazoa > Chordata > Mammalia > Didelphimorphia > Didelphidae > Gracilinanus > Gracilinanus agilis. The sequence continues at coordinate 523,165,124 of NC_058131.1, read as the reverse complement.
GTGGCTCAATAGCAAACCACTGGTTTTAAAGGGAAAAGTATAAGGAAAAAGGGGGTAGAAATAGGGGAGGATTCAAAAATGTCCGCAAATGCACAACTGATGATTATAACTCTGAATGTGAATGGGATGAACTCGCTCATAAAACGGAAGCAAATAGCAGAGTGGATTAGAAACCAAAATCCCACCATATGTTGTCTACAAGAAACACATATGAGGCGGGTGGACATATACAAGTTTAAGGTTCAGGGCTTGAGCAAAATCTTTTGGGCGTCAAATGAGAAAAAGAAGGCAGGAGTGGCTATTATGATCTCTGACAAAGCCAAAGTAAAAATAGATATAATTAAAAAAGACAGGGAAGGTCATTACATCCTGATTAAAGGCAGTATAAACAATGAGGAAATAACACTGCTCAATATGTATGCACCAAGTGGCATAGCACCCAAATTCATAAAGGAGAAACTGGCAGAGCTCAAGAAGGAAAAAGATAGTAAAACCATACTAGTGGGAGATCTAAATATTCCTCTGTCAGATCTAGATAAATCAAACCGAAAAATAAATAAGAAAGAGGTAAGAGAGGTGAATGAAGTTCTAGAAAAATTAGATCTAATTGATATGTGGAGAAAAATAAATAGGGACAAAAAGGAATACACCTTCTTTTCAGCTGCACATGGTACATTTACAAAGATTGACCATGTAATAGGGCATAGAATCATGGCAAACAAATGCAAATTAGCAGAAATAATAAATGTAACCTTCTCAGATCATAATGCAATAAAAATAATAATTAGTAAGGGCACCTGGACAGGAAGATCAAAAACTAATTAGAAATTAAATAATATGATTCTTCAAAACCAATTTGTCAAAGAAGGAATCATAGAAACAATCAACAATTTCATTGAAGAAAATGACAATGATGAGATATCCTACCAAACTCTGTGGGATGTGGCCAAGGCAGTACTCAGGGGGAAATTTATATCCTTGAGTGCATATATTAACAAATTAGGGAGGGCAGAGATCAATGAATTGGGCATGCAACTCA
>NC_058131.1:523135882-523159117 GCF_016433145.1 Gracilinanus agilis | reverse complement strand
GCAGTACCAGATATTAAACTATACTATAAAGCAGCAGTCATCAAAACAATATGGTACTGGCTAAGAGATAGAGAGGAGGATCAATGGAATAGACTGGGGATAAATGACATCAGCAAGACAGTGTATGATAAACCCAAAGAGCCCAACTTTTGGGACATGAATCCACTATTTGACAAAAACTGCTGGGAAATTTGGAAAACAATATGGGAGAGATTAGGTCTAGATCAACATCTCACACCCTACACCAAGATAAATTCAGAATGGGTGAACGACTTGAATATAAAGAGGGAAACTATAAACATGTTAAGTGAACACAGAATAGTTTACTTGTTAGATCTCTGGGAAAGGAAAGACTTTAAAACCAAGCAAGAGTTAGAGAAAATTACAAAATGTAAATTAAATGGTTTTGATTATATTAAACTAAAAAGTTTTTGTACAAACAAAAACAATGTAGTCAAAATCAGAAGGGAAACAACAAATTGGGAAAAAATCTTTATAACGAAAAACTCTGACAGGGGTCTAATTACTCAAATATACAAGGAGTTAAAGCAATTGTATAAAAAATCAAGCCATTCCCCAATTGATAAATGGGCAAGAGACATGAATAGGCAATTTTCAGGTAAAGAAATCAAAAGTATCAATAAGCACATGAGAAAGTGTTCCAAATCTCTAATAATCAGAGAAATGCAAATCAAAACAACTCTGAGGTATCACCTCACACCTAGCAGATTGGCTAAAATGAAAGAAGGGGAGAGTAATGAATGCTGGAGGGGATGTGGCAAAATTGGGACATTAATGCATTGCTGGTGGAGCTGTGATCTGATCCAGCCATTCTGGCTGGCAATTTGAAATCATGCTCAAAGGGCTATAAAAGAATGCCTGCCCTTTGATCCAGCCATACCTCTGCTGGGTTTGTACCCCAAAGAGATCATAGATAAACAGACTTGTACGAAAATATTTATAGCTGCGCTTTTTGTGGTGGCAACAAATTGGAAAAGGAGGGTATGTCCTTCAATTGGGGAATGGCTGAACAAACTGTGGTATATGCAGGTGATGGAATACTATTGTGCTAAAAGGAATAATAAACTGTAGAAGTTCCAGGCGAACTGGAGAGACCTCCAGGAACTGATGCAGAGCGAAAGGAGCAGAGCCAGAAGAACATTGTACACAGAGACTGATATACTCTGGTAAAATTGAATGTAATGGACCTCTGTACCAGCAGCAATACAATGACCCAGGACAATTCTGAGGGATCTATGGTAAAGAATGCTACCCACATTCAGAGGAAGGACTGCAGGAGAGGAAACATATAAGAAACACAACTGCTTGAACGCATGGGTCGGGGTGGACATGATTGAGGGTGTGGACTCGAAACTACCACACCAATGCAACTACCAACAATTTGGAAATTGGTCTTGATCAAGGACACATGACAAAACTAGTGGAAATGTGCATCGGCCATGGTTGGGGGGAGTGCGGGGGGGTGAAGGGGAAAGGAGGAGCATGAATCATGTAACCATGTTAAAAATGAATATTAATAAATGTTTGAAAAAAAAAAGAAAATTGCTCTCTAGGGGGAGTAGGGAATGAAGCTTACTCACTCTTTTAATACCCCCCCCATAAACAACTGAAAATAACTCCACAAAATCAATGCTAAACACAGCAAAAGCAGACAGGAGTCCAGACCAAAGTGAAGTGAAGTGAAGCAAAAACACCTACTTCAAAAAGAAGCAAAGAATCCAACAATGGCCACAAACTCAAAAAATTCTCTTGGGAGAGCTTTAACTAGACCTCAAAACCCAGTAGAAAGAGGTTGAAGAAAAATTAGAGGAAAAAAAGAGCAATGCAAGAAAATCAACAAAATTATGAAAGAAAGATTGTCCAAATGGAAATGATATAGAAACTCATGGAAGAAAATAAATTATTAAGAACTAGAATTGGACAAGAGGAAGCTAAAGATTTCCTAAGATAGCAAGAAATAATAAAGGGAAATCAAAAGAATGAAATAATAGAAGAGAACATGAAACATCCTATCATAAAAACAACTGACATGGAAAAAAGATCAAGGAAAGACAACATAAGAAGTTGGTCTCCCAGAAAGTTACAATTTTTTAAAAAGAGTTTAGACACCATACTTTAAGAAATCATCAAGCAAAACTGTCCAGAAATTCTAGAATCAGAGGGTAAAACAGAAACTGAAAGAATCCATCAATCATCACTTTAAAGAAACCCAAAGATGAAAATGCACAGAAATATCATTGCTAAATTCCTAGCCCCCAGATTAAGGAGAAGACACTATAAAAAATAAGGGGGTTAGGGGGAAAATCAATTTAAATAATGTGGAGTTGCAGTCAGAATAACACAAGACTTAAGAGACATTAAAAGAATGCAGGACATGGAGCACACCATTTCATAGAGCAAAAGAACTGGGCTTAGAGCAAACATGAGCATAAAAATGAAAGGCAAACAATGATTATTAAATGAATTAAAGAAGTTTCAACTACTCCTGTGGAAAAACCCAAAACTCAGCAAAAAAATTGATATACAAGAAACATACAAAAGTAATAATGAAATCATAAGTGACCCAAAAGGTCAAAACATTTCACTCTTGTATGGTAACATGTCATCTTTGGCCCCTGTGAATGGCATTATGGCTTTGGTATATATTTATTTATTCACTACCAATTACATGTAATATTTCCACATAAGCTTTCCAAAGTTATATGATCTAAATTGTCTCCCTTCTTTCTTTCCACCCCACTCTCAGAGCTGGAAAACAGTTCATTCTGGATTTTATGTGTATTATCATGCAAAACACATTTCCATATTATTCATTTTTATAGGTGAATAATCTTATAAAACCAAAACCTCACAACATATACCCAAATAAACAAATGAAAAACCTTATGCTTTCATCTGGAATAGGAATTCCTATTCCAACATTTCTTTCTCTGTAAGTAGATAGCATTCTTTGTCATAAGTCCTTCATTAAGGGAGGGATTTTTAGAATCAAACTCATATCAAGAAGTAGGAAGGCATAATTGGGTGAATAAGGAAGAGATTTCTGAAAAGATGGATAGAATTTAAAAGGTGAGGGGAAGGAACAAGGAAGGGACTTTTGGAAAGGTGGGCCAATTTGGAACTTCAAGGGCAAGAGGAGAGGACAAGGAAGGATTTGGGGGGAAGGGATGTGAATTAGAGGTATTGGTCAAAGGAAATGGGACATTTGAGGAGGAAGATGGTGGAAAAGGAAGAACCCAGTAGAACTCAGCTTCGGGAGCAGGGAGGAAAGGGAGGCGATGAATCATGAATTATGTACCCATGGAAAAATTTTCTAAATAAAAAAAAGGAAGAAAGAGGAGGACAGACAGTGAGGAAGAATGGAATGGAAATGCCTAGCTAGAAATTAAGACATTGAGTGTAAATGGGTTGAATTCACCCATGGGAAGAAAATGGATAGCACAAAGGATCAAAAACTGGGACTTAATAATGTTTGTTTATAAGAAACACAATGAAAATGAGAGATACACATAGAGTGATGGTGAGGGGTGGAGCAGAATATATTATACCTTAGCTCAGGGGTCGGCAACTTATGGCTCTCGAGCTATATCTGGCTCTTTTGAGGGCCAGATATCGCTCTTTCTGCAGGAGCCATAAAGTCAATTTTTTTTCAGGTGCTGTTATAGGAGCGCACAATGTTACAGGAGCATGCACTGTATGGCTCTAACGAAATTACATTTTAAAAAATGTGGCGTTTATGGCTCTCACGGCCAAAAAGGGTGCTGACCCCTGCCTTAGCTGATCCAGAGAACACAAGGGTAGTAGTTATGATCTCTGACAGACTTGGGGCTAACATGAATATAATTGGGAGGGATGAACAGGGTAATTATACTATGTTAGGGAGTATTATGAATAATGAAGCATTATCACTATTGGAACTATGTGCCCCAAGAGATATAGCATACAAATTTTTTAGAAATTATAAATATTGGAAATATAAAGAAAATAAAGGAAATATATGAAGACATAGAAAGGAAAAGAAAAGAAGAATAATGCATACTATGATTACATTTTTAAAATTTCCCCAAAATCAAAAGAAAAAAGTAACAAAGTAAAAGAAATCCAAAGGGAACTCAAAGTAGATGTTTATATTAGCATATGTATATAATTTACAAGTTTTAAAACAAATTGTAAACAATGTAGAGTTTGTGCCTTTGCACATAGTTTTAAAATGCATTTGTTTACTTAAATTTTTGTGGTGGTGGTTGTGGTGGTTACCAAATATATAAATGAAAAAAATTGAAAAAAAAAAAGGGAATGAAATCCCACCCCCCCCCCCCCAAAAAAAATGAACTGCTATCCACAGCCAAAGAAGGAACTTTTAGAATCTGATTGCAGATAAAAGAATGCTATCTTATACTTTATTTCCTTCATGAGCTTTTTTAATCATCTGTGTGGTATGTCACACACTTTAGTCAGGACCTGAGAAATATGGAAATATGTATTGTATAAAAGCACGGATAGAGCTTCTGACTGGAGGGAAGGAGGGAGGGAGAGGATTTGAATGGCAAAATATCAGAAAACAATCATCAAAAATAGTTTCTATGTGTAATTGAAAAAAAATAAAATTTAATTTTAAAAAAGAATACTGATTTGGTTGCTGTATAAACATAATTTGGAAAGAAAAGAAGCTAGAAGAAGGAGTTTAATTAGGAAGCTATTGCCATAGTTCAGATGTGAAATAGTGAGAGTCTGAACTAGGATGGTGGCCCTTTGAGTAGAGATAAGGGTTTGGATGTGAGAGATGTGGTGGAAGTAGAATTAATAAAATTTGACAGAGGAGATTGAGTTGGATATGGAGAGTGAAGAAGAATTAAGAGTCACTGAGGACTGAGGTTGTGAAACTGGGTGACTACAAGAAAGATGGTCCCTTCAACAAAAATAGGGAAGTTTAGAGTAGGTTTAGATTTAGGAGGAAGATAATGTAATGGAGGGGAAAGATCAGGCAATGGTAATCCAGTCTTTGGAGCACTTACATGGTTCTCTGCTTGTTACATAACCAAGTGGAGGATTCTGAAAATGTGAGATGAAGGGGTCTGTCACCTGATTCAGAGCTTGCATAGGTATTCTTAGACTATTTCTTGTTGTTTTACTTCATGATGACAGAAAGCCCTTTAATTGCCTGCTGAGCTAGAGCTGAGTGGACACACAAAAAGCATGATGAGATTAACAACCTCCCCTTTTCCCTGGAGGAAGCAAGTGAGGCAAGAATTGCTGTTAAGTCTCTATGTGGGGAAGAGAGTTAGCAGGCGCTACTATTGGCTGCCTTATCTCCTCTCTAGAACCTATATGGATCCATGAATGAATGATACCTTTTGCTTCACTTTTTTCTGTTGTGTTTCTTCTTTTGTGGTCTAGGCTATTAAAGAGAATTATTAGGGAATGGTTATTAGAGACAGAATGGAGCAGTTGAGCTTCACAATATCAGAAGAGCCATCATGGGGCAGGTAGGTGGCTCAGTAGATAAAGAGTCAGATCTAGATATGGGAAGTCCTGGGTTCAAATGTGGCCTCAGACATTTCCTTGCTGTGTGACCTTGGGCAAGTCACTTAACCCCTAGCCCTTACCCCTCTTCTGTCTCTTCTATCTCTAAGATAGAAGGTTAAGGGTTTTAAAAAAGAAGAGACCAGCAGCTGGTGTCCATGACAAAGAGAATGCTAGTAGTCACAGTAGGTGAGCCAACCCTGAGGAGCCCTGAATAACCCAGTCTGGTATCAAGTTTACTGTGGCAAGTGAAGAATTAAATAACCAATTATTGTCCTAACCCCCTCAATTCCCTCATGACCTTAAAGCTAAGACAACATGTCTTGAATCCAAGAGAGTTACTCATTTACAGGATATGTCACACCCAGAAGTGAAGTTGGTAGGAGGAATGTTTGTGGCAACCACTTCAGTTTAAGTCCATTCTCCCCAGGAACCTAGAGACAACCCTGTTTTATGAGATCCTCAAGCATCCTAGATCTCCCTAGATAGGATTATCAGATTTGTCCTAGACCAGAAGAAGCGAACCTTTTAGAGACTGAGTGCTCAAACTGGACCCTCATGTGGCATGTGAGCCACTCACACCTTACCCCAGACAGAGGAGGGAGGAAGCATTCCCATTGGACTGCTGGGCAGAGGGGTGGGTGATGAAAGAAATGTCTTCAGGCATGATGGAGAAGGGGAGGAGAGCAGCCCCCTCTGATAAAAGAATCTAAGACTAAACAATAAACCTTCAAGTACTCATTGATCTTACCCTAGGTAGGATTAACAGATAAAATCAAATCTTTAGTGCCCTTTTGTCCTCTCTTATTGTATCCAGGCTGCTACCATTCTAGCTTCTAATTAAAATCCTTTTTTTGCTCATCTGCATGTAAGCCAATCAGTTGTCCTTCCTTTTCTATACTCCCTAAAGTAGATTTAAGACTCCTAGTTCTTCAAGTCAATGGAAATTCTCATCCTAGTGTATTTTTTGAAAGTCTTAGAGCTTATCTTGGTGTGATATTAGTGTGTGTGTGTGCATGACTCTGGGTGGCAGCTCTAAGAGAATTATCTCCCTTTCCCTGTTTAAGGTTCTTTTAAATTTCTTTAGTGGGTCTGTCTTTTTCTAGGTTAGTACTAGGCAATAGAAATGAATGCATTTTAGTTCTGTTAATTTTTTAACTTTGGATCTTGCTGTAGTTTCTCAGTAAATATCCCTTTGTAATAGCTAATTGATGTTAAATGGCTTTATAAGTGATTGAGAAAAGATCAATAGATCAAAATATTGGGCCAATAATTACTGGTAATTGGTATTAAGGGGAACAGATTAAATGTGGACTTAAGTAATAGCATTAGAAAAATTTTACAGTCTCTTACAGGTACTGTTGTGGTCCGAGTCGTAGCCCACCACCAAGGAAGACCAGCAGACAATGCAATTAAGCAAGAAGGGTCATTTATTGATCTGGTGTGCACCAGGGGAGCTCAGCCTAAGAGTTCCATCTGTGGCTTGCAAGTACAGGAGTTTTATACCCGCCCCTTATCAGCCTACAGGGCTCACAGGCTTTTACAGGAGCTTTTTGCAGTTAGGGCGTTGACACATCTGTGCACTTTGTCAGGGGTCTGCAGTTAGGGTGTTGACACATCTATGTATTTGGTCAGGGGCCTGTAGTTAGGGTGTTTTGCAACGATATATTTTGCAAGGGTCAAGCGGCTCCCTATCTTGGCCTCCCTCAGTACTATGGATAGCTGAAGGAAGAGGGAGTAGTAAGTCTTGCTCAAGGGACCACATAAATTAGAAGTTTGCTCTAAGGACATTGTGGTTCAGGATTAGAGAGAGTAAGACTAGTGACTCCATGTATTATATGTCAGGCCCTATCTGGAATAAAACTCATGCCCTTCTCATTAGTGGTGATTCACTAGAGAGATTCTTGACCAAGGATCCTCTAGTTTTAGGGATATAAATAGAGAAAAATTGGCAATTTTTGTTCTATTTTGTTTTAGGCCATAATTGTAAAATTTTTTTTCTAGTATGTTTCCTTACAAATCAAATCAGTTCCTTTATGATTATTTTTCCTTATGTGAATGTAGGTATGTTGGTAACTGAGGGCAGTTAGGTGGTGTAGTATTTAGAGTATAGGGCCTGGAAACAGGAAGATTTGAATTTAAATCTAGCCTCATCATATAGTAAGCCTATATCTTACTAGCTATAGGACACTTGGCAAGTCACTTACCCTCTATTTGCCTCAGTTCTTCATTTGTAAAATGAACTGAAGAAGAAAATGGCAAATCACTTTAGTATCTTTGCCAAGAAAACCTGGCATATAAAACTGGACAACAGTAATGCTACTAACAGTTGTTTAGATGTATGAATTTTGCTTTCCTAAAGTGCTGGTACCTAGCTCCTAAATTGGGCATTTGGTGCAGGGAATATAAGACCACATCTATAGTCAAGAAGACCTGAGTTCATTCAAATCCAATCTCAGACTCTCACTAGCTGTGTGACCCTGGGCAAGTCACTTAACTCTATTTGCCTCAGTTTCCTCATTTGTAGAATGAGCTGAAGAAGAAAATGACAAACCACTCCAGTATTTTCGCGAAGAAAACTCCAGAAGGGATCGCAAAGTATTGCACAGAGCTAAAATGACTGAACAACAAACTCATTAAAACAAAAAATCAAATAGACCTTGACTGCTTGCTTTACTGTGTGATCTTTATGGACTGTAGATCTATAAAATAAGGTTTGCCTCCTGGACTAATTAACTTTTTTTTTTTTTAACCCTTAACTTCTGCCTTGGAATCAATAGGAAGTACAGGTTCCAGGGCAGAAGAGTGGAAAGGGCCAGGCAATTGGGGTTAAGTGACTTGCCAAAGGTCATACAGTTAAGAAGTGTCTGAGGCCAGATTTCAATCCAGGTCCTCCCAAGTCCTCCAGGCTTGGCTGTCTGTCTGCTGAGCTACCTAGCTGCCCCTTAATTAACTTTACAAAGGGATATTTACTGAAAAGATAGAGCAAGACTCAAAGTAGGAATCTGTCTCATCTGCAAAATAAAGTTGGACTAGTTGGTTTCTACTTCTGGTTTCTCTCCCCAGCCTGTGCTGGAAAAATTATAAAGGGAAAAAAGTCACCAATAGAGACTATTTGCTGGTGGGCGGGAAGGGGGAAGTTCTGGAAACAAAGTAAAACCAAAAAACCCCTGGACTGTCAGGAAGGAAACAAGTGCCTGTTTTGAGGGGTGAGGCTGCATGATTGACTTGGCCCAAGCTGAGGTTCTGGGTGTGTCTAGTTCCAGAGGAAGTGTGTTGTAAGTATAACCTTGGCTTCTCTTGCTGTTTCTGTAAGGCTAGATTTGTTACATCTCTGCCCTTCCCAAGAGTTCACCAGTTTTCTAACAGAGATTGAGCATCATCTCGGCTTTGTAAACCAGTTCTATTTAACCACTAACAGTCGGATTAGCTTCAAAATTTACCCCCCAAACTTATGGAAAAGAACGCTCTCCACATTCAGAGGAAGAACTACAGGAGTGGAAACACAGAAGAAAAACAACTGCTTGAACACAAGGGATGATGTGGGCATGATTTGGGAAATAGACTCTTAATGACCACCCTAGAACAATTATCAATAATATGGAAATAGGTCTTGATTGATGACACAGGAAGAAACCAGTGGAAATGCACATTGGCTGGGGGGGTGGGGGCAGAGGGGCGGGATGGAGGGGAGAGTAAGAACATGAATCATGGAACCATGGAAAATTTTTCTAAAAAATAAAAAATAAAAAACCATTACCATAAAAAAATTTACCCCCCCCAATTTAATTTATAACAAATTTACAAAATTTACCCCCCAAAAAATACAATTTAATTGACAACAAATTTACCGAAAAATACAAACAATTTAAAAAACAAACAAAATAACCCAACAATTTAACTCAGTCCCAGTGGAGCACAGTTCCAATCCCAAACTCAAAATCAGGGGCTTCTTGGCTGAACTGGCTTGGCTGTAACATCTTGCCTGGAATCTCCAAGGTCACCAAGGATTGACTCCCCAAGGTCACTGAGGGCATCTAAAACTAAGGACCAGATAAATAGATGAGAACCCCCTCCCCAAACCTATTTCTGGGATCCTGGTGTAAAAAATGGGAAGTCCCCCCCCCCCCTTTCTGATGCAGTTCATGACTCCCTCACTGTGGGTGAACTGTGATCTTTCCCCTCCTCTGGACACAGCAGGAAGAATGATTCTCTCAGTCGGGCCAGTTTTAAGGACAACAAACAGCCTATTCCAGTCATACAGCAAATTGAAGGAGGCTACTCCCACTTGCATAGTAGGGGTAACCCCCAAAAGCATGTCCTTTTCAGTCACGTCTCACTCTGTCATCCTATTTGGGCTCTTCTTGGCTAAGATACCAAAGTGTTTTGCCATTTCCTTCCCCAGCTCGTTTTGGTTGTCATCCTTCATATTCAAAGAATCCCAAAATGACACACTATGTTGGGGTCAGTGTAGAGCATATTTTACAGATGAGGAAACTGAAGCTAACAGGGTTAAGTGACTTGCTTAAGTTCCTTAGCTAGCAAGGGTCCGAGGTTAGATTTGAACCCACAAAGAGGAGTCTGTTTTCTTTTTTGGCTGGGCAGGCTATCTCCTGCACCACCAAGGTACATTCTAAACATTCCCTTTAACACTTGTGTTTTCTGAGCCCCATCAAAGTCACTCATCGAGTCAAGAAGGGGAGGCTTTGCAGTTCCAAGATCATTAATTAATCAGTCATGGGGTATTCATTCCAGCCTGTTTACTGAAGCCTGTGCCAACATTGCTTTCTTGCTTTTCTAGGTTGCTTAGTTATCTTCCTCTTTCCCTCACCCCACCCTCTACAATTTATGAACTGTTTGTTGACTGTATCTCTTAGAACCACAAAAAGGAAGCTTCACTGAACCAAAGTCTCCTAGGGACTAGGGCAGGCAAAACTTCCTGAAAAGACTAGGAAGAGGTAGTAAGTGTCTAAAGCTAGATTTGAACTCAGGAAGATGTTTTCCTGGACATTTCCCTGCTCTCTAGGGAACTTTCTGTCGAGGGCAATTCAGTATCTCATACCAGCTACCATGTCTAGGAATAAGGGGAGGTAGTGTGTTGTCATGCTACTATGAAAGCTGATCACTCTTCTTCCCCTTCCTTAGGTGGATGATACTATTCCTCCCCAGCTCCTCCTCTCAGGCATCTCCTCTCACTCCTCCCAAAGAAGGAAGAGTATTCCCCAAGCCTTTGGAAAGAGGAAGTGGTCAAGGTACCATTTCACATTTTAGTCACAGTCATTACTAACTCTCACCCCAAACTGAAGCTATGAAACTCATCTTAAAATGTTTCAAATGTTTTCACCCACTTCTGAAAGTGTAAAATAGAAAACAATTCTTTCCCTCTCCCACTGGCAGGGACTCTCCTTTCCCCAGCTGATTGCCCATCTTTCTGCTGAGTTTGAGTAATGAAATACTTATATCAGTAATGCAATGGTTAAACACAGTTATCTTTGAAAACTAGCTTTAAAATAATAGCTAGGGAGCAGCTAGGGGCTCTGTGGATAGAGAGTCGGGCTTGGAGATGGGAGGTCCTGGGTTCAAATTTGGCTTCAGACACTTGCTAGCTCTGTGACCCTGGGCAAGTCACTTAACCCTCAGTGCTTAACTATTACCATTCTTCTGCCTTGGAACCCATACACAATATTGATTCTAAGATAGAAGATAAGGGTTCTTAAAAATAATAACAATAGCTAAATAGAAAATAATTAAATTCCCAAGAAACATTGGAAACATGTATATGTCTCCCAGGAAGAGAAAGCGAAAAGGAGAGACATCACAGTGTGGGGGTTGGTTCCTGTCAACTTCAGCACAACTTCTGTGTTATCTAGTTTTCTATTGTCCAGATTTCTGGAGCTATCATTTCTCCTGCTGGACTGCTACTTCCCTGGCCTCCTACTCCTCCACATCTTTTTCTGGGCACACCTGGGCAACACTTTCCATTTTTGCTTTGTTGTAACAAGATACTGAGAGTTGATTGCATAAAGGAGGATCTTGTTGAGGGAAGAGTTAACCAGGCTAATCTGTATAGGATTTAAATTAACATCCAAATCTTCAAGTATTAACTTTAAAGTCTATTATCTGACAAAATAGAACCATGTGACTAAGTTTTCTACCTGCTCAAAAAGCCCGCTCCACCAAAGCCACCTACAGGAAGGCAAAAGAGGGCTAGACATGGAACTCCACCCAATTTACGTCCTGTCTACGTAGGCACGTAACAACAGGAAGTGAGTGGGGTTCTGGAAATCGTAGTTTTTGCTGGGGACTGTAGATTTGCTGGGAATAATAGTTTTTAGGGTAACAGATTCTAATTTCACAATTGCCCAGGAAGCCAACTGGAGGGGTTGCCCAATGCAGTGTTTTGGCTTAAGGAAATTGCTTATTACCATAATAATATAATACTTGCTTGGCTCAGGGGGGGAATCTTTGCTGTGTGTTTTTCTGAAGGGCTCATATCTGAGGAACGGGTTCAAATATATTAAGAACAATGACCCTTCCCTAATAGACAAAGGGTCAAAGGACATGAACAAGAAGTTTTCAAAGAAAGACATTCACGCTGACAACTGACACATTAAAACATGTCTCATATCATGAACAATAAGAGAAATACAAATTAAACCAATTCTGAGGTTCTGCCATTATGTTAACAAAGGTGAGAAAAAAGAAAATGACAAATGTTAGATGAGCTGCAGAAAAACAAGCCCTCCTGGTGGAGTTGTGAATTGGTACAAGCATTCTAGAAAACCATCTAGAACTCTGTCCCCCCAAATCATGATCCAGCAATGTCGTTTCTAGGCCCAAAAAGATCAAAGAAATGGGGAAAAGACCAATGTGTACAAACATTTATAACATATTTTTTGTTTTATATATTTTTTATTTTAGCAAAGAATTGGAAATGAAGGAGGTACCCATCAGTTGGAGAATAGATGAGTGGTTCATGAATGGTTTATGATTTGTGGTTTATGAATGTTGCTTTATAAGAAATGAAGAAAGGAATAATGTCTGAGAAACTTGAAAACACTTCTATGAACTGGTGCAGAGAAAAATGAGCAAAACCAAGAGAACAATATTGAGGTCAGTCAGGTGGCTCAGGGGATTGAGTGTCAGGCCTAGAGATAAGAGATCCTGGGTTCAAATGTGACCTTAGATGCTTACTAGCCATGAGACCTTGGACAAGTCTCTTAACTTCCATTGCCTAGCCCTTATCCAATCTTCTGCCTTGGAACAGATATTTAGTATCCATTCTAAGATAGAAGGCAAAGATTTTTTTTTAAATTCACCTTCTGACAGGTAGGTGATGAATACAAGCTATATCCAATGAGACATTTTCAAACATAGTCAATGGGGGAATTTGTTTTGCTTCACTATTTGATTATACATATTTTATTTTTATTTCTTTTTTTTTAAATGGGGGTGAGGTAGAAAAGAGAAGAGAACTAGCAGTAGATTGTCTAATGAAAAAGAGGGTTATCGAAATATTTTTTTAAGTTCCCAGAAGAGGAAAATACCAACAGAACAGCTTTTAAAGTTGCATGTTTAAATTACATACTTCAAAGGAAAAGGAAGCTGTTCATAATACAGATTCAGAGTTACTTATATAATCTATTCTAGTTTGTATATTGAAATGTTCATTTTATTTAGCATTTGTTGAATTTAGAGTAAAAAATGAAATTTTAAAAAGGGGAAATTATTTTCTCAATGCCCTTTAAAAATTGTGAATTAAAAGCACTTGTAACTGTTTTGCAGAAGAGCAGATTGGCAGATGAGGGACAGAAGGGGAACATCTAGCAGGAAGCAGGTTAATGAGGTACAGATTATTCCTAAAGAGATCAAGGAAATCAGATTCTACAGTCCAGGGTCTTAAATGGCTATTTGGGCTTATGGGTGTTCATTACTCATAGGGTTTCCTGCTAGGTAACAGGCAAGCAGCTGCTTCCTTTTCCACATGGAAATTGAATATATTGGTGGAAGAATGTGACCCAGGACTAGGACATTTTGATTATCATTACCTTTGCCTTATTCTGAATAAATGTGATGTTATAATTATTTTCTTGCTTTTGCTCTAACATCAAGCAAATATTTTATGTTTAAGAACTAATGGAGTCATAGTAACTGATCTTGTATAAATGGGAAGCATACCTGTTGGGGCTTAGGAGCTTCTGTGGTGAATAGCAGGAGCATATTCCTCCCCCTAATAACAGGGTTACCTGAGGAAGTTTGAATTGTCACCATGCAGTGACATTCACAGTCATCTGTGAATAGCCTCAACTTGCTGGAGCGAGAGCAAGTGTGAGCCATCCAGCTCACAGAGAAATGAGGTGATCAAACCCAGGCAGGGGCTAGATAAGGGTGCAACATTATTCTGTTATATTCATATCACAATTTGTTCAGCCATTTCTCAATCATTGGACACACATGGATGAACACTTCTCTGGAATGTTGTACAAATGGTTCATATGTCAAGCAGAGAGTAAAACTAGATGATCTCAGAGGAACCTTCCAAACCCTGGAATTCCATCATTATAAGGGTCCCCTCCAGTTCTCCAAGGCATCTCTCCTGAGTCCTTCCTGGGACAGTTGGTACTCAGGTTAGATTCTCCAGCCAGTTTCCCTGATGCATAGAAAGCCAGGGTGCTTTTTTGTGATATAACTATATACATTAAAAGAAATAGAGTGCTTCTCTGGAAGGAGTGTTGAGTTTAGAGTCAGAAAACCTCAGTTTGACTTTGGGTTCTCTCACTTGCCATCCCGTGAGAATTTGGATAAATGCATATCTGAGGCTAATTTTTGTTTTTTTTTATCTGTAAAATGAGAGAATTGGACCAATGGATCTCTAAGGGACCTCCTAGCTCTAAATTTATGAAGTTATTGATTCTCACAAAAATCTTGCAAGGCAGATATTATTATCATTCAATCATTCAACTAATCAATAAACATTTATTTAATATCTGCTATGTACCAGGCACTGGGCTATGCATTGCAAATGCAAAAAGAAGCAAAAGACAGTTCCTGCCCTCAAGGACATTACAATCTAAAGATAATCATCTGAATTTTGCAGAAAATGAAATTAAGGCTCAACTAGTAAGTGCCAGAGAGGTGACTCAAATTCATATGTCTCTAACTTCAAGTCCAGATCACTTTCCACTAAATTATATTCCTTTTCCACCCTACTCAGAAATGTCTGAGGAGCAGCTAGGTAGCATGGTAGACAGAGCTCCAGGCCTGGAGTTGAGAGGACCTGGATTCAAATATGCCTCAGAAACTTCCTAACTGTGTGACCATGGACAAGTCATTTAACTCCTGATTGCCTAGTCCTTATTGCTCTTCTGTCTGAAAAATAATACTAAGTCAGAAGGTAAGGGTTAAAAAAAAGAATGAGAACAAAGTAGAGTTGATGGTAGAGATCACTTAAGTGATTAAGTAATAAGAATCTTTTTCTCCTTTTTCATTTTTATTAATTATCTTCTACAAGAAAGAACTTAGTCCTTTCCCATCTGAAGCCTTAGCCCATCTTTATTCAACTCCCACCAGGTACTATCTGGATGTTAAACCACTCCCACATTTAGCCCAGAGCTTTATTTGTTTCTATGATTTATTCTTTTATTAAATTATTTTGGAGAATCATATTATTTAATTTCCAATTAGTTTTTGGTTTGCCTCTCCATGTATTCTTACTAATAATTATTTTTATTACATTATGATCTGATAAGGTTGCATTTACAATTTCTGCTTTTTTTGCATTTGTTTGCCATGTTTCTATGCCCTATTGCTTGGTCTATCTTTGTTTCATGTGCTGCTGAAAAGAAGGTGTATTCCTTTTTGTCCCTATTTATTTTTCTCCATATATATATTAACTAATTTTTCTGGGATTTCATTCACCTCTCTTATCTCTTTCTTATTTACTTTTTGGTTTGATTTATCTAGATCTGAAAGGGGAAGATTGAGGTCCTCCACTAGTATAGTTTTGCTGTCTATTTCATCCTTGAGCTCCACTAGCTTCTCCCTTAGAAATTTGGATACAATACCGTTTGGTGCATACATGTTGAGTACTGATATTTCTTCATTGTTTATACTGCCTTTTATTAGGATGTAATCACCTTCCCTATTTCTTTTAACCAGATCTATTTTTACTTTGGCTCTGTCAGAGATCATGACGGCAACCCCTTCCTTCTTTTTCTCATTTGAAGCTCAATAGATTTTGCTCCCTCCTTTCATTTTTACTCTATGTATGTCTGCCTGTCTCATGTGTGTTTCTTGCAGACAACATATGGTAGGATTTTGGTTTTTAATCTACTTTGCTATTTGCTCCCATTTTATGGGTGAGTTCATCCCATTCACATTCAGAGTTATAATTATCAACTGTATATTCCCAGATATTTTGATTCTCTCTCCTTGTCCTGTCCTTTCTTCTTTTACTATTTCCTTCTATACCAGTGTTTTGTTTTTAATCAGTTCCCCTAATGCCCTTCCTTATTGTACTTCCCTTTCTCCCCTCTCCCTTCTTATTCCCCTCTTATTCTTCTTTAGGATCTGTTTAAGCTACCCCCCTTCTCCCTTCCTAGTGTTACTTCCCTCCCCACCAGTCCTTTTGTTACCCTTCTACTTCTCTATAGGGCGCGAATCAATTCTCTGACCCAATGGATTTGATTGTTCTTCCCTCTTTAAGTTGATTTCAATGCACTTAAGTATTAAATATTTCCTCTTTCCAACCTTTTAACCCTTCCAGTTCCCTGTTGGCTCCACACGCTTCTTTATGGAATATAAATTTACTCCATTTTGTTTGTTTTCCCATTTTTCTTAATATTACCTTCTCCCCCCTCTACTTTTGTATATATTTATACATACATACATACATACATACATACATATATATATCTTGACATTTCATCCTATACAGTTTTTCACTGTTCCCTCTATGTAAACTTCTAGTTACCCTGTTGGTAATAACAATTTTTAATATTTGCCAATATCTTCTTTTCTTCTATGGATACAAATTGATTGAACTTATTGGGCCCCTTAAAGAAAAGATTCCCCCCCACACACTTTCTTAATTACCTTAGGTGATTCTCTTGAGTTCTGTGTTTGGGCAGCAAACTCTCTGTTTAAGTCTAGTTTTTTCTTTATGAATGCTTGGACCAGAGCTTTATTTGCTAGGACTCCCTTCCTAAAAGTCCAGGAAAGGAATGATGCCATTCCTTGGATGAATCACCAACTATAATGCTTCCTATAAGATGATGAGCCACTGCATTTCTCTATCTGCTTTGCCATTGTTCTTTAATATGAACCTAGGTCTTAACATCTACCCTGCCACTTACCCCCTCCAGATCCCAGAGCATTGCTATATGACCTGAATGATTGCTGATTTAAAAGGAACAATGACAGTTTTCCCCACATGTGTTCTCTCCCCTAATTAGAATGGAAATTCTTTGAGATCAGGGAACACCTTGCTTTTTTGTGCATAAAACATAAGATAGGGGGTAGCTAGGTGACTCAGTGGATTGAGGGCCAAGTCCAGAGATGGGAGGTCATGGATTAAAATCTGACCTCATATACTTATTAGCTATGTGACCTGGGGCAAGTCACTTACTTTGCCTAACTCTTACTGCTCTTCTGCCTTAGAATCAATACACAGTATTGATTCTAAGGTAGAAGGTAAGGGTTTAAAAAACAAGAAGAAGATATTTTTAGTTCTGAAGAATCTAGTGAAAATTTTGGTTTGAGAATTCTATTATTCAACAGCTGTTGTTTTAGTCACTTTTGGTCATTTCCAACTCTTCTTCACCCCTTTTTAAGGTTTTCTTGGCAAAAATACTGGAGTAGTTTGCCATTTACCTCTCATTTTATGATGAAGAAATGGAGGCAAAGCCAAATGACTTGCCCAGGGTTACACAGTTGGCAAGTATCAGAAACTGTATTTAAACTCAGATCTTCCTGCCTCTAAGCCCAGTGCTCTGTCTACCATGTCAATTATGTTCACAAAATAGAATGAGTAAAAAAGTGTTTTTTTTTAATAAAAGTTTTTTAAAATGAGTAAAAAAAAATCACCAAACATTTCTTCAGTGTGTAACAGCAAATATAAGAATGAATCTGATTAGGATACTTTTTCCAGATACCTCTAATTGATCCTATAACTAATAGCCTGCCATTACCAGAATCACCCCACTATACTGACTCTGAGAAGGAGACTTCAAAATAAGCCAAAAGTACCTATCTTGACTATAACATCTGAAGCGTCTATCATGGGCATTAATCCTGCCAAAGAGTAAATACCACTGGGACCAGGAAAGAAACCCCCAAATCTTATAGATGACTCCCATGTTGTTTTGTGTTATCTCATCAGGACCAAGTCCTGAATCCTGATGACCCAAGCTATATCCATCACATTCCCAGTGGACTCTGAGCATCTCCTGCGTGTATTATATGTATGAATTATGTTATTATTAATTAAATACATTAATGAATGAATGTATATATGAATTATAGTTCCCCTAGATTATTATATAAACTAGAAGTTTTTGATTGTTTAGTGAACTCATTTGTAACTAAGTTCCCACACAGATGTGTGTGGATTCTCTCTCTCTAAGGAAATAAACAAAACTATCGGGGAAATGATTTTCTTCTTGATTATTTTTCCCAGGATGATGGGGATAACCAGGAGGAGGACAGCTATTGGGAGAACATCCTCCCATAAGATCTTGTCAGCCTTGGTACACCACCTCACCACTACCTTCTGCTTCTAGGTTTGGAGGGTGGACTGTAAACTCCAGACCACCTCTGAGGGAAGAGAGCTCAGCTCTGATGGTGATATTATTTTCAAACCACTCCAAGATCTTTGCTGAGAAAACCCCACAGACAAATCCACAGATTTTGTCGGTATCTCTGGTATCAGATCACATTCGCTTTTCCACAG
This sequence comes from Gracilinanus agilis, assembly GCF_016433145.1. NCBI lineage: Eukaryota > Metazoa > Chordata > Mammalia > Didelphimorphia > Didelphidae > Gracilinanus > Gracilinanus agilis. The sequence continues at coordinate 523,140,624 of NC_058131.1, read as the reverse complement.
TACACTCTTCAGGGCTAGCATTGGTAAAGGGAAGTACAGTAACTGAGACTGACATTCTATGCAATATTCTGCACCCATAGTCTTCTGCCTTTACCAAAAAAAAAAGATGCATTTTCTTATCTCTTCTCTGGGGCCAAAGGTAGAGGGTCATCCTAAGGCACCACATATGCTGAAGACCAGGCTGGTGTCCAATGATAAAGTTCTTTCCACTTTGCCTGAGGATTCATACAAAAAGACCTCAATGAGGCGGGGCTCCTTCTGCAGACCCCAAGCAGCAGGAAGTTGGGTTTTAGGATGCTACAATTACATTCATCTCAGGAGGGTGTTAGAGCTGAGTTTTACAGAAGCTGGAATTTCCACATTGCTCAGTTTTGCTGAGACACTCTTGATTAAGAAAGCAAAAGTAGGTAGATTTAATGGGAAGGAAATTGAGGTTTGGAGTCTTTTTTTTTTCTTTTTTTAAAAAACCTTTCCCTTCTGACTTAGAATCAATGCTGTGTATTGGTTTCAAGGCAGTAGAGTGGTAAGGGTGGGCAATGGGAATTAAGTGACTTGCCCAGGGTCACACAGATAGGAAGTATCTGAGGCTAGATGTGAAGCAAGAATCTCCAGTCTCTGGGCCTGGCTCTGAATCTACTGAGCCATCCAGCTGCCCCTGGTAATTAATAAATTTTTTTGCTTACAAATAAATAAATAAATAGATTTCCTCATTGGTAAATAAAAAAAATTTTTTTTGTTTAATTAATTTATGAAGGAATAGATATGGGGCAATGGGGGTTAAGTGACTGGAGTCTCTTTCAAACTCTGCCCTTATTTGTGTCAGCTGTGTGTGGGGCAGGGTGGGATCGAGAGGATCTTTGATCTTCTAGACCAGGGGTTGGCAACATATGGCTCTTGAGCCATATCTGGCTCTTTTGAGGGCCAGATATGGGTCTTTCTGCAGGAGTCATAAAGTCAATTTTTTTTCAGGCACTGTTACAGGAGCCGCACTGTGAGCACTGTACGGCTCTCACGAAATTACATTTTAAAAAATGTGGCATTTATGGCTCTCATGGCCAAAAAGGTTGCCGACTCCTGTTCTAGACCCAAAGACCTGGAGGGGAGAACAGAGGAGGGTCAAACCTATTCCCTGGGAATTAACTAAAGAAGAAGTGAGTTCAGTTCTTCCTTGAAGCCATTCTTATTAATGAGAGAGGTGAAAGACCCCAGTCTGATAGTCAGCAAAAAAATGTATTAAAAGCACCTACCATGTACCAGGGACTGCATTAAACATTGGGGATACAAATACAAAAAAGAAAAGAAAAAAAAATGGACTCTGGTCTCAAGGAGTTTATAAACAAATGTAGGAAGACAGGCCACAAAAGGAAGTTGCAAAGGGGTAGGGAGGAGGTTCTGATATTCTATGGGGCTCTGAACTGGTTGTGAAAACATTCAAAATCATGCTAGGAAATGTCAAAGAGGGCCTCTGCAGGGCCACATTTTGTGGCTAGAAATAAATGGGCTCCCTGTATTTGTTTGTGGTTGCAGAACTTAAGTCAGGCGGGAGGAGTGCAAAGTTATTCAGATTAAGACAATAATAAAAGGAGAGGGGAGAAGAGCAGAGTCTATTAGATCTATCCCAACACATCTTCTGTCTACATGAATATCTTCACGTTCATCTCTGCCTGCTGACGTCCTACTTGTTCTTTAAAGCTGAGCTCAAGCTTATTGATCCATGGGACATTAAAACAACAACAACAAAGACCTTTACCTTCCATCTTAGAGTCAATACTAAGACCTGGTTCTGAGGCAGAAGAGCAGTAAGGGCTGGACAATGGGGGTCAAGTGACTTGCTCAGGGTCACACAGCTAAGAAGTATCTGAGACCAATTTTGAACCCAGGACCTCTTGTCTCTAGCCCTGGCTCTCTATCTCCTGAGCCACCTAGCTGTCCTCATGGGACGCTCTTAAAAATAGAAAGTTGAAGAATCTTGGAGTCCTGGGTGCCTCACTATCTCTCACGTGTCAATTTTATCTTTGCAACGTGGAAAACTGCCCTCCACCCCCTTCTTCTTATCTCTTACAAGGCCAACAGTCTGGTTATCACCTCATACCTTAATTACTACCTGCTTACTTTCTACAGAGTAGTTTCCCTTCTCCCCCCACTTTCCTTATTTTATTTTGCATTTTTTTTCAGTTATATGTAGAAACAATAGCCTGTTGGTGGGGTCAGTCTTCCTTAAGTCTCCCCACAATCCAATCCATCCTCTATTCAGCCACTAAAGTCTAATGTCTCTCTCTCAATAAATTCCAGCGGCTCCCTGTTGCCTCCAGGAACAAATACAAGACGCTCTGTTTGGCAATCAAAGCCCTTTAAAACCTGGCCTTCCCTAACCCCTCTCAATAGTAGTGCCTTTCAAAGACCTGTGTGAACAGATGCAAAGTGAAATAAGCAGAACCAGGAGAACATTGTGCACAGTAACTGCAATACTGTGGAATGAACGCATGTGATAGACTTTGCTACTAAGAGCAATGCCATGATCCAAGAACATTTCTGAGGGACTTAAGAAAAAGAAAGCTCTCCACCTCCAGAGAGAGAACTGTTGGAGTAGAAATGTGGATGAAAATGTGTGATTTACTACTTGTTTATATGGGTATAGAATTTGGAGTTTTGGCTTTAAAAGATTACTTGATTACAAAAATGAATAATATGGAAATGGGTTTTGTTGTGATATTACATCTATAACCCAGGAGACTTGCTTATCAATTCCGGGAGAGGAGAGGGAAGAAGGGAGGAAGACAGCATGAATCAGGTAACTTTTGTGTAAATGTATTCTTGGAGTAACAAATACCAGTGCCCTCCTTCTATTAATTATTTCCTATTTATAACATATGTAGCTTTTTGTTTGTTTGTTTTAATGTTTTCTCCACCTAAAAGATTGTAAACTTCTTGAGGACAGTGTATATCTTTTGCCTCTTTTTGTATCTCTGGTACTTAGCACAGTACCTGGAACATCATCAATACTTAATAAATTTTTGTTGATTGATTGAATAATAAAACCCATTCTCTGGCCTCTAGTTGCTCATAGATAGTAGAAGTCATGCACTGAAATGATCAAAATACAGGGTAGAGGGGGCAGCTGGGTGGTTTAGTGGATTGAGAACCAGGACTAGAGACAGGAGATCCTAGGTTGAAATGCTTCCTAGCTCCCTGACTCTGAGCAAATCCCTTACCCTTCCCACCCCGATTGCCTAGCTCTTGCCTTTTTGTCTTAAAACTGTTATTAAGAAAGAAAGTAAGAATAATAATAATAATAATAAAAAAACACCAAAAGACCTAAGTGACAAGAGTCAGGAAGATTCAACCTCATGAGGTCAAATCTGGCCCTGTGACCCTGGGAAAGTCACTTAATCCCCATTGCCTAGAGTTCTTCTGACTTGGAACTAATAGATAGAAGGTAAGGGTTAAAAAAAAAAATACAGGGTGGAGGTATAAACAACACTTTATTGATGTTCAGTCTTGTCCAACTAACTTTTAGTAACCCCATTTGGGATTTTCTTGGCAAAGATACTGGAGTGATTGCTATTTCTCTAGCTCATTTTGCAGATGAAAAAACTGAGGCAAACAGGGTTTACTCAGGGTCACCCTTCTATTAAATATCTGAGGCTAGATTTGAACTCAGGTCTTTTGGACTCTGGGCCTGGTGCTCCAACCACTGTGCCACCTAGCTGCCCCATAAACCTCATTCTGAGAGCTTGGAGGAAGGAAAGATGCCTCTTCACAGAGGGAGATTCAAGGAAGGCTTCATGTAGGTACCACTGAGTGAAGCACTGAAGGATGAAAAAGATTTTTGTTATTAGAGATGGGGTGGGGAAGGCCAGCCTCATCTCGTATCACTTGCCTTTAGATGTCCAGTGCTCTAAACATGTCCCATGGTGACCCAGCTCAGGACATGTGCCTACACTGTATTATTTTCTTCTCTCAAAAGAAGTTCCCAGAATTCTAGCTGAAAAGGGGAGATGAATTGTTCATCATGTCTTACTGCTTCTTTCTATACGGTAGTTTTTTCCTTCTCTCCTCTCCTTTCTCTTCTTTCTTTTTTTTTATTTTAGTTACACACAGAAACAATTTTTTACACTTACTTTCTGAGATTTTGCAATTCTGATTCTCTGCTTCCCTCCCTTTCCCTGAATCACCCTCCCAGGTGGTAACTGATCTATTAATAGGTTATACCAGTGTCAGGGTAGAGTTTTAAAGCCAAGAGTAACATCTGTATAAGAACTTAGAAACAATCTGTAATTATGTTGGAATTGGAGGGATCAGGAGAACTGGTGGTGTGTTTCCCCTTTAGAACACAAAAGTGGCAGCTCTTGTGAGGAAATGGGGTGAATAGGATCTGAATTTTAAAAACCAATAACCCTAATGCATAAATCTTAAAATACTAACAAGGAGATTATAGCAATATATCACAAGGATCAGATATTATGAACAGGTGGGTTTTACATCAGGAATGCAGCCAGGGGGCAGCTGGGTGGCTCAGGAGATAGAGAGTCAGGGCTAGAGACAAGAGGGCTTGGGTTCAAAATTCATCTCAGACACTTCCTAGCTGTGTGACCCTGGACAAGTCACTTAACTTTTCAAAGTTTTAGGCAAGATTCTTCTTCTTTTTTTCTTTTTTTTTTTTTTTTTTAAACACTTCCATCTTAGAATCCACACTGTGTATTGGTTCTAAGGCAGAAGAGTAGTTAGGGCTAGGCAATAGG
>NC_058131.1:523115823-523131272 GCF_016433145.1 Gracilinanus agilis | reverse complement strand
ATGTACCCCAGCAGCGGATGGATGCCAGCAACCAAGGTCCTGGATCTTACCGTCAAGGAAACCATTCTGTCCATTGGTAATGCTGAATCTGAAAATGGCCTTGGTGGGATGGATGTTTATAAGTTGAGATTCTATGAAACAAATTTATTTTAAAAATTTTAAACTTAAATTTTAATTTGATAAATTAATAATAAAACATTTAAATTTATATAATAATTTTATATTTATATATAATTATGTATAATTTATATAATAAGTACATTTAATTTAAATTTTAAATTTTAAAAATAGATTCTAGACTCTAACCACAGATTTAAGTTAATTTAAGCCAACTGAGACTGTTCTCTGCAGGGAATGAAGTGGTATCGAGGAAAATGTGCTTCCAAGCTTTGGGGAGGAGGGGAACCATTTTATACTTCTGTTCTTACTATATCTTCTCTATGAATATCCTTTTGTAAAAAGGAATAGATGTCAAGTCTGACTTCAGATACTTCCTAGCTGTATGACCCTGGGCAAGTCACTTGACCCCAGTTGCTGAGCTCTTTTTACCATTCTTCTGCCTTAGAATCTAAGACAGAAGGTAAAAGTTTAAAACAAACAAACAAACAACAACAACAAAAAAAACACAACTAATGGATGTTAGGGGTAGCTAGGTAGCTAAGTAGATAGAAAGCTAGAGACAGAAAAGTCCTGGGTTCAAATTTGGCCTCAGATAAATTTTTTTTTAAACCCTTACCTTCCATACTGTGTATTGGTTCTAAAGCAGAAGAGTGGTAAGGCCTACATTTGCCCAGGGTCACACAGCGAGGAAGTGTCTGATGTCATATTTGAACTCAGGACCTCTTATCTCTGAACCTGGCTCTCAATGCACTGAGCCACCCAGCTGCCCCCTGGCCTCAAACACTTCTTAGCTATGTGACTATGGACAAGTTATTAACCCCCATTGTTTAGTGTTTACTATTCTTCTGCCTTGGAATGGATATTTATTATCAATTCTAAGACAAAAAAGTAATGGTTTAAAAGAAAACTAATGGATATTAATTAGCTTAATTAATTAATTAGCTTGATACTAGAACACCAATCAGTGGCAGCTAACACTGGGAAGAAAACACCTGAACTTGGGCTTAGAAAAGAAAAAAACAAAACAACAAAATACTGGGAAGCATTATGGAGCCAAATTGACATTTATTGTAGAAAGTGGTAAATTACAAAATGGCAGCATCCCAGATTGGCCTAAGATTTAGAGTTTGTGCATCAACTGGTCTATATAGAGTCAGATCACATAGATGCCCATTTAAAAAAGAGGAATGGTCTTCTGAATAGCTCTCCTCAGAAGGGGTGACCAGAGAAGGGCTCTTTTTTGTTAAGAAGGCATATCCAACAAAATAATGATCCATTCCATGCACGGTAAAAGTCAAGGCCACTCTTGGCTTCAAAGCCAACTGAGCGATCATAGCGTCAGGATGCTGGACGCAGGGGCACAAGTCCCCTTGGCAAGGATATCTTCAGGGGATTTTACTTACAATCTGATTATTGATTACTGACTCTCATACACAATTATTTGGTTCAATGAATAACTGGGGTTATTCCTTATCATTTATCATTAAAATATTGATTATCTAATAGGATTATATGCTGAGCATATACAGTTATAGGAGGCAGAAGATATTGGATATAAACATTACTAAATTAGATTATCTCTTCCTGGCTTAGGTCAATAGCTTCTGAGAATCCCCATGATCCCATAGTGGTACCCTTAGGACAAATAATCATTCTTGTTCTGGGAACCCAAACAACTAGCATGAATGGGCTGGGGAAGTAAATCTGGAGTCTTGCTATACTGTAATGTGGAAATCAGGCTATTTGACTGACTAGTTCTGGGGCACCTTTCCAGAGATCACACACAACGACTCAGTCATTGCTTCGAACAAATTTTCTGTAATCCAAGTTTTAGTTCTTCAGAGCCTGGTGACAAAAACTCTTTGAGGACAGCTAGCTACTCTTTTAATATCTCTTCACATACCTTGACATTCTCTTCTCTGTGAAACATTTTGTTTTGTACTTTTTTTAGTCTGAAGATTATTTTTTTCCTTTTGCAGATAAAATAAAAGCTAAATTTGGGGGCAGCGACCTCAGACACTTTCCAGCTGTGTGACCCTGGGCAAGTCACTTGACCCCCATTGCCTACCCTTACCACTCTTCTGCCTTGGAGCCAATACACAGCATTGACTCCAAGATGGAAGGTAAGGGTTTAAAAAAAATAATAAAATAAAATAAATTTGGGGGCAGCTAGTGGACAGAGTGCCAGGCTCAGGGGTCAGAAAGACTCATCTTCCTGAGTTCAAATCTGGCCTCAGACACTTACTGTGTAACCCTGGGCAAGTAATCCTTTTTATCTTAGTTTCCTCATCTGTAAAATGAGCTAGAGAAGGAAATGGTAAACCAGTCCAATATCTTTGCCAAGAAAACACCAAATGGGGTCAGGAGAAGTCATATAACACTGAAAAATGGATGAAGAACAAAAAGTCCTTTTTCCTTTATTGATTCTTATATTCTCTGACTAGATCCTTCCAAGGAGAGACTGTTTCATTTTGTTGTCATTGTATTTCTTTTGCCCAGCACCAAGCAAAGGGTCTGGAAAGGGAATTCAATAAATGCTTCTTGATTGATAGATTGGCCAATTTGGGTGGCTGTGGTGATGATGTAAGGATGATTTTAAGACAGACCCTTTTCAGGGGCAGCTAGGTGGATAAAGTGCCAGGCCTGGAATCAGGAGATCCTGGGTTCAAACTAGCCTCAGAAACTTCCTAGATGTGTGACCCTAGACAAGTCATTTAAACTTTGATTGTCTAGCTCTTGCCCATCTTCTGTCTTAGAATTGATACTAAGGTGGAAAGTCAGGGTTAAAAAAAAAAAAAGATAGATCTTTCTTTCAAGATGTATATGTATTTCCTCTCCCCACCAAAAAACCAATAGGGTTCTTAGAACTAACTTTGAGTATACGTCTTGGGGCATTTAGAAAAGTTATCTCCCTCTCAGCTCTCAATCATCTGAGGATTTGGGAGATAACTAAAAAATGACATCCACAGCAACAGCCATTCCTGTAAATATACACAGCCATAGAAAATCCTCAACCATCTCAATCTCTCAAGGGGGCACTGATTCTCTGTTACTACTGTCAACCTGAAAAAACACAGAACCATCAAAGCAGTTACAAATAAAAACAACACACCATGACTTTATTTTTTTGCTTCTTAGTGCATATGTTTTTTTTAAAAAATTAAGAATATTTTTCCAGGGTTACATGATTCATGTTATTTCCCTCCCCCCCCCCCCCCCAGAGCTGATGAGCAATTCCACTGGGTTATACAAATATCATTGTTCAAAACCTATTTCTATATTATTAATATTTGCAATAAAATGATCATTTAAAGTCAAAATCCCCAATCATATACCCATCAAACCATGCAATCAATCATACGTTTTTCTTCTTGTGGAAAAACTTTAATTAGTACGAGAGAGAGAGAGAGCCACCCAGCTCTGACACTCTGGGAGCAATGTCTCCAGGAAAAACACCAAGAATGGGAATTTCCATTGAATTATAGAAATCTGGGTCTTCTATATCAGTTAGGAAGTACATGAAAAAAAGACAACTGGTTGGCTTACCTAGAGGCTAGGGAAAGAAGATTCTGGCCAGATGTTAGAATACTTGGGAACAGGTGGCTAAGATGCATTAAGAAAACAAAAAGGTACTTAAGATTTGATTATATCTGTTAATCTTATCTAGGGTGATCCAGGAGTGCCTGAAGGTTTCATAATACTAGGTTGTCACTACCCTTCTCCCAATAGAACAATATAAATATATCCCAATCATCTTCTTGTTGTTTAGTCATGTCTGATTCTTTGTGACTCCATTTGAGGTTTTCTTGGCAATGACACCAAGGTAGTTTGCCATTTCCTTTTTTTTAAAAAAATAAGTTAATTCCCCCCCCCCCCAGATTACAGGTTGGTATAATTTTCAATGGTTGTTCTCTAACATTGGTTTGTGATCCATGTTCTCTTCCTCCCTCCCATTCATTGCCCTCCTCAAGACTGCAAATAATGATGTAGGTTGAAATATAATACATATTTCCATGTTCATCATATGGTAAAAGAAGATGCATAACATTTCCATTAAAGAAAAATTCATGGAGGAAATCAAGTGAAGGATGGCACATTTCAATCTGCATTCAGATTCCATCAGTTCCTTCTATAGTGGTGGAAAGCCTTTTTCATCATGAGTCTCTTGGAGTTGTCCTGGATCCTTGCATTACTGATGATAGTTAAGTCATTCACAACTGATCATCATACATTATTGTCCTTACTGTGTACAATGTTCTCTTGGTTCTGCTCACTTCACTTTGCATCACTTCATATAAGTCTTTCTGGTTTTTTGGTGATCATCTTGTTCATCATTTCTTTTGGCACAATAATATTCCATTAAAATCACATGCCACAACTTGTGCTGCTATTTCCCAGTTGATGGGCATCCCCTTGATTTCTAATTCTTTGCTACCACGAAAAGAATTATAAATATTTTTATAGAAGTAGATCCTTTTCCCTTATCTCTGATCTCTTTGGGATACAGACCTAGTAATAGTATTGCTGGGTCAAAGGGTATGCGCAGTTTTATGATTCTTTGGGCATGGTTCCAAATTGCTCTCCAGAATGGCTCTATCAGTTCACAGCTCCATCAACAGTGTATTAGTGTCATTTCCTTCTCCAGCTCATTTTACAGATGAGGAATCTGAAGTAAATAGGATTAAGTGACCTTCCCAGGGTTACATTGGGATCAGATTTTTTTTTTTAAACCTTTACCTTCTGTTTTAGGATTAGTTCTAAGTCAGAAGAGTGGCAAGGGCTAGGCAATCAGGGTTAAGTGACTTTTCCAGGGTCACATACCTAGGAAGTATCTGAGGGCATTTTTGAACCCAGATCCTTCCAACTGTAGTCCTGGGGCTCTCTCCATTGTGCTTCCTAGCTGCCCCTGAGACCAGATTTAAACTCAGGAACCTGAATCTTCCTTACTCCAAACCCAGCATTCTATCCGCTGCACCACCTAGTTGCCACCTCCAGTCATCTAGGTGGGAACATCTATCTATGATCTCTGTCATTAGTTCAAGTAGCTCCAAACCCTCTTCTCTTCCCACTCCTGTCCCTACCCCTTTGGGACAAAACAGCAGATGCAAGTTAGGTTGACTATTGCCTAGTGATCAGCTCGAGTGGTGCACTGCCCTCTGAGCCTGGATTGAAACTGTACTCTAATCCTCAAGCTTTCCCTGGTGTGCCTGGTCCTCCACAAGAATTTTAATAAACATCCAGATGCTTATCTATGCAGCTTCTTACAGCATATCAGATACAGCCTGAGCTCAGGTAGGAAAAATAATCTTCAAACCAAAATCATTAGTAGAGAATTGAAACTCAGGATCATAAGGTCATAGATTCATCTGGGGAGTACCTTAGAAGCCTTTTTAAAAAACCCCTTCCCTTCTTTTTTTTTTTTTAAACCCTTACCTTCTGTCTTGGAGTCAATTGGAGTCAGTATTGACTCCAAGGCAGAAGAGTGGTAAAGGGCTAGGCAATGGGGGTCAAGTGACTTGCCCAGGGTCACACAGCTGGGAAGTGTCTGAGGTAAGATTTGAACCTAGGACCTCCCGTCTCTAGGCCTGGCTCTCAATCCACTGAGCTACCCAGCTGCCCCCAACCCCTTACCTTCTAAGGTAAGAGAGAAGAGAGGCAATGGGGGTTAAGTGAATTTCCCAGAGTCACACAGATAGGAAGTGTCTCAGGCCAGGTAGAACCCAGGTCCTCCTGTCTTCAGGTCTGGCTCTCTATCCACTTTGCTACCCTGTTGCTCTCCTCAGAAGTTATCATGTTTAGCTCCTTCACTTTACAGAGGTAGAAGCTGAGACCTAGTTGATTTGCCCAAGGTCATATAGGTAGTAAGCATCAGAAGGAAAATTTGAACCCAGTTCCTCTGACTTCCAAGGCAGTGTGTTTTCTCCTTCTCTATCACCTAATAATGATAACAATAATGATGATGATGATGACTTAAAATCATTGATATTTAAATGGAGAGATGTTAGAGGACCTAGTTATTCTCAGTGAGTTCCAGTAACCAGAGACCAAAGATCTAGAGTCCATAACATGGAAAATTGTGAAAGTGATTTCTGAGCTGTTGGCTATGATCTTTGAAAATCTGTGGAGTATAAGAAAGATGTACCTATACCAGAATAAAAATTAGACAGAACCCAAAATAAAAATGGCTATGATATGAATCATCAGGAAGAAGTCACTGGTTTCTGTGATAAAAAATGTCAGTCCAAGGTTAAGACTCAAAGTAAAGAATCTCTTTCCTAGGTGGCTCAGTGGATAGTTAGCCAAGTCCCTGGGCAAGTCACTGCCCCCATTGTTTAGTCCTTACCTCTTTTCTGCTTCAGAACCAACACATAGTATTGATTCTAAGACTGAAGGAAAGTTAAAAAAAACAACAACCCATGAATATAAACTGAAGTTGCTCAATTAAATTATCCTTTATATAAGGGTTATCCAATCAGGGATAAGGGACTCATCCAGGGTCCCATAGCTAGGAAGTGTCTGAAGTCAGATATGAACTCTGGATTTCCTATCTTTAAGTCTGGCTCTCATTCCATTGAGCCACCTAGCTACCCTTTATATTCATTGTTCAATGCCTCTTTCTAGCTTTATATCCTATGAATGTAATCTCACTTGGCATTCAGTATTTTAGTGATAAGTTGTAAGCAATGATTCCAGTTATTAATTGATTAAATAGCTGTGTATGAGAATCAGTCATCAATAATCATATTGTATATAAAATGATAAGGAAAAGTCTCTGCAGCACCTCCCAAAATATCTTTGCCTACGGGAGTTTTGTACATGTTAACACCAAAAATGGAACAAGTGGCCATGTCATTCACCCTATGCAAAAAAACAAAAACAAAAACAAACCAATAAAACTTGACCTTCTTGAAGGAGGATGCTCTGCCCCTAAGAGGTTTTACTGCTTCCCCGAGAAGGGGAAAGTCTTACCTCTAAAAGGTGTACTGCCTCCAGGGGAAAATCTGTAGAAAAAAGACCCCACTTGATAGACCCCCTCTCTAAATAGAATTTGTGTGATCTAGCTTTTTTGCATAAAGAATAACACCAGCCTGATGATGAGCTTGAGCCCACAGACAACGCTGGGGATGTCTGTGGAACACTAGTTTATGTGAGTTGTATATCCACAATAAAATTAGTTCTGCTCAGATTGTTTCCCAGTATTTTTCTTTTACACTTGCCCTTCTATCATAGAATTATTATTAAGACAGATAAGGGTTTAAAAGAAAAAAAAAGACAATTTATTTTCTTAAAAAGTTTTCCTACAAACTTTACACTGATGTTGACCATGACTAATAATACTAAACATTAATATAGCTTGTTAAGATTTGCAAAATATTTTATAAATACTCCCTCAGTAAATTCTTATAACTACGCTCAGTGGTAGATACTATTATTATGCCCACTTTACAGATGAAGAAATTGAGAATGTGAGATGGATTGTTTTCTTTCAGTCATTCAACAACCCTATGGACCATAGCACTCTTGACTTTTCAGTGCTTCATTATCTCTCAAAGTCTGTCTGAGATTATGTTCGTTGTTTCCATGACATTATCTATTCATCTCATTCTCTTCTGTTTCCTTTTCTTTTTGTCCTCTATTCTTCCCAACATCAGATTCTTTTCTAATGACTTGTCTTCTCATCATGTGATCAAAGTATTTAAGCTTCAGCTTCTGTCTTTGACTTTCCAGTGGACAGTCTGAATTCATTTCTTATATTTTGTTGTTTTTAAAAAACAATATTTGGAGGGCAATTTGGAACTATCCCCAAAGGGCTATAAAACTGTGCCTATCTTTGATCCGGTAATACCACTACTGGGTCTGTATCCCAAAGAGATAAAAAAAAGGGGTGGGGGAGGACCTATTTGTACAAAAATATTTAGAACAGCTCTTTTTGTGATGGCAAAAGAATTGGAAATTGAGGAGATGTCCATTAATTGAGGAATGGCTGAATAAATTGTGGTACATGTTGGTGATGGAATACTATTGTGCTATAAGAAATGATAAATAGGATTATTTCAGAAAAAAGCTGGAAAGATCTGTAGGAACCAATGCAGAGCAAAATAAGCAGAACCAGAAGAACATGGTACACAGTAATAGCAATACTGGAAGGTGTTTGTCTGTGAAAACTTGGCTACTCTCAGCCACGTGATTATCTGGGACAATGCTAAAAGACTTATGCTGGGGAATGCTATCCACCTCCAGAGAAAGAACTGTTGGAGTCATCTTTCACATCAGTGTGTTTATGATTTTATTTGGGAGTTTTGTTTATATGTGAGTGTGCTCTTACAACAATGAACAATGAATCATATTGGAAGTGTGTTTTGCATTACAATAAAAAATTAAAAAATAATATTTTATTTTTCCCTATTAATGTAGAAGCAATTTTTTAACATTCATTTAAAAAAAAAGTTTTGAGTTCTGAATTAATTTAAATATTCACTGATTTGATCTCCTAGCTGGCTGCTTGAGAGACTCTCAAAAGTTTTCTCCAGGAACACAATTTGAAAGGTCACACACAAGGAATATCAAGCAGACAATTTGGCTAGTATATGGAGAGGAGTGTCAGAAGATTAGAAAGACAGGAAGACCTCTGGTTGGGAAGACATATACATGTTCAACAGAAGACCTTATTTTGATATGAACCTGGAGGTAATAGTTTACTTAGAAGGAAAGAAAGGGGGAAAGAAATGACAGGTAAGATCTATTCTTCAGGAAAATAATTTAGGAGATAGGGATTCTGCTAGAGGAGATGACAATCCTTTTTGTCCCTTGGAAGACAGTCTTCTATGAAATTCTTTGGCTGAAAACAATTAATTACGCACATAGCCAGACCCCCTAATGAACCTCTCTGATGGTGACGGGGTCTCTTTGGTCACTCGGCCCCCACTTGGAAACCTCTCCAGCTTGGCAGACCCCCTCCTGTTGGCATACAGACCCTGAGAGAACTAAAGTCTCTGCCCTCAGGAAGAGTTAATAGTTATTATCGGTGTTAATAATCCACATTACTCGGAAGCAAGAATGAATGGTCAGGACCTAACCCATCAATGTGTTCTTTTGCTGCTTCAGTTGCTGTGTTGGGAAATGAAAGGACACAGTCATGGGTACAATTCACGCTCAGATTGCCAGGTTGCCAGGTTGGGCTTGGAAACATAGATATCAGAATCTGGGGTGAAGCAGATTGTGCAAACAAGAAATAAAGTAAGGTACATGGTGGCCTAATCAAGGAACAAAGGAAAGCAGAGAAGAGATCTGAAGGCCTAGAAAAGCCATCCGGTTTCCTCGGGTCCTTCTATTTGCATTGAAGTCCTAACTCTAAAAAAAAGAAAAGAAATCTTTGTAAACTTTTATTTTGAGCTTAACACCCAAAAAAGAGCACTTCCATGTATATGTAGATAATAGTAGATTACAAAAAGAGGATTATATGTGAAACCATGAATCTCTATTTCATATTGCTTGTTGTTTTAAAAAATTTTTTAAATTAAAAAAATTTTTAAAAATGCATAATACATTTAGCACAATGCTTTTTCATTAAAAAATATATGCATTCAGGGGCAACAAGGATTGAGAGCCAGGCCCAGGGTGTGAGGCAGGGGAATGAGAGAGGAAATTAATTAGAGAGGAAAAAAACGACTGTCTTGTTGCAATGAGGCTCAGGTGGGAGTTGCACAATATGAATTTGTTGTCGACCTAGTTATCATGGTTCTGTGACTTCCTCTAGCTTCCCTTCAACAGCATGTGGTCAGGAGGAGGAGTCCAGAGTTGCGGTTGGGCAAGAGATAACTAGCAAAAAGTCATAGGGGTAAAGGGATTGAGGGCTGATGACAGTGTAGATTGGAAGTGGTTAAGTATAGGGTTGAGATTGAGAAAAAAGTAAAGGGGGACTCATGACAATGGCCTGAGAAAGCGCTCAAGGTGGAGGGTTGACAGATCATAATGAAGACAAGTAATTAGGCTTAAAGGCTAGAGAGAAAAGGAATCATTGGAGTTATGTAAATATCAGGTGGAATAGTTGGCAGTAATGAGAAATCCATTATGACCATGTGTGTAGCTGAGGTAGAATGGAGTTTTGTTGTTGTTCATTGTTTTCAGTCATGTCTGACTCTTTGTGACCCCTTTTGGGGTTTTCTTGACTGAATGATTTTCCATTTCCTTCTCCAGTTCATTTTGCAGAGAAGGAAACTGAGACAAATAGTTAAGTGACTTGGCCTGGCTGAGGCTGTATTTAAACTCAGTTTTTCCTGACTATAAGTCCATTACTTTATTCACTGAACCACCTAAATGCCCCTAGAATGGAGTGGGACATGGGATTTTAAAAGATTACAGAAAATGGGAGATTAGAGAAGTTGAGAAAACATTCATATGTATGTTAAAATCCCTGAGCATCAGGGCAGAAGTTAGAAAGGAGGGAAAGAAACACCAGGTAGGTGTTTAACTTATTAAGGAAGGAGGAAGAAAGACCTAGAACAGTGACGGGCAACCTTTAGAGTTTGGTGTGTCAAAATTCGCCAAAAAACCAAGCATATCTCGGGTGGCGTGTCACTTTGAGAAAAAAACCCATAATTTTGCAATATTTATAGTTTGAATAATAAAAATGTATAATTGTAATAGATAACTATATTTAATAAACCAAAATAGGTAGAATTGTCATCTAGAGTACACTACACTACAGCAAATGTTTCATCCTCGGCATGCGGCCCCATACTTCTCTGTATGTATGTGTCATTGAAAATGGCTACACATGTCAGTGCTGACACGTGTGTCATAGGTTTGCCATCACTGACCTAGAAGCTGGTCGGCAATAATTCCTGTGCATAGAATAGAAAATGTTGATGTTCTGAACTTCAAAGAGGGAGAGACTATGTAATGTTAGAAGTAGTGATATTGTTAAGTAAAGGGAGAGTCTGGAAGTGGCAGTGGGAAGCAAGAAGTACTCCAATTACCCTTCCAAACCCAGTGTTTGTTGATGGGAAAAGGGAGATGGTACATGCAGTTCTGAAGGGGACAGCCCAGGAATCGGTGTCCACTGGGGAAAGCCAAGTCTCACAGAGGACAAGGAGATGAAAGGAATAAGAGAGAAAGAGGTCAAGGATATAAGGACATTTGTTCATTATGGAATGGAAATTCCAGAGAGTTGGAATGAAGGTAGAGATGAGGATTTAGAAGGATGGAGAGGAGAGAAGACAAAATCCCACTGTAGTTATTTTTTGTTGACTCTAAAAAAGTTTTTTATTTGAGAGGCAAAATGCTGCATTAATGGTTTTTACAATAAAGTTTCTCCCAATTGTAGGTATATCAAAATCATTTAAGTCTCTTTGAAAGAAATAATCTTCTTCAATGACCTTTTGATTGTAAACATCATGGAAATGTAAGTTCATCAAAAGTGTTCCCCATCAGGATGAAAGCAATTCTCTGTAGATGGGGAATTCCCCCAGATACTTCTATTTGTGGGTCACATTGTGCTGAGTTTGGCTCAATTGTTTCTCACTTGGTTGGACTAACAACATCCTTTTCGAGGAGGCTAATTATTGGGAAATCCTCATCATTTTGCAAGATCCCATCAGCCTTGGTGTACTCCACCTTCTAGTCTTCTGTTTGGAGGATGGATTCATGAAGTCCAAAACCTCCATTTAAAGAAGGAGTTCAGCTCCAAACTTCTCTATATTTCTCACCTGGCTGCACTACTTTGGGATTTCCCTGATTTTTCTACCATCTCCCCCCATCTCCAGAATCAGATACCTTTCCCGGCTCCCTCCTTTAAGCTCTTAAAACTTTCTTTTCTGTGTTGTCTTCCCCCATTAGGTTAGATTGAGTGAGGGCAAGGACTATGTTTGTTTTTTTTTCACATTTGCATCTCCAGCATTTAGCAGTGTCTGGCACATTCAGAGTAGAGACTGTATAAATGTTTATTGACTGACTGAGTAAACCATCCACAGAGGAAGGAACAAGTGGATGAAGTCCTGTTTCTCAGATTTTAACAAGCACTTTGATGAACCTCCTGTATAATTATGTTGTTCTTCTTTCGAAGAGGATCCATGACAACACAGGATTGTTGTGGGATTTTCAGTTTAGTCATGCAAGAAACCACAATTGTCGCCCAAAAGTAAGTAAGGAAGGAGATTCATTAAGCATGTGCGTGCAGACAGCCAGGGATCATTCCTCTAAGGGCTGGGCATTGAGAAAAGGAACCCTGGGTATTTTAGACACCATCAATTGGGGAGGGTTTCCATAGGTTACATAATACATACTCAAGAGTTTCCAAGGGTTATGAACACAAACATGGCAGGCTAGTATGGGCATCAGAACACAGCCATCATGGATTTGTTAGGTCACAGGATGGGAAGTAACAGTGCCCTATGAAGTGGAACAACTGCTTTGTTCTAGCAGGTGCAGGGGAAGGCGGGGCTATCGGTCACCCTGTTTGTAGCAAGCTCCTGGGTGTAAAGCCAGTCCTTAGATCATAAGGGGGTTCCTAAAGGGGGACATCTGAGAATTTTCCACTACAGGATAATGACTTGATTTGTGCATTAATTGAACTTAAGAGACAGAATTACATTAAGTCATCATCCTCATTCTCTCTTCCAGAGTCATCAAAATCTAGTAGCAAGGCAAAAAAGGCAAAAATCAGGACAACTGGCAATGGCCCAGATGCAGTGAACAACCTTTATTTCTGTGATGTCTAACCAAGCTCTAAGGGCTCCCTAGTGCCTGCTTCAGCTGTCTTTACAGCTGTTGGAACAAGTTGTTCTCATCCTCCCATTCTGCTGGGAGAAGTCTTCATCTGCTTGGGGACAAGCCCTTAATTCACCCATGACTTTGTGGCCCATCAGTTACCCTAATCCAGCTTTATCTCATCTGCTGAGATAGTTTACTGGAGTGTGGTCTTTGTGTACGCTACAGTTTCTTGGAGTCACAGATGAAAACTGGTAGGAAGGAGGACGGGCAGCCCTGACAAGGGCTCAGCAAGCCCTCACGCCAGAGGTACTAGTCCTCCTTGAACACCCATACACCCCCATCAATAAGTATATCTAGACAGACAGTACAAATGGACAATGCGTTGGGCTTAGAACCCGACCAGGGTTTGGGGGATTTGTTTGTTTTTTTGGACCTTTAGCTTTTCCTGGAAACAAAAGTCCCACTCTCTCTTTTTCTTTTTTACTAGTTACATAATTTCTCAACAGTGTAGCAAACAATTCAGAGACACTGAAATATTTTAACAATAGATAAACTGTGAGAAAAGTCCTAATCCTAATATTATCCTAAATCTAAATGCTCTTTACACATTGGAACCATATCCCAACAATTCATTTTTTTAGGATGGCAGTTAAAGACTTTTCTTTAATTTTAACTTTAATTTAAAGAATCTCAAGATGCATTCTTCACAGCATATGAATTAAACTCTGCTCTCTCATTGAGTAAATGGAAATAAGTATCTCAGAAATTAACCCTGTATCACAGAAAGGCATACGGTAGGTGGATAGAGGCAATAATACAAAACAAATAAGGGAATTTGAAGAATCCGAGTAAAGGATTTTATCAGAGAAACACATGCTTGAAAAAGAACAGGTTATGCGACTGGAGGGATAAATGGGGACTAGTTTATGTGTTCTCATGATGTTGAGACAAATAGAGGAAGGATCCCAGTTGAGTAGATCCCCTGTGATGAATTTATGGAGGCCATGGACAAGAGTTGAACAGGATGGGAAGGCAAGGTAGCTTGTGACCATCACATCCCTGCAAGAGACAACCATTTTTTTTTAAACCATTACCTTACATCTTACAATCAATACTACATATTGGTTCCAAGACAGAAGAGCCATAAGGATGATATCACCCTAATGAAAATAGTAAATATGCCAAGGCATTGAGATAGTGCTGGACTTAGAGTGAGAAGGATCTGGGTTCAAATCTTCCCTCAGACACTTATAGCTCTATGACTTTCACAAGTTACTTCACTTTTGGCCTCAGTTTCCTCATCTGTAAATAAGGAAGTTGGACTCAGTGACCTCCAAGTTCTCTTCTAATTTAAATCCATGTTTGTGAATAGCACTGATTCAATATTTAAGAAGAGAAAAAGAGGATTATATATGAAATGATGAACTTAAAAAATATATATATATTAAATTTCACATGATAGTTGCATAGCTGTTCTGCTTATCTGTAGTTGATCATCTTCTAACTTCCTTCTACTTTTTTCTTTGTATTTTAAAAAATGTTTCATTGATGCTTTCCCCTTTAATTCTTATTCTCTTTCTCTCCCTCCCTCCCTCTCTCTCTCTCTCTCTCTCTCTCTCTCTCTCTCTCTCTCTCTCTCTCTCTCTCTTTTGGTATCACTATGCCCAACCACCCAGTGCCCCACTATAGATAAAAGCCCTCCTTTATGCCAAGTAAACAGAGTTAAGCAAAATAAGTTCATATATTGGCTATTTTTTAACCCTTGCTTTCAGTCTTAGAATTGATACTAAATATCAGTTCCAAGGCAGAAGAGTGGTATGGGCTAGGCAAAGGGGGTTAAGTGACTTACCCAGGGTCACACAGCTAGGAAGTGTCTGAAGCCATATTCAAACCCAGGTCCTCTCCACTCCATCCCTTGTGTTCTATCCACTGTGCCTGTATATTGGCCTCTTTCTGTTGATAGACAGGAGACGTCATTTATCATCAGGCTTTTGGGGTCATGTCGCCATATGGCATTAAAGGAGTGAAAGGGGGAAGCATTAGCATCTGCTCTGCTCATGCACTCCAAGGACCAGGGGACTTTTCCATCTGACTTGCAGTTGAAATCTTCCAATTGTCCCTATTCAACAATAACCTCCTCAAGAACTGGGACTGTGTGGCTTTTCTATTGTTCCACTCATTTATTCAGGGCATTGTTCAGAGTTCTTAGGTCTTTCATAGCTATTTTGCCATATATTACTATAAACATCACACAAAGTGTTCTCCTGATTTGGTTTACATTACACTGGGTCAATTTATACAAGACTTTCCAGGTTTCAGGGAAACCATCCCTTTGACTATTTCTTTTCTTTTTTTTTTTAAACCTTCCATCTTAGAATCAATACTGTGTGTATTGGTTCCAAGGCAAAAGATTGGTCAAGGCTAAGCAATGGGGGTTAAGTGACTTGCCCAGGGTCACACAGCTGGGAAGTATCTGAGGACAGATTTGAACTCTAGACATCCCATCTCTAAGACTATCTCTCAATCCACTGAGCCCTCCCCTTTTTACTATTTCTTATGGTAGAACAATACAATATATTCATATACCTCAATTTGTTTAGCCTTTCCCCAATTTGTGG
>NC_058131.1:523067907-523091802 GCF_016433145.1 Gracilinanus agilis | reverse complement strand
AAGGAAGGAAGGAAGGAAGGAAGGGAGAGAGAAAGAAAGAAAGGAAGGAAGGAAGAAAAAGAAAGGAGGGAGGGAGGGAAGGAAGGAAGGAAGTCTTTCTGATTTCTGAGGAGGGGAGTGCCATGGTCATATCTGAGCAAAATAGTTCATTTTAGTGGTTGTATGAAATAGTTTGGAGATGGAGTGGCTAGGAGTAGGGAGAATAATTTCGTGGCTTTGACAGTATCTAGGTGAGAAATGAGGATCTGAACCAGGAGGGCCTGTGAATGAAGAGGATTAATTCAAGGGATGGTGTGCAGGCAGAACTGATAGAAGACTGGATGCAGGGCTGAGGGCTCTGGAAGAATTAAAGACAATTAAAGAGAAGGGGAGAATGGGTAGGTTGAGTGAGGAGGAGAAAGATATGTTCCCTACTGAGCATTTTGAGTTGAATTTGAGGTGCAGCAGGATCGTAGATGGTCCAAAACGAGCCTGAAGTTTAGGAGAGGATTTCAGGCTGGATATACAGATCTATGAGTCATTTACATAGAAGTGTTAATTGAACCAATGAGGGGCAGATAAGATAACTAAAGGTGGTGAAGGAAGAGGTCCCAGGTCAGAGACTTTGGGAATACTATAAATTTATTAGGGGTTCAGGATAAATGATGAGCCAGCAAGGAAGGAATGGCCAAAAAGGAAGAAAATCAGAAAAGATCCAGGAAAAGAAGGGGGAAGTTAACTGTGTCAAAAGGTGCAAGGAGGATTGGGATATTTATTTTATACTTTAGGAATCAATGGTAATTTATTTGTTTTTAAACCCTTACCTTCTGTCATAGAAATGATGCAAGTATTGGTTCCAAGGCAGAAGAGTGGCAAGGGCTAGGCAATTGTGGTAAAAGTGACTTGCCCGGGGTCCCACAGCTAGAAAGTGTCTGAGTTCAAACTTGAATCCAGAACCTCCTGTCTCAAGGATTTGCTCTCTATCCACTGAGCCATCTAGCTGCTGCTAATCAATGAGTGGTGATCTCAGGATCCAGATTTCAAGGATTTAAGTAAACTAGTGTAGATGATTCTTTTTAGAGATTTGCCAATGAAAGGAGAAAAGAAATCTAGGAGAGTAACTTGAAGGGATGACAGAATCAAGGGGGAGATCTCTGCAAGTTTGAACTACATTTATATTTTTCTGTCACAGGATGGAAACTAGTAGGCAGAAAAATGGAAAATGAGGAGTGTTTGATGGACAAGCTTCCAGAAGGGCTGGGTGGCAAAGGTATCAAAGATAAACAAAGGACTTTGTTTTGGTGAGGAGACTTTTTCTTCAGAGTCTGGAGCATAGTATTGATTCTAAGATGAGAAGTAGGGTTTAAAAATATATATTAAGGCTTCCAAATGGAATAGCAGGTGCTGAGTTGGAAAAGAAGACTGAGAGGAAGGTATTGAACTTTTGAGAAAGAAGGCTAAAAGGCTCAGAGACTGGTAGATGACAGAAACATGGATCTGCACAGTATGACAGAGACAGATGCAGCAAACCTTCCAGAAGAGGCTGCTGGGTGATGGCAGCAGCAGTCAGTTCTGAGAGTAGCACAGAATGATGGAAAGAACCAAAGGAGCTGGGTTCATAATCCCATAGAGACAGATCTCTATGACTCTATCAGGCAAGTCACAAAATCCCTGGGTCTATTTTGTCACTTGTAAAATGAGATTTGGGTTTGCTGTTATTCAGTCATTTTCAGTTATATCTGACTCTTCCTGACCCTATTTTGGGTTTTCTTGGCAAAGATACTGGATTGGTTTGTTATTTCCTTCTCTAGCTCATTTTATAGATGAAGAAACTGAGGCAACGAGGGTTACATGACTTCTGCAGCCAAACAACTAGTCCATGTCTGAGGATGGAATTGAACTCATGAAAATAAGTCTTCCTGATTCCAAGCCTTTCCACTTCACCACTGCATTGTGGATTAAATGATCCTAAGCAGGAAGGAGTAGGAATGAGGGTCTTATGCCCTTGGTATGCAACATGGCAAGGAGAGATTAGACATGAGAAAATCCCAGAAAGGCTGGCTAAATTAAAATGTCTTGCCCCCAAATCTGGGTTTCCCAATGAGTGCAAGAAGATGGAAAGATAAGAAGAAAGTAGCTAGGCTAAGAGGGAACTGATTAATAACTCAAGAATTGAGGGAAATGGAAAAGGAAGGCAGGAAGATAGGAATAATAATGAATGAGGTGGTAGTTTGGGAAGAAAATTTAGAAAAGAGGGAGTAATTCAACTCTTTTTTAAAAAAAATTTTTAAACCCTTAACTTCTGTGTATTGGCTCCTAGGTGGAAGAGTGGTAAGGGTGGGCAATGGGAGTCAAGTGACTTGCCCAGGGTCACATAGCTGGGAAGTATCTGAAGCCAGATTTGAACCTAGGACCTCCCGTCTCCAAGCCTGACTCAATCCACTGAGCTACCCAGCTGCCCTAATTCAACTCTCTTGATGACTCTCAATCACAGAGATATTTGAGCAGCAGGATATGGGACTCTCCTAGCTCTAGGGTAGAAATGTTAGCTGATATTATATTCAAGATGGTAGCTAGAAAGATGGGACTCTCCTAGCTCTAGGGTGGAAATGCTAGATGTTTATACCATTCAAGATGGTAGCTGGAATCAGGAGAATTGTTATAAAGGAGGCTTCTATTCCTAGGTAAGATGTAGTTGTCACTCTCCATCAGGCTAAGTGAAGGGGCTAGAGAGAGGTAGTGAGGAATTGGGGCTGATGTCCTTCAAAGCTTAATTGGGCTTTGGAGCTGATAGATGGTTGGGTAGGTCTCTTCCAGCTAGGAGATGCTGTGATTTCCTGGGTAAGAGGTAGTCCTTCAAACTGACTTCATGCCCCAGTAATATGATAGTAGTTGTACAAGATCCCTTTTCAGCTCTAATGCTCAGGAATAAATATTATTTATTAGAAATGGGTTAGCCTTGAGGTTATAGGACAATGTCTTTTTTTCTCTAAAGAGGAATTTATTTGGCTGGAAAAGGATAATGTGAAGAGGAGGCAAATTGGTAAAATGGATAAGTTCCAGGGCTGGCAACCTTGTTGAAATGTAGCAACCCAACAAACTCACTACCTTGCCCAATCCATCTATAGAAAGGGAGGAGGGTAAACACAGTTTGAAAAATTCAGACTTCACTTCTATGTTTTAATCTATCTTCATAACCATCAAAGTAGGCAACTAAATGTATGATAAACAGCTGTGGAAATTCCCATTACAGGACACTGGAAATAAAACGCCTGGAAACCGTACGGGTGTACTGAATTAAACTTTAGCTGAACTTTAGAAAAAAAGCTGCAACACATAAGAATAAAGCCCTCAATTGGAATTTTTTTGTTACGGATTAAAACTGAATAAAGAGAAGCTGTAGAGCCCCAGAATCAAGGCATTCTATCTTGGTTAAGAATGTGTTAAGTACACACATGGTGAGAAATCTTCACCCAGAGATAGCATCAAAGGAAAGATGCTTATCTTAGGTATCCATGGAAATAACAAAAGTCATGTTACATAAGATGAAAAACAGGCTCACAGTCTTTAAAAAAACATTACGATTCCCTGTTTATTAGAACTGAATTTGGTCCCAAACCAACTGTTCAAGGGTCACTGTTGTAATTTCTTTTTGCCATATTTAAAATGTAAGTCAGAAAGGGAAAGTAACATTTACTAAGCAGTCAAAAAAAGCAAGTTTTTCCTCCTCAGAAACCTGTCCAACAAGAACATTATGCCTTTAAAAATGCATATAAGAGCAACTCTTTTTGTGGTGGCCAAGAACTGGAAATCGAGGGGTTGTCTATCAGTTGAGGAATGGCTAAACAAATTGTGGTGATTGTAATGGAATAATCCTCTGCTATAAGAAATGAGAAGCATGATTTAAGAAAAACCTGGAAAGATCTTCATGAACTGATGCAAAGCAAAGTGAGCACAAGCAGAGCAACGTACATAGAAGTATGAACAACTGCAAATGACCAAGCTATTCTTGGCAATGCAATGATCCAAGACAGTCCCAAAGACTCAGAACTGAAGGAGTTTGACTGCAGTCCAAACTATAACTATTTTTCACTTTTTCTTTTTTTTTAAAGGTCTCTTCTACGAAATGACTAATGTGGAAGAAACATTTTACATGATTACACATGTAAAATCTCTTATCAGATTGTTTGCTGTCTCAGGGAGGAGGGAGAGGTGAGGAGAAAATTTGGAACTAAAAAAAATGGAAAAAATGAGAAACATTTTAAATAATAAATGAAAACTTAAAAATGCATTCAAGGTTCATAATTATTTTAATGTAACCAGACTATTCAGTATGAATATTCAAAATATTGGCTTGGCTAAAAGACCTCTGATAAACAATAAACAACACTAGTACCCAAACTTCAAAATCATGTTTCTACCTCATTTCAAGTTCAGAGAAGGGAAGAGAATTCTCCCTCTGATTTAGGGAGTCTCAATTCTTAAATTTGCTAAAAAAAACAAACACAAAAAAACCCTCAAATATTTAAATGTATTCTTTGACACTTGCTTCATATATATGCTTAAAGTGATCAGAACCTGGGAAGCAGCCAGGTGGCTCAGTGAATAGAGAGCCAGGAATGGAGATGGGGAAGTCCTAGGTTCAAATCTGACTGTGGACATTTTCTAGCTGTGTGACTCTCGGTAAGTCACTCAACCCCCACTGCCTAGTCCTTACTGCTCTCCTGTGTTGGAACCAACATGTAGTGTTGATTCTAAGTCAGAAGGGAAGGGTTTAAAAAAATTTATTAGAACCCAGTTCTGAACCGTGCCAGAAGGGAATACTTTGCTTTACCCTCACTCTGTTATCCCCTTGTTTCTAGATCTGCAGAGGAAGAAACAAGTCCAGAGCTATCATATTCATAATCAGTGGTAGCATGAAATTACAGCTATCTTGGATCTTATGTAAATATTACTTACTAAATGCCCAAGAAGGCACCCAAGTACATAGATTACTGTAGTTGATATGTTATACTGTTGACAGATTTTTCTTAAAAAGGGCTTTAAAAGCTGCCAAAAAAATGACTGAATCTAACGTGAATGAGAATGCATTAACGAATAAAGACAAGAGAATCCTAGTTTTTATAAGAGATTGTAAGCTCTGTTTAATAAAGGAAAAATTGTTTTGCCATGTGGTTTATTTTTAATAAATGTTTAGGAAATTACAGTTTAAAAATTTCAAATACAGTAAATATATGCCATACTTTGATCTCCAATTACATGGACAAACCCCTGCTTTGAATAAATCCTTCTATAATTGATTATGTGCAAAATACCCAGTTTCAGAAAGGGTCCATGGAAAAGTATAAACACAGTTCCACATAACTGTGATATGGCTTATTTAATGATATACCGAAGCATGAACTTTACCTCTCTTGCCTGCAAAGGTCCCCACACAAATATTTTAATTTTGTGTTGCAACAAATTCCAAATGTACTAAAATAGGTTAACTTAACACTGTGACAGAAACGGAGAAATTCTCTTGAATAATTACCAATCTTATCAAAATTGGATAGTTCAGATTTATTGGTCCAAACTGTATGTATGAAACAATTTAGCTTAATAAAGTCATCTAATTCAGACTGGCTAGGTTAAAGGCCTGCCACGTACCTGCCATGCAGGCACTCAAACGAAGAAAAACCCATGACTCTTTTGCGCTCACATGTCCAGTTCTTGCAAAGAGCAACAAATATTTACAGAATGGGATCTGTAAGAGGTTAGAAGCAGCAGCTGGCTGGCCAGCTGGCATCATGAGACAGATCTACAATAGGAATGAGGGGTATTTTGTCTAGATGAAGTGGGCTGAATATATAATCTGAAAACCACAGATTTTGCTTCTTTCTATAATTGTGACCTAATTAATCAAAAAGCAAGATCTCGTGATTAAAGCCCCCTGATACCATACTGCTTCTGAAGGAGTTCCTCTGGCCAGGTAGAACTAAAACTGCCAGTCGAGTGCAATTCAATAGCTAATCATTGGCACATATCCCTCAGGCTGATCGTCTTGTGTGTCAAAAATAAGCTGAGGTGGTAACTGGATGGCTCAGTGGAGAGAGAGAGCCAGGCCCAGGCTTCAAAACTGACTCACTTGACCCAAGGTGAGTCACTTAATCCCAAGTGACTTGGCCCTTACCACTCTTCTGTCTAGGAATTATACTCAACTTTGATTCTAAGACAGAAGGAAAGGGCTTTAAAAAACAAAAAAGCTGAAATCAAAACATTACTATCTCAAACATATCTAGTGCTCGAGCTTTTCAGGAAGGACTTCATCCATAATAATTTTTTAATCCATGCCTATTTTATGACACTAAAGACCTCCTATTGTGGAAAACCATTTATGGACTCAGCCGTAGATTATTATTTTAGAGACCTGCCTGGGGAGAGTGAAAATTTGAGTGATTTGCCCATAGTTGTATAACTAAGATGTGTCAGAAGTGGGATTGGAACAAAGGGTTTTCTCGGCTCTAAGAACAGCCTCTTATCCATGATACCATGTTTGCTTCTTATTATTGGGGGGGCAGTTTAGAAAATCATGTATATATTTATCAATGAAAGACTTGAGAAAGTTTTGTACTTCCAAATAAACATGTTAGTTGATTGTCTTCTAAAGATCCTTGTTAACCCTGAGTGAAACAAGGTTCTTCCTGTGCCAATCTCAACTACTCTATGAAGAAGTCCAGTATTCATATTTAGAGTGGATTAGGAATATTAGACAGAATTTGGGTCTGCTCTCCCTGGAAGTATGTTTCTAATAGTGGTGCTAAGGCTGAAGGGCAAGAATGGGGAGATCGCTTCTCCAATTCTCTACTGTCTCAGGACAGAACTTTGATCTTTCCCAAGTTTATCCCATGGGGAAAAAAAATCATGGAAGACTTCAAACCTGGTGGGCTTGAAGGAACCAGGCAAGAGCCCTTCAGGAAAGGAGATACTAAAGAGCTTAAAGGTGAGACCTTCTAAAGATGATGACTGTGGAAGGTCCAAAGATCCAAAGAAAAGTAAGAATGGAAAAGTCAATTCAATGATGTGGCAAAGACACAATCCTATATTCTACAAAAAAACAAAAAAAAAACAAAAAAAAAACACATTTAGTTCTGAAGACAAAAGGAAAGACACCTCACACACATCTCCATCTTAGGTCCAAGTCATTAGTGAAACAAGGAATATGTTACTCAAAACACTAGGCCTGCTCTGAACTATAAATTAAGTTCAATAACACCTCCAAACCCCAAGGTATGTAATAAATTAAACTGAATATGTAATATCTAGGGCCATCTTTTTTTTTTTTTAATCTTTACCTTTCATCTTAGAATCAATACTAAGTACTGGTTCCAAGGCAGAAGAAGGACTAGGCAATGAGGATTAAGTGACTTGCCCAGTTATACAGCTGGGAAGTATCTGAGGCCAGATTTGAACCTACATCCTTCCATCTCCAGGCCTGGCTCTCTATCCACAGAGCCACTGAGCTGCCCCTGTCTAGGGCAATTTTATCAACACTTTGTGGATCCACCTTAAGACATTGTTTTCCAAGGCAATAAAAACTAGTCTGATTTAACCCACTATTCTATCAGATGTCAGTTGGCATTGTATACCTTAAAGTCATTAATTTTTTAAAGCAAGCTTGTCTAAATTAGAGAAAGTCATCTCACCAACTTCAGAGTCCTATGACATGAATTAATAATAAAATGAATTGTCTTTGTAGGTAAAAACTGGTTACAGAAGGGTTTAGGTGTGCTCTGATTTAGGCAATATCAAGATTCAGATTTACAAAACGAAGTCAATGATTTTACAAAAAGATTCACAACAGGATTCTTTTATATAGCAAGACCTCTCAATGTATTTTCTAAGTCCATTTATATACACCTCTTTCAGGAGCAAATTTACTATAAAAAGACAGATACTCCTAAATTAGGTTAAAAGGAAGACTAAAAACAGTACAAGCAACTTAGGTGGGACAGAGGATGTCACCACATTTTATAAAAAAGTCAGTGCACTCTTCCCACCACGCAGCAGGGTACACCTCAGCCCTGCAGTGTACGACCATCCGTTCAAATACATTCTGGCTTCCACCGACTGCCTCCTACGTGCAGGGATACCTTCCCTTTGTGCCGTCTAGTTCATTTCTGTTTAAAAAAAAAAAAGGCTTCCCATTCTGAAATGCTCATCCCTTGGAATCTGGAGTTTGAAAGTGAGCTACTAGTTAGGAAGACAGAATGACTTTGTTCCTAGAGGGAACTTCTATGGAAGAGGATTTGAGATTTGTCACTTTTCTAGGGGTCGATTACTTTAGAACCAGGTACCCTGAGAGGAGAATATAGCACTGCTTCCAAATGAAACTGGATTTTTCTGATGTGGATTCTCATAAAGCTAGCTGCTTAGCACACTCTACCTGGAACATAGCAGGCACTCAGTATAGGCTGATTTCCTTTCTTGTTTCCTTGCAGGAGCTAGAAGCTTGGTCCTCTGTGACTGAATCTCAACACATTTCACAGAGGAGCCAAATTTCCTCATGAATTCTTAGCAAACAATAACCCTTTCCTCTTTCATTTTTTTTCCCCTTAAAATTGTGCAGTCCCCAAGCCATAGGTGGAATTGCCTTTAGTTTCACATTCTTCAAATGCCTTTTTTTTTTGCTGACTCAAGTCTGATCACCACAATCACCCAAGTGCTTCCAAGAACTTGCAACTTGGCTGTGATCTTTCTTCACAAAGAATCTCTCCACAGCATTCATTTTGGCATTTTTTGCCATGGCTATACCAGAACACATTTTCAAGGCATTTATATACCATGGAGAATCCCTGATTTTTACCCTACTGGCCCATATCACAAAAGGTAGACCCAGCTTCTGGGAGGATGTGGTTATTAATCCGTGTAGGTAGGTGTACAAAGTGTAGCCTCATTGTGTTATTTTGAAAAGGCCATCAGACCCATTATATGCTTATCCCACATTTAAAATAGGTAGGAATAAAACAAATGGGGACATATAGAATTAAAGGGTCTTAAAAGGGGCAGTGAACTGCTGGCTCAGTTTTTATCTTCAGTCAAATTTAATGAACTTAATGACGAAATAAGTCTAGTTCATGCTGGAAATTTCCTCCTGTCCCTTACTTCAAATTAAGTGATCATGGTTTAAAACTATAATTTCCCTAATGCAAGATAACAGTGGAAATATTTCCTAAATGATTTTAATAACAATGATCGATAAATCATATTAGT
This sequence comes from Gracilinanus agilis, assembly GCF_016433145.1. NCBI lineage: Eukaryota > Metazoa > Chordata > Mammalia > Didelphimorphia > Didelphidae > Gracilinanus > Gracilinanus agilis. The sequence continues at coordinate 523,082,571 of NC_058131.1, read as the reverse complement.
GTGTGTTTGGTTCCGCCTTAAAGGATGACAAATAATTAAAATGTAGTATGCCTAGAGACTCCTGTTGGTAACATCTGGAAAAAATAAAAGTTATAAGGCAGAAACAGACCAATGACATTATGAATTATTTATAAAGGAAAACATTTATGAAACACTTGGGAATACACATTTGCTTCTATTTCTTGATATTTTCCAGAACTTCCTAAAAACTCAAGGATTTTTTTTTAAGTGACCCCAACTTATCCCACTTGAGCCAACGTAATTTTTAAAACTCAGTGCTTTAACCTTTTTTGATGCTCAACATAGTTTGGCTTTTAAAAGTTTCTTTTAAAAAAAAAATGCAAGTATCAAATTCTGGATTCTTCTTTTAAAGCCTACATCCTACAGGATACAGTTAACAAAGGGAATCGTTAAGCTTTGTCTATGAGGTATCTGCAGAGTCACATCTCATTCTGTAAACAATATTTTGGTAACACCCCCGTCTGTAAATCCTAGTAAAACGATCACTTAATGTTGACTTCTCCCAGGCTACAGCCGGTCAAAGCTCTCCTAAAGGGCTGCGCTGGAGTCCTTGTGGATGGAGTTCCTTCTGGATAGGGGCTGAGCGGTCAGGGATCCCAGTCACTCATTCATACGGTCACTTATTGCTCTTCTCTAGTGTTTGCACGATAAATAAGGCTGTAGTTTCCAAAGCGTGGTATTAGGCACTGGCACTACGGCAACCTCCGCAGGTTTTATTCGCTGCTCGCCGGTAACTCTGAAGCTGGACGGAGCATTTATAGATCCCAAAAGTGTTTATCAGCAAGTGCCTCGCTTTGGACTGCACTTCCTCCCATTCGGATGAACTGCCAGGTGCTACAATAGCAAGAAAGGAAAACATTGTTGGCGTCACTCGGAGACAGTCAGCTACATATGAATGAATGAACAAGCGTTCGACACAAGACGAACATGGCACAACCTTGCCTTCTGGGAGGAGAGCGCTTTGTAAACAGGAAAATAATATATTTGTTAATAATAGTAAAAATAATAAAAATAGAGAACTCTAGTCCAACTATCAATAATATGGAATTAAGTCTTAATCAATGATACATGTAAAACTCTGTGGAATTGTGTGTCGGCTGAGGGGGGCTAAGGGGGGTTTGGGGAGAGGGAAAGAACATGAAATATGTAACTAATATAAAATATTAAAAAAATGTAATTAAAAATTAAAAAACAAATGCTCAAAAAATAATAAAAATAGTAATAAATAGTTAAACTAGTATGGCATATACAATTTATTGAACATATTAAAATATTTAGTATTTAAATATATTATCACTATGTATAATATATTCTGTGTATATTACATTATATTCTATATAAACATCATATATGCTATATATCACAGTGATTATATCCTATATATTATAATTTTATTATATCCTATATACTATATCCTACATAATTATATTATAACTATATCCTATTATTATATCCTATATAATAATTGCTATTACATAATATATATATTAAAATATTACTATATACTATATATTTAATAAGAGCATTCTATTTGGAACGTGTTTATCTATGTATCTCATATACACATACATGATTTGTGTGTTTATATCATTATTACTCCTCTTACTCCTATTCTGAGCCAAGTCTACAAAGACTTTTGATTTATGTTCCTTATTTTCCATCCTTACCATTGGGCAGACTGCTTTTGTTTTAGAATTATATGTCATAGCAGATAAGAGGGGCTGGACTCAGAGGAAGGAAGCCCCCCATTTTGAATGCTGCCTCAGACATTAGCTGAGGAACTGTGGGCACTTCATCTGTTTGCCTTAAGTTTTCTCATCAGCAAAATGAGGATAAAGCCTGCACCTACCTCCCAGGGTTGTTGTGAGGATCAGATAGTTTTTAAAAGTCTAGGCAGGAAAGACTGTATTCAAATAAGCAGAGATCTAGAATCACTGCATCCTTCAAACTTCATCTCATATGATATAATATAAGATTTAAGATCTCTGATCTCATAGATATGAGTATTCTCCCACCAGTAGATAATATATTGAAATTGCAAAATTCCAGCATAGAAATAATTCCAATTTGAGGATCCTGGGGTTTTCCCTCAATTAAAAAAATTGTTTTTTATTCTGAATCTAATGCCAAATAAGACAAGCATTTCCACATACAAAGTAGGACAAAAAAAAAGGATGATATGTGCTGCTGAAAACCTGTACCACTTATATCTTGCTTCTGCCCTTTTAATATACAACAAATTCCAATACTCTGAAAGTTGATCTGATTGTTTCTTAATGATATTCCTTCTGTTTTCTTTTGTGCACTTAAATAAGTGCTTCCGTGACCCTTAAAAAAAAAACAAACAAAAAAATCCTCTCTTCTCCATTTTGGTGACCCCTATCACTATCCCCATCCTGAGACTAAAAAACAAAATTCTTGAATCAAATACGCATTTAAGCCAAAAAAAAAAAAAAAGAAAGAAAGAAGAAGGGAGAAAAAGAAGGAGGAAGAGGAGGAGGAGGAGGAGGAGGAGGAAGGAAGAAGGAAGAAGGAAGAAGGAGGAAGAAGGAAGAAGGAAGAAGGAAGAAGAGGAAAGAAGAAATGAAGGAAGGGAAAAAAGAAAGAAAAGAAATTATAATTATAATTACAACTGAAAATTTGTCTCAGTCTGGACCTCTTCACCTCATTGTCAGGAAGCACATTTCCTCATTGGTTTCCTTCTCTTTTTCCAACCTATATCTAGTTTTAATCTATAGCCATTATTTGAAAGTCTAAAACTGAGAAGATTAGCTTTGATGATATAGAAAACTAGGGCAAAGTATCCAAGATAAGTTTATTTTTATCTTCAGATTAAAAACGGTAACATTTCTTGTTACCTTAGCCTGAACCAAAAGTGTTCTTTAAAAATGAAATATTTCACCCCATCTGCCAAAAGCCTTGTTCCACCCCCAATTACACAGTGCCTGGTACATAGCAGGTGCAAATAAACAAACAAACAAACAAATAAATGCTTGCTGAGGGGCAACTAGGTGGCTCAGAGGACTAAGAGCCAGGCCTGGAGATGGGAGGTCCTGTATTCAAACCTGGTCTCAGACACTTCCTAGCTGTGTGACCCTGGGTAAGTCACTTAAGCCCAGATGCCTAGCTTTTAATGCTCTTCTGCCTTGGAATTACTTGGAACTTGGAACAGAAGCTTAGTGTCCACACTGAAACAGAAGATAAAGTTTAAAAAAAAAATTCATTGACTGACAAACTCATTTGTTATCCAGTTACAGAGACAAAAGGATTATAAACCCCTCCTGAATATTGTGGGAGCAACTTACCTAGCTGTAAGTGAACGATGGCAGTAGTTTTTCCTGAAGTGAGAGACCAAAGATTTATATCTTCTACTGAATGAACATCTTCTATTTTCATCAAAGCTTCTTTGATAAAGTCTATATTCAAATGACTTGGCACCCCTACAAAGTCAAAATGTTTTTTAAGCAGTTAGTGTATGAGAAAAAAATTAGTCCTAGTAATAGATCGATCACACATGATCACACACACACACACACACACACACACACACACACACAAAAACACAATCTCTCCCTCAAATAAATATTTGCAAGGATGCTTAATTTTTCTAATAGTAAAGCAAGGATCTAATAAAGACAGTAAAGCTAAAGATATATCTTAAAATAAAAAGTTCCCAAACACAGAAAAGTACTAAAAGACCAAGAAAGATCATTAGGAAGAAAAAAACCAGAGAGAGATATAAGAATTAAAATGGACAGACACTGGCTTTCATAAAATGTGGGCAGCATTTATTTTTTTAATTAAAAATTAAATTTCTTTAAAATTCTTTCTTTCCAATTTAGAATCAATACTTTTAGAATGTACCTGCTTACAGTTTGGCCTGAGACACTTCTATAATTTGGGGGGTACAACGGTCCATGCCAGCGGGAGGCCAGGCAAGAGGAGCAGGGAGGAGATGAAAGACAGTGTATTCAAGAAACGTGGTGGAGAGAGAAACAGGTAAGATTTGGCAGCTTCTCTGGGATCTACGGCTTGGAAGAGTCCAGGACAAGGCCAAGTTGCACCCCTGGGGGACCGGCAAGATGGCGGTGCATCTGACAGTGACAGAGAGATGGGAAGAGGGCAAGAAGGGGTCTGGAGGAGAAGGAATGGGCTGAATTTGGGCTGCCAGACAGGAGGGCCCAGCGGTGACATTTCTGGGGAACCCGGGGGGGGGGGGGGCAGCGAGAAGTCCTCATTCCCGCCGGCTGCAGAACGGAGCGGTGTGAGAGGAGGTGGTGTCAGGGCAGCCGGATCCCGGGTCTCTACCTCTGGCTCTTGGCCAGCCTCTCTGCCATACAGCTTCGGCGCCTTCACTGGACCCCTGGACCACTGCCGAGGCACTTGGTGATCCTGGCCATCGTCCTCCGGATGGTTCTGGGTTCTCTCCACTGTTCTCTCGTCCTTCTCAGCCTCCTGGGCTGCCTCACACTTGCTACCTGGGTCTAGCCGCAGGCTCTGATCTCCCCAGCCTTCTCCTCCTTCAGGACATGCTCCTCAGCAGACGGGCTGAGCACAGAGATGGAGAGCCTGCCTCCGGCGGTCCCTCAGGGTCTCTCTAGCCCCCGGGATCTCCTTAGAGCCACCCCACCTACAAAGGGCCACCCAAACTCAGCAGGCCCCAAACAGCGCCCGTTCGTTCTCCTCCAGACCCCTTCTTGCCCTGCTCTGATCTCTCCGTCGCTATGAGATGCGCCGCCATCTTGCCGGTCCCCCAGGTGTGCAACGTGGCCTTGTCTTGGACTCTTCCAAGCCGTAGATCCCGGAGAAGCTGCCAGATCTCATCATTTCCCCTCACTTGCCTGGACTCCTGCTGGCACAGGAAGTTTCCAAGCCAAACTATAAGCAGGAAAATTCCTCGTGACTACTAAGCCTAAAGCATCTGATAGCTCCTGATAAGACCAAGCTACCTCAAAGGGAAAGTCCCCGGAGGATTCTCCTTCTAGGATGTCCTTTAGATTTGAGATGGTCCCAGAGATAGGCCTCCTGGCTCTGCCTGGATACCATGATATCCAAGATATCTCCCATCCCCTAAACTCTGAGGGTCACCCCTTGTGCCCGAGTGCATACCCGCTCAGGTCCCCCATGGCCTGCTATAAAGACTATAAGACCCCAGAAGTGATGTCCTCTGGGAGGCAGCTTTCCACCTATGCCGTCTCCCCAGCCGGATTCAACATTACCTCCTAAATGAACACATTTCCCTTTTTTATTTTTAAGCTATGTTCTAGAGTTTTGCATTCTTGCAAAGGTCACCCTTCCCAAACCCCAGGGGTTCACCTCAAGCCCCCCACAACACTGCGACAGCCTCCTGAGCCAGCGGGTTTCCTCAGCTGCCACCTGTATCTTAGCTGTTCTCTCTCCTTTCTCTCTTCTTGGAATCCCTGATCTTCTTCAAGACTAGCATCACTACTAGCTCAGGAGGCCCTCCCTCATTCCAGCGGCGCCTCTCTTATTAATTATTATTAATTAATCCCTTACACCAAGGCACTGTGCTAAGGGCTGGGAACACAAACAGAAAAGTCCCTCCCTCAGGGAGCTTGCATTCTAGTGGGGGGGGAGGGTCAACCCAGAGGGAAGGTTTGGGCTGCAAATCACCCGGAAAAGTCTCATGGGATATAGCAGCAAAGCAGGCAGAAATGGCTCTTCTTGAATGTCCCTCTTCCCAGGGCTCTTGGGTTCAGGTTCTGGGCTGTCCTCATCATTAGGGTCTGAGGGGAGATAGCGCTCAAGTCGCCTCTTGTCCCTCCCTCCAGGCTCCTCTTCAAAGCCTACTTAGTGTCTACTTTCTCTGTATTCCGTATGTGCCCCCAAAATGTGAATGTTGTCTCCATTAGAATGGAAGCTCCTTCCAGCAGTTGGGTGGCTCAGTAGATGAGAGCCAGGCCTAGAGACCAGAGGTCCTGGGTTCAAATGTGACCTCAGACACTTCCTAGCTGTGTGTCCCTGGGCAAGTCACTTGACCCCCATTGCCTAGCCCTTACCTCTCTTCTGCCTTGGAGCCAATACACAGTATTGACTCCAAGAAGGAAGGTAAGGGTTTCAAAATAAAAATTGGAAAAAAAAAAAAAAAAAAGGAAAACTCCTTGAGGGCAGATATTTCGTGTTTATCTTTGTTGCCCCAAAGCCTGGCATGTTATTGACCCACAATGTGCACTTGCTAAGAGCTTGTCATTTGCTACAACACAGAGGAGTTAAAAAACGTTCAATGTAGCTAGATAATAGGGAATTTGTAGAATCTGGTGGCATAGTAAAGGTGCTTGACTTGGGAGGAGGGAAGACTTGAGATCAAATGCTACCTCGGACACTTACTTAGTTGTAAGATGCTGGGAAAATTATTTAGCCTTTTTAAGGCTCAGTTTCCTGACGTGTAAAATGGGGATAATAATAGCAACTACTTCCCAGGGTTGCTGTGGAGACCAAATGTGATGAGATATGTACAGATTTGTAACTCTTAAAGTGTGATATAAATTCTAGCTACTTTTTATCATTATCATCATCATCATCATTACAGCTAATATCATCTTTTGTTTTTACTGGCAGAGCTATTAGAGCATTCGAGCTGATCTGCTACAACCAAGCTTTGCTCTAGGTGCAATTCTTTCTCCAGTGGCAATTTCAGATTTTTAGCTTCTGCTTTAAGCCTTGATAAATGTAGTTCCATAAACTTTCTCCCCCTCACTTGCCAGAGAGGGTTCCTCAATTATCTCTAAATAGATGCCTTTAACTATTTCTTTTTAACCTTGAAGGGTTATGAGTGGGTTGGAAATATCTTGGCTTTTGCCAGAGATTCTCAAAATTTTTGAGAAGCGAATTAAATTTGCTAAGATGTTCTTTGTCTATATTCCTCTGACTGATGTTAGAGGCACAATTATTTCATTCAGAAATGAAATGGAGGTCCTTTGCCAAAGTTTCTGAATTCAAAGACCCAATATTTACTTTGGGTCTAAAGCATGGATGTCACCCATAGTCCTTCATAATATTAATTAGTCTGTTGAATTATTCAGGAAGAATAACTTCTTACCTCTTAGGCCTCTTAGAATGGAGTTACGATAGCCAACCATATAATAATCTGGGAGTTTATTGGTGTTTGTACTGTCTTCCCTCACCCAGATGGCAACCCAATAAGATATGCTTGTCAGAGCCTGGGTCTCGAGTTGGAAGTGACCTCTGAAGTTATCCTTGATTAAAGATGAGGAAACGTGAGGACTACAAGGTTACCTGATTTGTCCCAGGTCACAGAGGTACCAACTGTTTGTCAGAGGTAGGATTTATCTTTAAATCCAAACCTGGAGGCAGGAAGACTCTTCCCGAGTTATGAACTGGCCTCAAACACTTCCTAGCTGTGTGACCCTGGGCAAGTCACTTCACCTGTTTGCCTCAGTTTCCTTATCCATCAAATGGGCTAGAGAAGGAAATGACAAACTATTCTAGTATCTCTGCCAAGAAAATCCCAAATGGGGTCATAATGAGTCAGACACAACTGAAAAACGACAACAACTCTGTTAGAGAACTTAGATTTGGCTTTACTAGCATCTGTAGAGTAGCTTTCTCCCTAATGTCCAAAAGATACCCAAACAGCTCTTCTGAAATGACAATATCCCTGTCATCATCAAAGAAAGGATGTCAGGATCCCTCCATGTCCTTGAGAAGAGCCCCAGAATAACAGATAACAAACACATGAAAAAAGGAGCTTAACACTGATCTTACCTTCCAGTATAATAACTATTGTGTCCCAAATGATTCGAAATGTTGTGAAAGCCACAAGCAGGGAGAATATATAAGTACAGATGGGATCAGCGATCTTGTATTCTGGCTGCAAGAGAACATCAAAATCTATTTTAAAATGTGGACACACCTTTTTTTAAAGGAAAAAAATGTTTTTCCACTTTGTAAACGAACATGAGGCTATGAGAAAATATAAAAATACACAAGTTGAGAAGAAATTTGAGGTCACTCAGCGCTGATACCTTGAGCAATGTAGCATTTAAAATACTCCAGGGGAAAAAAATCACAGATGTTTACATAGTAATAATAAAACCTACTTAAGATAGATTTCCAAATAAGGACATTGTCTACTCTACCCTTCGTAACAAGTTTCAGAATCTAACAATAACAAATCAAGTTAAAAGCTTCCTTGGATGAAATTTAAGCTCATTTTCTTTTACTTCTCATGATAGTATGGGAGAAGTTGTTCACCATTAGCCATATGCTTTACCTTTATCAACTGAAATATTGAGAGATAGAATGGTGTCTTGGACAGGAAGTCCTGAGTTCAAGTCCTGCTTCTATTATGTTATCCTGGGCAATTCACTTAATGACTAAGTGCCTTAGGCAATTCTCTAAGATGATAAATTAAAGAACAATGGTCAATGTGTGTTGATAGAAGGAAATTCTTCACAAGGAGCCCTCATTTTCAATGAAATCCTGGTCCAGATCGTCCCAACTTCTATTTCCTTTCCCAAATAAGCTCAAACTCTGCAATAATTTCTTCATTCTCTTTACTCATCACAGAGGAATCATGATAAACTAAATCTGAATTCTTTTAGCCTTTGCCATATGGGCAAAGACACCAAGGTGTGAGTAGCAATAGCTCAGGGAGTAGAGTGTACAAAGGAGAATACAGGCATAATCCATTTAGCAGTGTTAACTGGTTTCTAGAAAATGTCGAGCAAAACAATATTACCCGGGCAACTAGGCAGCCCAGTGGATAAAGCAGGAGGACCCAGGTACAAACTGGCCTCAGACATCTCTTAGCTATGGGACTTTGGACAAATCACTTAACCCCAATTGCCTACTCCTTCTTACCCTACTTAACCTATTCCTGCTTTTCCGCCTTAGAACTGATACTAAGACAGAAGGTAAGAGTTTGAAAAGGACAAAAAAAAAACAAAATAAAATTAGAGGGTGGTTGATTCCACAAAAACAATTTTTTAAGGGATAATCTGTCAAACAATAGTACATAAAAGTTAAACAACTTTGCACTGAGGGTTTGGTAATAAAATGCTGATGACATTATTTGGGAATTACATTGCTTGAGAAAGAAAACCTTATGTAGGGGATGTCTACACTCAGAAAAGAGGCCAACAAAGTAGTGAGAGCAAACAGTAAAAATCTTAAGTGCGAGGCTAAGCAAATTGTGTTTTAGATGGTAGCAACAGGGGAAGCCACTGAAGGTGGCCTGGAGTGACAGGATTAGACCTGGGCATCGGGGCTCATGCATTCTATATCTCGCTGGATGGATATGACTGGCTTTTGGCGCCAGTCCCCCACATTGCTTTTCCTTCCCAAGTGAATTATCCTCTTCATAGTTATATTTTTTTCTAAGCTTAAAAGCCTTTTAATGACTTAAACCTAATTTTCCAAATCTTATTTGGCATTACTGAAAAATATGTACCCCTGTGGAGTGAAAAGGTTTATCTTTATTCAAATCTGGGAAACTTAATACTATACTTAATGGCAAAAATAGCATACAGTTAACACTGATGTGAAAATTCAAGAAAAATTTTAATGTAAAAATTATTTTCATTTTATTTATCATGTAAACATTTAAATATAAAAATAAGCCCACCAGGTTACCTTGAATCGAATGATGTAAGCAGCTACCAGCACCCCGATACTTTGCACCAAATCTCCCAGGGCATGAACAAAGGCTGCTCTCACTGCAAGGCTATCGTTTCCTTGGTTGTGCCCATGCCCATGCCCAGGACCTGTGGTAGGAGAGTTTGGCGGAGGGGAGTGGGAATGGGAGTGATGGTGACCAGACTGATTCAACAGAAATCCCATTCTGTTTTTTTAAAAAAAGAAAATATCATTATTTTCCCAGTCAAAGAGGAAAAAAAAAAGGCAAACTTTTATTACTAGTCTCCCATTAAGGGGACACCAAAAAACATCAATGTAACATTAACACCTTCGGTATCTTTATACAATGATTCAAAAATGGTGAGTTTAACATATTCCAACTGAGAATTTGGGTTTTTTTTTTGTTTCTTAAAGAAGTTTTCTACCTGGCACATTCTATGACTGTCAGAAGTAAGGGGGTTTTAGCTCATCTCATAGGTACCCCAAAATGAGATCCTAAAATTGCCTCCTAGCGCCCCTGGGGAAATGGCTGTACAAATGGTGGGGTTCACACTCCCAGAAACAATAGGATTCACAATCCCTACCAGCAGGCCTGGATGTGGAACCCATCCTTACTACTTCTTTCAATCTCTGCTTCCTCGGAGCCATTTGAGGGGGTAACAGTCTGATTCACCGGCTCCAAGAACAGAAAGCTGCAAGGCCCAAATCCTGTTGAACCCTCTGTTACTTCTGTATCCTGGTTCTTTTTTTTTTTTAATTATTTTTATTCTGTTCTTTAAGAATCAATTACAGCTGGAGTCTGGGGGCAGGGTCAGAGGTGGCTCCCTTGAATTTAGGGCTGGGAGACTTTATATTTAGGGTGAGAAGGGCCTCTCCACTCACTCCTGTCCCTTCCTACATTCACCTGTCTGTGATAAGACATTCTGCAAAACATATGGAATATGCATGGCACAAGGCCACCGAAATACACCCATGAGGTAAGATGTACATAGGAGTAAGAGGAAAAAATAGCAAGATGGATGGGTAGGGAGATAAGATGACAAAAAAGACAGGGTAAAAGGGAGTAAAGATGGGACCAGCAATCATGTATTCTGGTTAAAAGGGAACATCAAGGTTTATTTTAAAATGTAGACACACCTTTTTTTTTTTTTTAAAAGGAAAAAAAAGTACTTTTCCAGAAGGTAGATAAAGGAGATAGGTAAGGAGGAGAAAGGTTGGAAGGACACAAGGGGACAGCAAGTCAACAAATTCAATCTCTTGTTTAACTCATCTGTGAATCTACCAATATTAGGCACATTAGAATTTACGAACTTCCATACGTTATTTTGTGTTATAGATTGGGTTGAAAAAACATATAGTGACATAAACCAATTAAAAATAGATTTCAGTAGGTAGGATCTATTCAAAATTAAGTTTTTTGCACAATCACTTTTATTCTGACTTTGCTGATTATTTTGACTTCAGTGTAAACATTTTAACTCTCATTATTATCTCTAAGCCTGGTCTCCCGATTATTTTGGTTTAGTCAAACATGTTTACACTTGAATCAACACTAGAGAAGAACTGAGATTCTGTAATGTTTTTATTATCATTTCTTAGAAAAATTAGCATTTGTTAATAAGTGATGAGCAAATTTTAAATTAAATATTCAAGCAGATAACTGTGCACTTCTAAGTTTTAATATGTATATAGTATTTAAAATATTTAACAGGAAAAAAAAGGTAAATAGAACTTACATTACATTAACTGCAACTCCAATGGCTGCAGTTATGAGCATTATATCTCCATTAATTTCATAGTTCATATGGATGGTTCTTTGTACTGCTTCATACAAGAGGAATCCCATAAGTATATAGACCAAGAGAACACTAATAATAGCTGATAAGACTTCTGTACAGAAAAACAAAAGATATACAGGCACATTTATAGCTTAGTAAAATTAGTAAAAACTTACAATATCCTACAAAATTTTATTTATGGTCTCTTGTTTTAGACAGGCATGTTTCAATAGGGAGAGCATTAGACTGGAAGTAAAAGGGCTGAGTTAAAATCTTGCCTTTTTTCCTTTAAAAAAAAGGGGGGGGGCCATATTTTTTGTTTTCACATGCCCTCATTTTCCAATGTATCCATTATAACAACGAATAAAGCCACAACAAGAGAACAGATTAGCAAAACACATAAAGAGAGAAAAAAAGTTCAGCGCTCCACAATCACAATCCCCACCTCTGCAAAGAATTGTGAGGTGAGGGGGAGGTGCCCTTTTGGATTATTACAACCAGCTTTGCTTCTTATTCCCTCTCTAGGGGTCAGATTCCTTATTTTCAAACGAAGGGGCTGGCCTAGATCAGAAGTGTCAAAAGTGAAGCCTAAATCAGACTAAAATGTAACTGGGAAACATATATGTAATTAGATAACTATATAAAAATATAATAAAAATGTAGATAATATCACATTTTAAAATTAAGTCAATATGTGGCCTGCAGGGAATCTTATGTAGAGATCAGTAGCCCCTATTTTAACTTGAGTTTGACACCAATGATCAAAGTGAACTCTGAGGTTCTAATCTATTAAATTCTTCTCATTCCTGAAAGACTCTTCCTCAAGTTGATTTCTCCAGCTATCAATATGTTTCTCCTCATAGTTAAAACTTTAGTTGTTTTGAAATTGTTCTGGAGACCTCATGAAATCAAATTCAAAACTTCCCTGAAGCTTTGGATGGAAATCTATTCTTTTGTTGTTGAGAGCTCAAGAAATGCTGCTTTGTCATCAAAGATAGTCCGCAGGACACTGAGTCATCTTCAAGGTACTGTGCTAAGCACTAGGGTTGGGAAGTTAAAAAAAAAAGAAGAAAAAGAAAGAAAACAGTTCCTGCTCATCAGGAGCTTACTTTTAAGCAGCTAGTATACAAAGCAAAGAGCATTCAAGCTAGGGTAAGGAAGACCCTAGTTCAAATCCAGTCTCAGACACTCACCAAGTTGTATGACCCAGGGGATGTCAATTAACCCTTGAAGTAGGTCCTGAAAATATTATCCTTATTTTACAGATAGGTAAAGTGACTTGATCACATGGTGAAATAGCAAATGGTGGTGGTGGACTGGCAAAGCCAGAGCTCAAGTCCTAAAGCTCTTTCAACCAACCTATGCCAAATTTCTAAGGATTCCTAGTTTTCTCATTTGGTAATGCTAATAGAGGATGCTAATAGAGCAACTATGTTCCTTTTGCATGGATTATTAAGAAAGTCTTGTATGCCCCATAATCTCATGACCTGGAATAAGAATGGAGACATATTGCTGCTCTGGCATTTTTATTCTAAAATATATCATCGGTTGAAACTTCCAAACACTGTGCTGAGAGATTCCAAAGAAATTCTTTAAAAGATAACAAGAATATTATGTTCTAGAAACTGAGACTCCCATTCAAGATTAGAACTCCTACATAAATGAAGGATTTTTAAGTCATAAAAAGAAATTCAGTTTTTGCCAAAACAGATGATTTGTTTCCTAATATTTTAATTCTAAGCTTAATATGAAAGAACCACAAATATAGCAAGGTAATTGAGTTCATCTCATCAGGATGGATAAATTCCAATGAAAATGTATGGATTTTTTTGAAGTTTAAGAGGAAAAATGTTTTCAATCAACAGTCAAATTATGACCTGCTCAGTATTTTCATTCCAGCTCTGGGTTGGTCCCGGGTCACATAATCTACAATTAGGGTTACTAAGATAAAGGGAACAACACATAAAGCCGGAATGAAAAGTAACATTTTTCATTTTCTAGAGGGGACCCAAGTGAGTTTCATAATGTGAAACTTAGGAGAGATCTGTGCAGTTTAATATTACCTCCATTAGTTCTTAAATAAGCCTTGAAAGGTCATGTTTCAATCTGAAGGGAAATTTTACTACAAAATTAAAAACTCTTGAAAGAGAAGTTTTTAATGGAAATGCTGGCAAGCCTCTTATCATAGTAATCCTAAAAAGCTTTGCTACCATGTTCTATACATTATTTGGTAGTCATTAAATTACTTATCCATGGCAAAACTACAGAGAGAAGGGAGGATTAAAGTGAATGAAATCTAGGGTGTTTTCACACACAAATACTTGAAATATAAACAGATCTTCATAATTGAAGATAGAGCTAATAAGGTGCATTCTGAGATAGGCACACAAACTGAAGATTTACTAAATCTTCTCCCTACCCGCCTTCCAAACAACAACGACATAAGTAGCAAGAAATATCAAATCTGGACGAATTGTAGATGTTCAGAGAATTCAAGGGTTCAAAAATAAGATTTGACAGATGAAAAGCTTTTCATGTACACTAAAAAAAGATTAAAGAGAACACACACTCCGACAGTAGCCATTTGAAAAAGTCTAGTTCTCAGAGGCAATGTTGTGTGTGTGTGTGTGTGTGTGTGTGTGTGTGTGTGTGTGTGTGTGTGTAATTACAGATGGTTTGGGTTCCTGAGAATATGCCTGGAAAACAAGCCACACTGAACCAAAGCTTCCTGACTTTTTCGAGGGGGACTTGCCTACTGTCTAAATGTTAGAACTAGAAACCTCAATGTCTTCACCTTCACAAATACTTCTAGCGGTGGCAGTAAGGTATTCACATTTCCTAGGCTCTTCCAACCAGCCCACGACAAACTCCGACAGCTAAGGATGCCAATTAACATCTGTGACTGTGTATGAATCACTTACCCTCTACCTGCCTCATCTGTAAAATGGGAAACATCACAGCACCTGGCTTATGGATTGCCGAGAGTATCCACTAAAATAATATCTGTACAGGGCATAGCATAGTGCCTGGCACATAGCAGGTGCCTGACGATGTTTATTTCTCTCCCTCTGTGCTGAAATGGACAGGCTGATAGGGAGGGCTTACCAAACAGCCCCTAGCTGGCATGACTACCAGTCCTGGCCTGCTCAGTCCCTCTGCCTGGGAGAGGCTCCAATTTTCTCTCTCCCTAGACCAAAGGTTTTCTGCCCACCTGCTCACCAAATAAAGTTCAAATTTCTTTTTTTTT
>NC_058131.1:523067583-523067818 GCF_016433145.1 Gracilinanus agilis | reverse complement strand
TTCCCCTTCACCCCCCGCTCTCCCCCCACCCATGGCCAACGCACATTTCCACTGGTTGTAACATGTGTCCTTGTTCAGGGTCTATTTCCCATTCATGTCTGCCTCAGCCCATGCATTCAAGCAATTGTTTATCTTATATGTTTCCTCTCCTGCAGTCCTTCCTCTGAATGTGGGTAGCATCTTTACCATAAATCCCTCAGAGCTGTCTTGTGTCATTGCATTGCTGCTGGTACAG
>NC_058131.1:523043691-523062610 GCF_016433145.1 Gracilinanus agilis | reverse complement strand
TAGGTGGAAGAGTGGTAAGGGTAGGCAATGGGGGTCAAGTGACTTGCCCAGGGTCACACAGCTGGGAAGTGTCTGAGGCTGGATTTGAACCTAGGACCTCCCATCTCTAGGCATGGCTCTCAATCCACTGAGCTACCCAGCTGCCCCCTTAGTTTATTCTTATTAAGACAATGATCCAAGACCATTCCAAAGGACCAGTGACCAAAAAATCCCAATTTACCTACAGAGAGAGCTGGTGAATGTGATTGAAGACTGAAGCATACTCTAAACTTAAAAAAAAATTTTTGGAGGTTTTTTTGGGTGTGCTTTCTTTTGCAACATGGCAAATATGGAAATAGGTTTTGCATGATTTCACATGCATAACTGATATGTTGTTTGTTTTCTCAAGGGGTAAAGGAGGGAATCTGGAACTCAAAAATTTTTTAAATGTATGTTAAACTTTTTTTTACTTGTAATTAGAAAATGTTTAACAAAATAAAAATATATTAAAAAATAAAATAAAGGATAGCATCTGTGCCTGACTGTTGAGAAGACTCTTAGGAGGGATATAAACTCTCCAAATTCTGAAAGTCTACACTTATAATCATTGTATTGTCATCAAGCAGTGTTTGCTCTTCAATTTCTTTATTTCCACTACAAATATTTTAAACATCATTAGAAAACATACTTAAAAACAAACAAGCAAAATTACTGATCACCCATAGCCCAGGATCAAAACAACAACAAAAAAATTGATTTAGGAACTTAAAAAAGGGTTGAATACAAGGTACCCCAAAAGTTTTAGTAAAGTTTGAAGTTATTCAAGCTCAAACCCTATATATATTTTTTTAAACCCTTAATTTCTGTGTATTGGCTCCTAGGTGGAAGAGTGGTAAGGGTGGGCAATGGGGGTCAAGTGACTTGCCCAGGGTCACACAGCTGGGAAGTTTCTGAGGCCGGATTTGAACCCAGGACCTCCCATCTCTAGGCCTGACTCTCAATCCACTGAGCTACCCAGCTACCCCCCCCCCTATATTTTTTAAAAGACATTTATGTGAGAAAATGAAGAAACCAGATGGGGGGAAATAGTGGAGAAAATCTGGGCAAAGACAGAGAGCAGCAAATGTAAGAAAATTATAAAGATCAAGTAAGAATTAAATAAAGACACATGAAAAGGCAACCTCACAACCTAAACTTTGGAGGTGGGAGGTCAACAGATGTTACACATCACATGTATTTTTGGCCTTTTCCAATGTGTGCATCCGTTGTGCTGTTTTTTCTTTCTCTATAAAAAAATACAATTTGTCATATGAGATGGCTCTTTGGGAAGGTTATATAGGTAGTAAATAGGAGAATCAGGAATCCAACTGAGGTCCTCCAATTCCAAATTCAGTTTCCTTGCCCCTGAAACATACTCTGAATCCTGTCACTGGGGTACAATATACAGACCAAGTGGACAAAAAATAAGAGATAAGTGATTTTTAGGAGTAGATCACAAGCCTGGCATGATTTAGTAACAATGAGGGGCTGACTTCAATTACTATGTGCCAAGCATACAAATAAGCTAGATATACAAATCCTGATGGAACACTCTCTGCCAAAGGCAGATTGGCTAATAATTATCTGATTTGCTTTATTTTTTATTTTACTTTATCTCCCCCCAACAATAACATGTAAAAACAGTTTTTGATATTTTATATTTTTAATTTTAATTTTTATTATTTTCCCATAGTTACATGTTTCATGTTCTTTCCCTCTCCCCCAAGCTCCCCTAACCCCCCTTAGCCAACACACAATTCCACTGGGTTTTACATGTATCATTGATTAAGACCTAATTCCATATTATAGTTTTCAATATTCTAAAAAGAATTTTGAGCCTCAAATTTTCTCCCTCCCTCTTCCCACCCCTGAGATAGTAAGCAGGCTTATAGAGATTTTACATGTGTAATTATATAAAATATTTTTCCATATTAGTCCTTTTGTGGAAGGAGACATGAAAAAAAATTAAGAAAGAAAGTGAAAAAATGTTGCTTTGGTCTGGATTCAGTCTCCATCAGTTCCTTTCCTGGAAGCAGATGGTATTTTTTTATCAGGAGTCCTTTGGGATTGTTTTGGGTCATTGTATTCCTGAGAATAGTTAAGTCATTCACAGTTGCCCATTGTACAGTATTCTTGTCACTGTGAACAATATTCTCTTGGTTCTTATTTGCTTTAGAGATGACTTCCTGCTTCCAAAGAAAAGAGAAGCAAGAGAAAACAAATTTCTGTTCCTAATCTGATTTTCAGCAATGAACAGGAACTGGGACCTGGGATAGGTAGGAAGAAAAGCTGAGAGAGAAGCCACTCCTCTCTCTGTGAGTCCATCACTGGGAAGGGAGAGGAGAGCTTGGCACCATCTGATCCACCCCCTAGATTTTAAAGGAACTGATTTCAAGTTCTTCAGTGAAAGAAGAGGTGGGATCGCACAGAATGAAACTCTACAGAGGAAGTCAGCCCAAAAGAGTTGGAAAGCTCTCAAGAATAAAATTCTGAAGTCAAAAAGAGGAACAATTCAAGGGTGAAGGCATCTAAACCAGGAGCACCCAAGCTTTTCTGATAGGGTACCCCCATCCCTAAAAGATTTTTAGCTTGCATCCCCCCTAGTACATATTTACTTATTTATAAATTATACACATGCACAATGATTTTTAATAATTTTGTACATTATCAAATGTCTACAAAATTGAAATTTTTAAAAGGATGAGATAAAAAAAGAGAATTTTTAAAAAGATGATCTTCAATGACACATGTAAAACCCAGTGGAATTGCTTGTTGGCTACAGGAGGGGGGTGGGAGGAGGGGAGGGAAAGAACATGAATCATGTAACCATGGAAAAATATTCTAAATTAATTAAATAAAAATTTTCAAATAAAAAGATGATCTTGCTGGAAGTTACAGTGGGGTGAGTTTGGATATTAAAAAGCAAATCAAAAAAAGGTGTTACTGAGATGGAAGCAAGGGAAAAGTAATGGAGGCTGAATGCAAAATCTCAGCATAATCTATTAAATACTATCAAAAGTATTAAAGCTTGGAATGAGGTGGGGCTTACAGGGAAAGGTACACAGCTAATATGGGGGGTGAGGCTTGAACCCCAATCTTCTTGGTTCCAAGATCAGCTCTTTATCCATTATGCCATGCTGCTAACAGCATTTACCATTTCACTCAACATATAACTTTGTGTGTTACCATTTATCCCTCATCTCCAACAAAGTCTTTTAGATCATCTCATCTGATCCTTTCTTTCAAGAAGAAGGTGTCCATTTTATAGATGAGGAAACTAAGGCTCACAGAGATTACATGTAAGAGTCCGAGGTGAAATTGAACTATCCTCTTGATCTACTTGTTGCACCATATTCTAATGTAATGGAGTGCTATTTTATCCTAAAACTTATTATGATGTCCCTTAATCTACCTGATCCTCTTAATTTTATTTTTAAAAAACCCTTAACTTCTGTCTTAGAATTGATATTCCTAGCTGTGTGACCCTAGACAAGTCACTTACCACCCATTCCCTAGCCCTTACCCCTCTTCTGTCTTAGAATGAATACAAAGTATTGCTTCTAAGGCAGAGGGTAAGGGTTTAAAAAAAAACTGTTATTAAGGGCTAGGCAATTGGAATTAAGTGACTTGCCCAGGTTTGCAACTAGAAAGTAGCTGAGGCCAAATTTGAATCCAGATCCTCCTGGCTCTCTAACCATTGTACCTCTTAGCTGCCCCGGCCTCTCCCTTTTCAAAAACTATGAATGTTTTTCATTTAAAATGCTTCATTTTAAGGACCTTTTTTTACATAATTCTGCATGACCTAAATGTTATCAATCACAAAGCAGGACCAAATAAGTACAGTCTATAAGATCACATCCTCATCTCCCAGGGAAGGAATCCCTAAAGGAAAGCGCAATGGACCCCAATATTTTGTTTAAAAAAAAAAAAGAAAATCTCTGCTTCTGTTCCTACTTTAATTTATCCATACTCCCAATATTTATGTGGTTCTTTTACTTTAATTGGCTTTCTTTCATGTCATTTTCTCACGAGAAATGACAAATCTATGTAGGTTACACCCTCAATCTGTGTTTGGAATGTTCTGTTTAAATGGCATTTTTTTTACTCTTCCTTTGTTTTTATTTTCAGACTCTTCTTACTTTGCTTCTCTCTATTCCACCCCCCAATAATCTTCCATCTGATTACTTTCTTTTAACTTTTCACTTTTTAAAGAAAAGGAGGCACTTGACACTGTAGAGAAACTAGTCCACACAATAATAGGTCTCATCAGGTTTGTATGTACTACGACTAAATGCTGTCTGGAAGGAGAAATCTATCATGTGGAACAAACTTAGTGTTTCTTGGATACTTAAAAACAGGATGTTCTGAGGCAGCAAAGTGGCCCAAAAGAGCCAGGCCTGCAAGCAGGAAGACGGGTTTACAGAACTGGAAAAAAGAACAAAATTCATCTAGAAGAACAAAAGATCAAGACTATTAAGGGAACCAATGAGAAAAAAGTGAAAGCAGGTGGCCTAGCAGTACCAGATCTTAAACTGCACTATAAACAGTGGTCATCAAAACAATCTGGTATTGGCTAAGAGACAGAAGGGAGGATCAGTGGAATAGACGAGGGGTGAATGACCTCAGCAAGCTAATGTTTGATAAACCCAAAGATCCCAGCTTTTGGGATAAGAACTCACAATTGGGCAAAAACTGCTGGGGAAATTGGAAAACAATATGGCAAAAATTAGGTTTAGATCAATATTTCATACCCAAACCAAGATAAGGTCAAAATAGGCATATGATTTAAACATAAAGAGTGATATTATAAGTAAATTAGGGGAATGTAGAAGAGTCTTCCTGCCAGATCTATGGAGAAGGAAAGAATTTATGACCAAACGAGATAAAGAACATTGCAAGATGTAAAATGAATCATTTTGATTATATTAAATTAAAAAGCTTTTGTACTGGCAGCTGGGTAGCTCAGTGGAGTGAGAGTCAGGCCTAGAGACAAGAGGTCCTAGGTTCAAACCCGGCCTCAGCCACTTCCCAGCTGTGTAACCCTGGGCAAGTCACTTGACCCCTATTGCCCACCCTTACCAATCTTCCACCTATGAGACAATACACCGAAGTACAAGGGTTTAAAAAAAAAAAAAGCTTTTGTACCATCAAAACCATTGCAACCAAGATTAGAAAGGAAGTAACAAACTGAGAAAAAAATTTATAACAAATTTCTCTGATAAAGGTCTCATTTCTCAAATATATAAGGAACTAAGTCAAATTTATAAGAATCCAAGTCATTTCCCAAATGATAAATGGTCAAAAGGATATGAATAGGTAGTTTTCAGATGAAGAAATCAAAACTATCCATAATCATATGAAAAAATGTTCTAAATCCCTCCTGATTAAGAGAAATGTGAATTAAAACTCTGATGTATCACCTCACACTGAGCAGAGTGGCCAATATGACTGTAAAGGAAAATAATAAATGTTGGAGGGAATGTGGCAAAATTGGGACTCTAATGTATTGCTGGTAGAGTTTTGAACTGATCCAACCATTCTGGAGGGCAATTTGGAACTATGCCCAAAGGGCTGTAAAAGAATGCCTGCCCTTTGATCTCACCATACTGGATTTATATTCCAAAGAGATTTTAAAAAGAGAGAGAGAAAGGATGTGTTTGTACAAAAATATTTATAGCTGCTCTTTTTGTGGTAACAAAGGGTTGGAAATTAAAGGGATGCCCTTCAAATGGGGAATGGCTGAACAAATTGTGGTGTGTGATGGTGATGGAGTACTATTGTGCTCTATGAAATGATAAGCAGGATAATTTCAGAAAAAGCTGGAAAGACCTACAAATGATGCCGAATGAAATAAATGAAACATTATACACAGTAATTGCAATATTGTGGGATGGTCAAATGTGACAGACTTTGCTCCTAATAGCAATACAAAGATCCTGGACAATCCTGAGGGACTTGAGAAAAGAATGCTATCCATCTCTAGAGAAAGAGCTGTTGGAGTAAAAATGCAGATGAAAACATATGATTTGTCACTTGTTTATTTGGGTATATGATTTGGGTTTTAGGTTTTACAAAATTATTCACTTACAAAAATGAATAATATGGAAATATGTTTTGCTTGATAATACATATATAACCCAGACTGATTTTTTTTATCAACTCTGGGAGAGAGAAAGGGAGAAGAAAGGGAGACAACATGAATCATACAACTTTGGAAAACTTATAAGAAATTGGTTATTGAAATAAAAGAAAGAAAGGGGAAAAAAGGAGGACCTGGGTTCAGATTTGTTCTCAGACACTTTCTAGCAGTGGGATCCTAGGCAAGTAACTTTACCCTAATTGCCTAGCTCTTGCCATTCTTCTGATTTAGAAATGATCCTTGATATCAAAGAAAGGGTTTAAAAAAAAAAAAAAAAAAGGATATTAGGGGCCAACAGTCTCCAAACGAGAGATGTGGGACTCTTTAATCTTTTCAAATTTATGCAGAAACTTTGAGAAACCATTTGAGATTGAGATCTTTCCTTATGGAGTCTATAGTCTGCTGTCAGGCATTCAAGGAGCCAAGAATTTCTGGGGGTAATCACGCCTGGGGGAACATCAGTTTAGGGAACTCTGACTCCAGGTTAGCGGGGTTGTAAAGTGCTCTCTGCTGGCCCAAAGCAATCTTCTTTTTGAAAAGGGAAGAGAGATCTAAAAAGTGATTTGCCAGGCCACATAAACTAGTTTGGGGCAGAGCTGAGTCTATTTCCAGCACAATTCTGAATAATGAGGAAAGGATAAATCTAATATTATTTGGTGGAAGGATAGGCTTGTTTTTGAGATGTAATTTTTTTTTTTGTACATGCTCTCTAAACCTGCTCCTGAAGAAAATGCAAAGTTGTAATGGGTCAAAAGAAAGAATATTGACTGCGCCATAAGAAAGGATGCGCAGGCTAATAATAATAACAATAACAATAATAATAATAATAATAATAATAATAAAACCTATAAAGAACTACAGGGGAAAATGAACAGTGAAATGACTAGAACCAAAAAAAAAATCATACACAGCTAATAGATTTAATACTTGAAGAATAAATTGTGAATGTTACTTCCAGAGAGTGAACTGAAAGGTGGAAACATGAAAGACATAATTTGTATGAACATGTCTGTCTCCCTTCGATGCCTTCTGTGATTTAGGGAAATGGGGGAAAGGCTGAGATACTAGTGGATAAATTCTATTAATTAAAAAAAAAGTTTATGGAGTCCTCAAAAGCTTCTACCTCTACATTGTGCATTCTTTTGTAAGAAGGAAACTTAATTAAACTGCCTTTCAATTGTATTAGCTTAAGAATCCTTTTAGTTTCATGTCTTGTAACTGTGATTTGTCGTAAGAATATAGTCTCTGACAAGAGACTATGTATGTAACCTGATTATTAAGAATATAGTCCCAGGATAATACCTGAGTAATAATTTCAAATATTTTTGTTATAGTAATTTTAACAGTATGTTACCATATTAATCACTAGTGATTTACTACGTTTTAGAATATTTTTCATATGATTACTGATTTATTTGATAGGTCGACTGTATTTTATATGTAACTATAATATTTATATTACATGTATTATTGATTATAGCTTGCTTTCTTCACCTGAAAACTGCTCATTCATATCCTTTGGCCATTTGTCAATTGGGGAATGTCTTACATTCTTATAAATTTGACATAATTATATATTTGAGAAATGAGACGTTTATCAAGAGCAATTTATTACAAAAATTTTCCCCATAGTTCGTCATTTCCTTTCTAATCCTGGTTACACAGGTTTTGTTTGTACAAAAACATTTAAATTTAATATAGTCAAAAGTATTTATTTTACATCTTGTAAAGCTCTCTATCTCTTGTTTGGCCATAAATTCTTCCCTTCAGTGTGTTACTACTTGAATCCTAGGTGTGTGAATCTGTTTTAAAATGTACTTTATATCAAATTAATTTGTGTAAGAAGCTGTCGGGACCAGAAGATCACAGAGACTCAGAGCCCTTGGAGGCTGGGGGGGCCCTCAGACGGCTTGTGGAGGGTGGGGATGTATCATGTCACAGTGATCTGTAAAGAAGGCCAGAACAAAAGTGTTCTGCCCTGTCCAGGGCCCAGACGTCATTATTCATCTTCACCCCAACTCCCCAAGTTCTTCCTTCTGCCTTTAAAAACCTGCCCGTGTCGATAGTCGTCGTCTTGGGTTTGTCACTGGGATGAACCCTGCAGACCTCTGGCCCTGGGACTTCTCTGGCACAAAAGCCAGATCCCAACCCAGAGGTCTCCCAGCATCTTATTTTTACATTGAAGGAGGCTGCTAGGAGCTATCCAGCACAGGGACCAAGCAATGATCCTGAGAATAAAGCGGACTTGTGGCAAACAATAAAAATAAAAGAGGGTAGTAGCAGAAGGCATATTCTCCTGGCTCTTCCTTCCCTGGTCTTCTGGATTACATTCACTTTAGGACACTGTGCCCATTAGGGAAAGGCTCCCCGCCTCAATTCCTTCCCAGACCCATGGAAGAGAAGATGCTCTCAAAGGAGGGCTGGACTCTTTGCATCATCTAACAAGCATCAACCTTTTCTACCACGGAGGGCTCCAAGACAGCAGGTAAAACTGTGAAATTTCTGGTCAACTTCCTCCACAGTTAAGAGTTGTCCCTAACTTAAAGAGCCCTCTTGAAACTTTGCCTGCTCATCTTTTATATGAATTATAAAGATCTGAATGACTATGCTACCCATCTGATGAGACATCATTATTCCATGAAGTCACTGCAATTTATCATCTTAAAATTAAAATTCTCTTTGATCTATTACATTAAAAGATTAATTTTTAAAACTGTTTTTAAGTCCACCTTGAGTAAATGGGCATATATTGCAAGTTGGTGAAATCTGGATTCCTTTTAGTATGCAGCTCCAACTTCAAGAATGCAGTGGTTTAATAAGCCACATAAAAGGTTCACGTCTTTAGACCTCAATTAAAAAAGTGTGTTGAGCATGCCAGGGGAGAAGGAAGGCAGACATCTGCCTAAGGAGTAGCCTTGGAGAGATCAAGCAGGTAAAATTTCAAGTCTCACACTAGTATATACTACATGATAAAGCTGGTGAGAGTCTGAATGGCCAGAAAAGATTAGCCCAAAGAAAAAAGGAACTTCCAGATTAGTTTAATGAATCAGTATTTTTACCCAAACAGAATGAAAAAGATGCTAACTACAATTCTGAAGGTAGTGACTGAGGGCATTAATTTATCTTAATTGGCAACTCCTTCCTCCCTAGTTAGAGCTGCACCCACCCCATTTGTTCCTACTCTCTCTCCTGTGTAATTAGCATTTATTGATTTCAATTTTATGTATTTTACAACGATTATAAATTATAATACACACTAATTAAATGACAAGGGGAATAAGACAGGATCACAAGTAGGCTTCATTTTCACTGTAAGCAAACTTCATCTCTCAAAGACAGTAAGTCAACAGTACAAAATAAAAGTATGATTTTCATTTTTAGAGCAAATCAGTGGCCAAAAGTGCTGTATTTGCAGTATGTACTTGCAGAAAATACTTTTATGCTAACATTATACATTTCTTTAAGGTTTACAAAGTGCTTCCTGTTTAGAGATTAGACTTCTAAATCTTCTAAGATTTTAATAACTCACGGAGAAACCCATTTGTATCACACATTATAGTGAAAAACAAAAAAAGTTAAGCCTGGGTGTTAGGAAATAGTGTATTTTGATGCAAAAAAAAAAAAAAAAAAGTTAAACCAGAGTGTTAGGAAATAGTGTGTTTTGATGCACTGAGGTTTTAGCTGAAAAAAATCTATTTCCACCTATCACTGAAATATTAAAATATATTAGCATATTTTCCTGCCTCAATAAACAGAGTATACTAAACACAACCAAAACTTTCTTTGATAATCAAACATTTCATCATGTTCTAGGATCACTATGAAGAATAATAGTCTCTGCAGGATTATATAGATAGAGAAGATACAAAAGATTTAGTCAGATTTACAGGCTTCATGACAAATTCAAGGAAGCCACTTTTATAACAACAACAATGAAATACCTTTTATCCATCTGTTATATGCCTCTCATAAGAACATTTCTGCAAAATTTCATTGGAGAGTTTGGGTTCGTGGGATTCCAGTTAATCAAATTATGCGGAAGATGCGTATAAATGGAAAGCAACCCCCAAATTCACCTACCTAAACGATGAAATCCGAAGGTGAATCTTTTGGTCGGAGATTTTGCAGAGAGCCACAACGCCAGCAGGGTAAGTATGATAGCGCTGAGGTCGGTTAACATGTGAAGTGCATCCGTCATGATTGCTAGACTATTTGCAATATAGCCACCTTAAGATGAAGGGGGAACAAAATAAATGGAATAAGTCAACAAACAGGAAAGCCTAATCTTTGCTAAGGTTCTTCTGATGTTCTCCTTAAGGCTTTGGGGCAAGGACTGACTCTTATCTCCTCTTTGTCACCCCAACACAGTGCCTCGTACAGGTTTCTTGTTCAGTTGTTTTTCAGGGCCGTCCGATGCTTCAGGACCCCTTTTTGGTCTGGTTTATTTTACAGTTGAGGAAATGGAGGCAGGGTTAAGTGACTGCTCAGGGTCACACAGCTAGGAATAAGTGTCTTGAAACCAAAAACTAAACCAAACCGAACTCTTGGTCTTCCTGATTTCAGGCCTGGCACTCTTTCCACCGTGCCACCTAGCTGCCTTGGATTTAGTATGCATTTATAAATGTTTGTTCTACTGAAGATAAATGTCCATTTTGGGTGGGATTTTGTCCATTTCTCTTCCTCATCTACAAAATATAAATACCTTAAACCACAAAATTCAAATGAACTATCTACACATAACATCTACTAATAAGTAGAAGGACATTATACTGTATAGCAATGCTTTTCAACATATGGAAAATTATAAACTATTTAATATTATACTGGGGTAGCTCTGTAACTCTAGGGATAGAATGCCAGGCCTGGAGATAGGAGATCCTGGGTTCAAATCTGGACACAGACATTTCTTAGCAGTGTGACCCTGGGCAAATCACTTAACCCCAATTGCCTAGCCCTTACTGATCTCATGTCTTGGAGTCAATATTTAGTATTAGAGGCAGCTGGGTGGCTCAGGGGATTGAAAAGTCAAGCCTAGAGATGAGAGGTCCTAGGTTCAAATATAGCCTCAAACACTCCCAGCTGTGCAACCCTGGGAAAGTCACTTAGCCCCCTTTGTCTAGCTCTTACTGCTTTTCTGCCTTGGAACCAATGCACAATATTGATTCTAAGACAGAAGGTAAAGGTTTAAAAAAATACTTAGTATTAAATCTAAGACAGAAGGCAGGAATTTTTTTTTAAAGAGAGAAAAAATGCCATATGATATTATCCTGACATCTGGTACCTACAATATTTTGAAATTTACTCTAAAAATGACTAAATAGGGGGCCTAATTCCATGTATAGCACCCAGGGACTAACTTTACAGAATTTTCAGGCCCCTTCATTTTGGTTAAAGCTGGATTTTGGTTTTTAATTTTTTTAATTGATGCCTTGTTTCTATCCTATTCATTTAAGAATGTATCCTTTTCCCCAAACTTGTGAATTTTCCCTTGGAACTAAGATTTAGATAGTTCAACAAAACAATAAGGGCTCACAGTATAATATTTGAAGGGAAGGAAACCTGCACATTGTAAGCATTAATAAATGCTTGACTGACTTTTCTCTAAGCGACGGCAGAAGTGATTAAAAACACTGATTCCGTTTCACTTTATTGTTTTTTCCATTTCCATGGTTGTCATGATTGTGTATATAAACCTTCTGTGGTCAGTTTATACACATTTTCCCATCTTTCTTAGCATTCTTATCCTTTCTTTCTTTTTTTTTTTTAAACCCTTGTACTTCGGTGTATTGTCTTATAGATGGAAGATTGGTAAGGGTGGGCAATGGGGGTCAAGTGACTTGCCCAGGGTCACACAGCTGGGAAGTGGCTGAGGCCAGGTTTGAACCTAGGACCTCCTGTCTCTAGGCCTGACTCTCACTCCACTGAGCTACCCAGCTGCCCCCTTTATCCTTTATTTCTTGATGGCACAGTAACACCTCATTACATCCATGTGTCACAATTGTTTGGCTCCCCTTATCCCCCCCCCCCACACATTTTGGTTTCCACTTATTGGCTAATTCAAAAAGTGCTACAGGGAATCCTTCACAACACCTGGGACCTTCTTTTTGCCTCTGGTTTCCTCAGGGGGAATACAGCTTTGGGATGTCTTGAGTCAAAGGGTATTTCTTAATGAAATTCCAAATTAGTTTCCAAAATGTTTAGACAAATTCGCTGCTCTGCCAATATTGTGTTAGTGTGCCAGGCTTCCCGTAGCTACTCCAACAATGATAACTAACAATGCTCACAGCTGTTTTGCAGAGGGACAAGATGAAACAGTTTGGGGGTCCTTTTATGTGATTTTATTAATGCAAGGAACATCTGATGAAGAAACTATCAATAGACATCAGTATTGGCTCTGCAACCAGACTGACAGTCACTTTCTTCACTGAGAGGGTAAGTGAACTGTCAAGGATAAGAGACAGTGCAGGTCAGAGGCAATACTTGGAATATAGCTATTATAATATTATATACATAGTGATATATGTATATATTAAGTACATATAAACTATATATAACATATACAATGACTATATATAAACTATATTAAAACTATATAACATATATAACTATTGTATGTATATATTAACTAAATATAACCCATGTAGCCACTATATGTATATATTAACTATATTAAAACTATATATAACCACTATATGTATATATTAACTATATAGAAACTATATGTAACAAATAAATGTTAACTATATATAACATATAACTAATATAATACAAAATTAATTTATTAATCTGGGATGCTTTTTGGTACAGACATTTTAACCACTTAGCAGTGGTTATATTTAGACTTTTCATATATTTATTTATACAATGCTTTATGGTTTGCAAAGCCCCTTACAAATATGATCTCATCCTATCTTTACAACAACCCTGGAAGGTAGCTGCTGTTGTTATCCCTGTTTTATAGATAAGGAACTTGAGCTGGACAGAACTTAAGTAACTTACACTTACACTTAAATGACAGTCATTTTTCTGTAGTGTCCAACTCTTGGCCCTATGTGAGGTTTTCTTGGCAAAGGTACTGAAGTGGTTTGCCATCTACTTCTTCAATTCATTTTACAGATGAGGAAACTGAGGTAAATGGGGTTTAGGGACTAACACAGGGTCACAAATCTTTCTGACTTTAGTGGAGTGACTGGGTCCACTTCACTTCCATCAGGGTCTGACTCAGAGCGGTGAGGGGAGGCACATTAAGCAGACTCTCAGTTGTTTTTGTTTACATTTTATCTCATTATTGAATTGGAGCAGTCTTTCACACGGATGTTAAGTTTGTAATTCAGATTTCTTCGTGGCTCTTGGTCTTATTTTTGAAGTAGTTTAATTGCCTCAATTGTATACAGAAAATAAAATTAAGGCCGTAGTGCCCTAGGATATCAGGCCCTTCTCAGAGATAGCCAATGCAAAGATTCCTTCCCCCTTCCATTGTGTCTCTTCTTCAGAACTGTATTTTGAATGACTGGCTAGGCCACAAAGGAAGAGGTACAAAGGGAAAGCTTCTCAGGAAAGTTGCTATTTTAATTTGTTTTAACCTGACACTAATATTAAGCCAGTGTACCAAGCGGCCCTCTAGTTGATTCTATTGATCAGAAAAGCTCTTAAAGTTGGTAAATAAAGTAGAACCATCTGATCTTATTTTAAATCAGGATCCAAAAGAATCCCAGAGAAAAGAGATCTCTGACACTATTAACAAAGGTCAATGGGGAGTTAGTAAGTATCTGGGCCAGATTTGAACTCAGGAAGATATATTCCTGACTTCTGGCCCCTCTCTTTATCATCTTCACAAAGATAATGCAAAAAGTAATTTCTATTTGTTCTCATAATTTGAATATACATAGAAAATTGGTGAGAGAAGGATTCAAAGGGTCCCTTCTGAGTTCAGTCCCAACAATCAATTTAGCTCCATGGCTAGGGATCTGGGCTGTTATTTTTTGGGTGGGTGGTCTGAGAGAGAAAAAAAGAGACAGTGTAGATCAACAGCTATTTTCAAAGTTTGAGTTTCTAAGAGTTTGCATGGTAAAGTTCTTTTTCTACTCAGAGTATTTTTCTTTTTTTTTTTTTAAACCCCTTACCTTCAGTCTTAGGATCAATATCAACTGTGGTTCCAAGGCAGAAGAGAGGTAAGGGCTAGGCAATGGGGTTAAGTAACTTGCCCAAGTCATACAGTAAGGAAGTGTTTGAGATCAAATTTGAACCCAGGACCTTCCACACCCCAGGTTTGACTCTCTAACCACTGAGCCACCTAGATGTCTCTACCCAAAGAACCGCTGAGAATATTCTGCATTATGTAACACTGATAAGGGTCAGATTTTCAAAATATATAGGGAATTAACAAAAAAAATGGACTTAGAACCATTCCCCAAAGGTCAAAAGATCTAAACAAATCATTCTCATAAGAATTGTGAACTAGCAACAACCATAAGAAAGATTGCTCCAAATCAATAAAAATAATAGAAATGAGATGGAAATAAATCTGAGGTTTTACCCTATAGTCAGTGCTAGAGGATCTGGGAAGAAAGACACAGGTGATACATTGTTGGTGGAACTATAAATTGATCTAACCATCCTGGAAAGTAATTTAGAATTATGCTTTAAAACAACAACAACAAACTACTAAAATGTCTATAACCTTTGACCCAGAGGTCCCACTGCTAAGCATATACTCCAAGGAGATTAAAGTCACAATGAAAGTTCCTGGATATTACAAGATAATCATTGCAGCACTTTTGTGGTAGCAAAGAACTAGAAATATAAGTAGATGTCCACTGACTGACAAGTGGCTACATCGACACCATGGGATGCTACTGTGCAATGAGAACACAGATGGGAAGAAGATCAGAGAAATGATCCATGATAATAGAGAAAAAATTGGAAAATACAAGCAATAGGTGTGTAAAAATAATTTCTATTTCTTCTCATAATTCAAAGAAAATTGATGATAGAAGTTTTCCAAGAAATAGTGCCGTCTGAGGTCAGTCTCAACCAGGAGAAAAATGTGATTTGATGCATAATTAAAATGGATAAGATAAATGTGGAGAAATATAGTTAGACTTCTAGAACCTGATGCAGGAGGAGAGAACCAGACCCACATAATGACTACAATGTAAAGAGAAAGACACAGAACAATAAAATGCAAAGGAACACAGACCTCAGAGGATTGAGAAATGTATTCTTTGTAGGTGAGAGACTACAGATACGAAATATTTCATAGGTTATCTTTATAAAGAGAAACTGGGGGTGGCATCTGGGTAACTCAGTGAATTGAGAACCAGGAGTAGAGACTGGAGGTCCTAGGTTCAAATCTGGCCTCAGACACTTCCTAGCTGTGTGATCCTGGGCAAGTCCCCATTGCCTAGCCCTTACCAATTTTCTGCCTTGGAAACAATCTACAGCATTGATTCTAAGATGGAAGGTAAGGTTTATAAAAATAAATAAAAAATAAAGACAAACTAGGAGCTAACAGGATGCATGGGGGAATTTTCAAAAGTAAACTACTGGTCAACTCACATTTTGAAACAAAGTAGCCTCATCTCAGGACTAAAAGACAGCTGGGAAGTCATCCAAATTCATGCCTTGCCTTAGATCAGGAAGAGTCTAAAATTCTCTTAGAAAGCTCTACTCATATGTCAAAATAAAATGTTTGAGAAACTTTTATGACTTCTTTTGGTAAAGTAGTGCCTTACCAAAAAATAGTTGTTAAAAAAAAAAGAGCTAGTAGTTATTCCTTGGACTATGAATAAAACTCGACTCCAAGTTTCTAACTAATTGACTTATGGTCAAGTGTTTTAGAAGGGGAGTAATGGGAATCAAATAAACCGAAAAAAAAAAATTCAGCATTATTACACATTTATCATACACATCAGGGTTCATGAGTATAAAAATGAAGCATCTTTCCCCCTTAATACCACTTAGCAAAAACTGTCTTGAAGGGACAGGACTTAGCACACTACCTGGCACAAAGCCACTTAATGTTTATTAACTGGACTGGCAGCAGCTACACTGAGTAATTATGTAAAACAATAGAATAGAATCATAAAAATGAACAGAATGAACAAAAACATTATATCTAACATTATCCTCTTGGTCTTCCTCCTAAAACAATATGAAGTTTTAAAAATAAAGTTCATCAAAATAATGATTTTTCAAAAAATCCTTGGAGTCCCTTCATGTAATTTAATTGATTTCCTAGGAGGTGGCTAGGTGGTATAGTGGAGGCAAGAAGACTTGAGTTCAAACCCAGGTTCAGACACTTACTAGTAGTGTGACCTTAGGCAAGTCAGCCTGCTCCAGTTTCCTCATCTGTAAAATGGAGATAAAAAGAGTATCTATCCCCCTCAAGGTTCTTGTGAGGATAAATGAAGATAATATTTGTAAAAAGAGCTATATAAGACTATATAGCTAGCTATTATTATGATTCTAAGAGTATCAATCTCTTGAACGAATTCATCAGTCCATGTAGTTCAATATGAATTCTAATTCTGGCTCTGCTTCTTCCTAGATGTGGGAATGGATTAGATAATTTCTATGCTCTAGACTAAAATTCTACCATTATGAAGTCAAACTGTGGAAGTTAAAGATGAAGACTCAAGTAACTTTCTGCAACACTAATCCTTCTGCAGATTTTTTTTTTATTTGGCAGGGGTCTTGCAATTTAGTCACAAAGATGAGGGTTTGAGAACCATTTGTCAGTCTAAATACTGATCAGAATGCAGAAATAAACTTTTAACTTCATCTTTAAACCAAAAAAAGAGAAGTGAATAGTACAATTCAGTTTTTAAAAGTCCCAGTCTTTTTCATTTGGTAGATGTGCTCTAAGGAAATGTCCTCTGGAAATTTATGTTCCTCATTTTTTAGGCTCTTAAGTTGGTTTGCACTTGGGGTCACACTGGTATCTTTGATAATTTGCAAACTATCTCCCCTGGAAAAAAAAAAAAAGATTAAACTTCCAGTCAAGGGTATCTAACATTCTATACTGTCTGTCTGGGCTAGACATTAGGAGAAAAAGCCAAGAAGGCAACTCACCCACAAGCTCCCCAATCATGAAGAGCAGGTAAAGAACACCAGCTATAGTAAGCCTGGTTTTCACCTTCTTCAGTTTGAGCAACTCTCTCTGTTTCCGGCAGCTGTCACAAGGGTCTACTTTGAAACCCAGCTGGCTGTTGGGCAAAGGTAAGTCCTGATCCAGTAAGGAATCATCATCTGCCTGGAAGGCCAAGTGGGTCCCATTAATAGTTTCTGGGGTCTCCAGGCCATCATCAGCAACTACAACTCGAAGTTTATTAAATCTAGGGAAATCCTCATCCCCTACTTCGTCGGAAAAGTCAAAGGCGCTGGTGTCATTTAGAAACGGAGGCGTATCATCTTTTTTCCACCAGGATTTGAGACGGTTCCATACATTGACTCGGGCCATGGCTGAAGCGATGGCTGGGACCCGGGAATCTGACGGCTCTAGACCACACACTGCCTGGAGAGACTATCAGTCGCCAAGTTCCTTTCACTGAAAACGGATTTCTAGGTAGAGCACAAGTGTTTGTTTCTTCCCATCCTATTAAAAAAAAGGAGTTAAATAAAAACTAAATTTCTTCTTCCTTTAGCTTTAGCTTAAATACCCCAGCCGGGACTTAGGTCTGAGTTAACCAGAGCTTAAGCCAGCCCTGTTCTTTGCTCAGCAGCGCGTGGGGCTTAGAAACCCAACAGAGAGCTAGGGCGCGCGGAGGGCTGGGGGAGGGTGGGTAGAGACGGGACCAGAGCCCAGGCAGCAGGCGTAGGACACCCGCCCCTAATAGGACCAGAGTTTGGACAGCAAACGGAGGGCACAGGCCCCCAGACGCGGCCAAAAGCGAGGGGCTCCAGATGGAACTGGAGTCTGAACAGCAAGTATAGAGCACAGGCTCGAGACGGGGTCAGGGCGTGGGGCCCCCTCGGTTGGGACCAGAGCCCGGACAGCGGGCGCCGGCCCCGAGGAAGGGCTTCGCCATAGCGCGCGAGGACGTCGGTGCCATCCACTCACCTGTACCTCGCTCGCCCGCTCTCCGGAAGGGAACCTAGGGTGCTGAGGCTGGAGCGTCTCCCTCACCCCAGCTCAAGGGGCCGAGCCCAGAGGCTACCTCGACGGCTCGAGCCCCCATTACCCCCGTGGGTCCACCTTCCCCAGGGAGTCCCGTGTCCCAGCACCAGCGAAGTCAGTGCCAGATACCTGGGGCGCTGGCGCGGCAAGTCCTCCTGCCCGACGCCTGCTGGGGAGCCTCCGCACAGGGAAGAACACATCTCCCCGGCCCGCCTCGGCCCGCTCCTCCGCCGCCGCGGCTGCTGCGCTCCGCCCCACTGCAGCAAGGTCAGCCTGGCGGTCCCTGGTTCCTTTATCCGGCTCTGGGCCGGCGAAGCGCGGAAGGCAGAACTGGGCAGAACAGGGCGGAGGAAGGGGCAGTGGGTGAATTGCACGTCGTTTCCCTTCTTGTCGTATCCCGCCGCTCTGGGCGCCGGCTCCCCCGACTCTGTCAGTTTTTGCTCTAGCGCAGCCTCCCAAACCTCGGGCGCCTCCAGCGCCTCCCGAGTCCCTGCGCTCCCGGGCGTCCCCACCCCCTACTCCTCTGCGCGGGGCTGCGCGCGTGCGCTAGAGCCGCCGAGGTAGAGCCGCACGAGAAAGGGAGGGGTCTGCACGGGAATTGGCTGGGGGACGGCGGGGCGGAGGCCGAAGTGGGGGGGGGGGGG
>NC_058131.1:523031336-523040765 GCF_016433145.1 Gracilinanus agilis | reverse complement strand
GGGGGGGGGGGGGAAGAGAGAGAGAGAGAGTGTGACAGGGAGAACCCTATTTCTGCGACACCCGAGGAACGCGCGCTCCCGGTGGGGGCACGAGCGCAATGCCGAGTGCCTGCCTGACTGCTTTCGGGGTCACTAGCTCTAGGGTCTCGGAAGTCCAACCCTCTGTGTCCCAGTTCCTTGCAACTCTATCGCTACGACCGCGAAGCGAGGCCTTCTCCAAGCTCCTGCGCCCACTGGAGGCGAAGCAGCACCAGCCAGCCGGTCAGACCAGCCGGGCCGCCTTCTCCCTAAGGGAAGGAGTAGGATCGGTGTTTGCTGGGTCCCCGCGGCCAACTCCGTGGCAGTCCACGCAAGCGGCCTCTCGTGCAACCTCCCTTCGTGCAATGTCCAGGCCAGCCCCAGAGCTGCCAGGAGACGGGGGAGGGAGGACGCATCTGGGCAATCACGGTTCGGATTCCTGTGTAACGAAACACCCGAACTGCCTGGATAGGCAGAAGATTTAAACAGCATTTCTCTACCAGGAGGCCTGTAACAGAATAGGCCTGGCGAATTGGCAAAATGTTGCCTAGTCAAACTAAGTGAGGGGGAGCATAGCTTTAGAGTCAGCAGTGCTTGTCTCCTGGTTTAGTTTTGTCATCTTTTGCACCGTGCCCCGGAAACACACTAACAATCGATTTTAAAATTTAAAGCAGGAGGCTATTGCCAGCTTCCACGACAGCCTCTCCGTTCAAACATTTTACCCTGGGCAAGTCAGTCAACCTCCCCAGGCCCTATTTTCTCGGTGTGTAAAACGAGGGCAGAGTAATACTTGCAAGAAATGCTACAAAAATGCAGGTTATTACTCATAAAATATTTACATCATGAAGTTTATACCAACCACTCAGGACAGACACCAAAAAGTAAGTTGGGCTCTTATGCATCCGTTTTCTATAGTCAGGAGATAAAAGTTTAAGCTCACAAAGGCTCTGGAGATACACAGCCAGATCCTTTCATTTTCCCACTAGCTCCTTGCAGACAAAATCTCTAAATACCCAAAATGTTGGTTGTACCCTTCAGGGCACTCAAATGTACAATATTGGGTACGTAGGCATAGGATAACCTTTATTAAACCCCCATTGTCTATCCTTAACTCCAGGGATACCACGGGCTTACAGAACCTGAGAAGAGATTCAGAAACACATCTAAAATTAAAATAGTCTATTAGACATCCTCAGGAAGGTAAACACATTTTGGGAGCTAATGAACAATCAACTCTCATTCACATAGAGACTATTCACGATGAGCTACTATTCATAAAAGTAGAGGAAAGAATTGGAAGGAAAGAATTGGAAAAGACCAGATCTCCTTTCTAGCCCACCTCCTCCCCCCTCCCCCCCCCTTCCCAGCCGCTCTTCTTTGATTTGGCTCTTGTTCTCTAGCTGGAGAAAAAATTTCTCTCAAGGTGCTGGCACTCTCGACTTGGGAGCTCTTGAACTTGAAACTGACCCCTCCAAAGCTGAAAAAGTTGAAGCTCAGAATCTCTCCCTTCAAGCAAGTACTGCGTCTTTTTTAGGAATTGCACAAACGCCTTCGCTGCTGCCAATGTCTTAAGCGTGGTCAAGTCGAACTGTTGTCTGATCTGTATTCCTAAAGGCAGAATGCGCTTAGAACTAGAGGTCCAGGAACCTCAGACACATCCTCCTCTTTAGAATGAAGATCTGCGATACTCTCTTAGGATCTGGAATTCTTACTTAGAAAGGTGAGACAAGCTTGCTTTAAAGACCACGCTGAGGGAAGCAGGTTAATTTTTCTACTAAGAAATAATTCCCCACTTCCTTTCACAGTTACCTGACATCTTGGAGATAACACAAGTCAAAGGGCAACCACAGGGGAGTTCCCTGTGCCCTTTCAGCAAAGTTCAGGGGTCCTCCATTGGAGATGCTTTTCAAATTGCAAGTTCAACTCCCCCACTCCCTTACAATAGAATAAAGGCCAAGTGACCTAAGAAAAACAATGCTCTAGGAACTTTTCCTAGTTTAAGGATAAACCTTCCAGAAAATCAGCTCTGATTTGAGAAACTTTGTGAGTCAATATCCTCTTAAAACTGTGGCTCAGTAATAATACATGTATAACCCAGTGAAAAGTGCTTATCAGTTCCAGGAGTGGGGAGGGAAGAGGGGAGAGACAACATGAATCATGTAACTATGGAAAAATATTCTAAATCAATCAATCAAATGAAATTAAATAAAGCAAAGCAAATCAATGGGCTCTCTCTCTCTCTCTCTCTCTCTCTCTCTCTCTCTCTCTCTCTCTTTTTCTCTCCCTCCCCACCCAGGTCAGGGGGCAGCTGGGTGGCTCAGTGGATTGAGAGCCAGAGACAGGAGGTCCAAGGTTCAAATTTGGCCTCAGACGCTTCCTAGCCAGATAACCCTGGGCAAGTCACTTGACCCCCCATTGCCCAGCCCTTACCACTCTTCTGCCTTGGAACCAAAACACAGTCTTGATTCTAAGAAGAAAGGTAAGGGTTGTTTGTTTTTTTAAAGAGGAAGTGGAGGCAAACACACACACACACACACACACACACACACACACACACACACACACTAGCTCATCAGTAGAACCAGGAGAACATTGTACACAATAACAGCAATATTGTATAACGATTATCTGTGAAAACTTGGCTACTCTCAGCAAGGAGATCTGGGTCAATCCTGAAAGACTTTTGAGGGGGAATATTATCCACCTCCAGAGAGATAACTGTTGGAGTCATCTTTCACATCAGTGTGTTTATGGTTTTATTTTGGAGTTGGGGTTATATGTATGAGTGTATTCTTACAATGACTAATATGGAAGTATGTTTTGCATGATAATAAAATTTTTAAAAGCTATAGCTCATCAGCCCACAATGATATATTTCCTTTACTAGAACAACCAGAGGGTAAATTAGCTAAAACAAAAGATGTTTAATTAACCAGCATAGTAAAATAAATGACAAGAAAGAACTCCCATACATAAAAGTGTAGATAGTTCTCCAAGTTACTATCCCACTAGCTGTGAAGTATTGCACTGTCTGGTATATAGCAAGCACTTAAAAAAAAATTTGACTATTGGCCAAGAGATGGTTTAGTGATTGCAGTGGTAACCCCAATAGCCTATAGCCTTACCCATTCGGGATCATTTAGAGGCAGCTAGAGATGCTGCAATGCTTCAAGAATATTTTAGTTGTCTAGCCCAGATGGATTACATCCTAGAATGTTGAAAGGATTACTGAGCCACTATAAATTATCTTTGCAAGGTTGTGGAAAATAGTAGAAGTACTAAAAGTGAATATAATCTTTATGCTTCAGGCCACTGAGTTTGATTTAAATAAGTGGGAAAATTCTAGAGAATCCTCTGGGTATATTGAAAGAAAACCATTCTTGGAAGACCAATATCCAATTCCCATTGTTAGCATCTACCTGTCACTTAACGAGGCAAGTCATTCAACCTCTCTTTGCTCCCAGGCAATTCTCTAAAAGGCTAAGTGAAGGAGCAGGTTGTGATCTATATTGGTTTCCAAAGATTCCTTACTAGAAATTCCCTATGTCAGTGAAAACACAGGTCAGTCCCTTCCCCCTCTCCCCTCAAAAGAAGACTCTAGAATGTATGCTATATTTAAAGTTTATTTTAATTTTTTTCTATACACAAAAATTCATTTTCATTCTGTCCTGTCCACACACCCTTCCCCATACACACACAAAAGAAAAACAAAACCCTTATAACAATTATGCAATTAGGTAAAACAAATCCTTCTATTGCCCAGTCCAGTTTTTCACCATTGTCCATCACTTTTGTGTCAGACGGTGAAGAGCATGCTTCATCATAGCCTGGAATTGCTGCGGTGGTCAGTCTTTAAATCTATTTTAAAGTTGTTTGTCTTTACAATGTTGAATTGTAACTTGTTCTTCTGTTTCTACTCACTTCACTCTACATCAGCTTATACAACTCTTTCCATGTTTCTCTGAAATTGGTTTCTTTTGTCATTTCTTATTGCACAAAAGCATCCAATTACATTTATATACCCTACTTTGTTCAGCCCCATTAATGGACAACTCCTAGATTTCCATTTTTTTCCACTACAAAAAGAACTGATATAAATATTTTTGTGCATGTGGGGCCTTTTCTTCTTTCTTTGATCTCTTTGGGGAGTAGGCTTAGTAGTGGTATTTCTGGGTCAAAAGGTCTGCACAATTGAATAACTTTTGTTTTTGTTTTTGTTTTTTTAGAATGTTTTTCCATGGTTACATGATTCCCTGCCCTTTCCCTTCCCCCCTCCTGGAGCTGACAGGCAATTCCACTGGGTTATACGTATATCATTGTTCAAAACCTATTTCCATGGTATTCATATTTGCAGTACAGTGATCTTTTAACATCAAAATCCTATTCATATCCCTCCTGAACTACATGATCGATTATATGTTTTTCTTCTGAGTTTCTGTTTCCACATTTCTTTCTCTGGGTATGGATAGCTTTCTTTCTCATAAGTTCCTTTGGATTGTCCTGTGTCATTGCATTGCTGCTAGTAGAAAAGTCTTTTACATTCAATTGTACCACAATGCATCAGCCCCTGAGTATAATGTTCTCCTGATTCTGTTCCTTTCGCTCTGTATCATTCACTGACATTCTTTCCAGTTCACATGGAATTCCTCCAGTTCATCATTCCTTTCAGCACAATAATATTCCTTCACCATCAGATATCACAATTTGTTCAGCCATTCTCCAATTGATGAATATCCCCTCATTTTCCATTTTTTGTCACCACGAAGAATGCAGCTATGAATATTTTTGTACAAA
The DNA here is from genome assembly GCF_016433145.1 of Gracilinanus agilis. NCBI lineage: Eukaryota > Metazoa > Chordata > Mammalia > Didelphimorphia > Didelphidae > Gracilinanus > Gracilinanus agilis. Next base: position 523,035,953 of record NC_058131.1, on the reverse strand, counting down.
TCTTTTTCCTTATTATCTCTTTGGGGTATAAACCCAGCAGTGGCATGGCTGGATCAAAGGGCAGGCAGCCTTTTGAAGCCCTTTGCACATAATTCCAAATTGCCTTACAGAATGGTCGGAGCAATTCACAACTCCACCAGCAGTGTATTAGTGTATTTTGCCACATCCCCTAAAACATTTATTAATTTCCTTTGCTGTCATGTTAGCTAATCTGCTAGGTATGAGGTGGTACCTCAGAGTTGTTTTGATTTCCATTTCTTTAATTATAAGAGATTTAGAACACTTTTTCATGTGCTTATGGATAGTTTTGATTTCTTTATCTGAAAATTGCCTATTCATGTCCCTTGCCCATTTATCAGTTGGGGAATGGCTTGATTTTTTACACTATTGACTTAGTTCCTTATATATTTGGGAGATTAAACCTTTGTCAGAGAGTTTAATTTAATAACTTTGGAGAGGTATAGTTTCATGTTGCTTTCCAAGAAGATATGAACCAATTCACAGCTTTAACAACAGTGTGCTGTTTTTTCCTACATTTTCATTTTTGGTCAATTTTGTCTAGAATGTATTGTTAAAGCAATGGTTAGTGAATATCTAGAAAAAGGAAGCAGTGATCACAAAGACCCAAGAAGTCTAAGAACAGGTCATGCCAGATTAGTCTTAAATCCTTTTTTGAAATTCAATCAATAAACATTCAATTTACTGGATTTGGTCAATCAGGAGAAATGCTTTAGATCTATTTTACCTAGATTTTAGCAAAGCATCTGCTCTCATGTCTCTCATGTTATTATTTTTTAGATTTTACTTAATTTTATTTTTATTATCATGTAAAAACACTTCCATATTGGTCATTGTTGTAAGAGCACACTTATACAAAGCCAAAGCCCCAAAATAAAAACTGTAAATACACTAGTGAGAAAAATAGTATGCTTCAATCTACATCTGATCCAATAGTTCTTTCTTTGCATCTGGATATTATTCAGCCTCATAAGTCTTTCAGGATTGTCTCAGATCATTTAATTGCTGAGAGTCCCCAAGTTTTCACAGTTGATCATCATACAATACTTCTGTTACTATGGACAGTGTTCTCCCAGTTCTGCTTATTTCATTCTGCATCAGTTCATGTAGGACTTTCCAGCTTTTCTGAAATCAGCTTGCTTATCATTTCTTATAGCAGAATATTATTATATCACCAACATGTACCACAATTGGTTCAGCCATTCCCCAATTGATGGACATCCCCTCAATTTCCAATTCTTTGCCATCAAAAAAAGAGCTTCTATATATTCTTAGCAATACAATGATCTGGGACAATCCTGAAAGACTCTTGACATATAATGCTATCCACCTCTAGAAAAAGAACCGTTGGAGTTGTCTTTCATATCAGTAAATCTTTGGTTTTATTTTGGGATTTTGGTTTTGAATGAGTGCTTTTATAACAATGGCCAATATGGACGTGTGTTTTGCATGGATATAAAAAAATGAAAAAAAAAAAGAGCTGCTACAAATATTTTTGTACAAGTAGGTCTTTCACTCCCCCACCTTTTTTTAATAATCTCTTTGGGATACAGACCCAGTAGTGGCATTACAGGATCAAAGGGTATGAACAGTTTTAAAGCACTTTGGGTATTGTTCTAAATTGCCCTCCAGAGTAGTTGTATCAGTTCATAACTCCACCAACAATGCATTAGTGTTCCAATTTTGCCACATCCCCTTCAATATTTATCACTTCCCTTTACTGTCATATTGGCCAATCTGATGGGTGTGAGGTGGTACCTCTGCATTGTTTTAATTTGCATTTCTCTAATCAGGAAAGATTTAGAGCATTTTTTCATATGATTATTGATAGCTTTGGTTTCTTCATCTGAAAATCGCTCATTCATATCCTTTGACCATTCTCTTATGTTATTCTTGTGGAAAGTTGTGTGCTAGACAACAGGCCAGTTACTTGGATTTAAAACTCTTCAGTAGCTGCACCAAAAAAGTACTTATTAAAGTCAACTTGAAAGGATAACTTTAATAGAGCTTCCCAGAAACCTCTGCTTGGTTCTGTGATGTTTAACTTTATCAATGACTTGGTCAAAGGGATTTGTGACAGTAAAAATTTCTGAGAGACTGGTTTCCAGGTAAGAAAATCAATTTATTGATTAGGCTAGCAATAACCAATGAGTTGATTGGTCAGTAATCTCTCTGTGTTAAAGCCCCTGAAATACTACCTTGTGGATCCACAAATATAATTTGGAAGCCCATTATTCAGACCTCCCCTGGACATCCCAAGACATCTCTTAGTGGTGAATAATCAATGAAGAGGTGGTCCATCAAACTCTCAATCCTTCCCCAATCCTTGAGTAATGGTGGACTATCACACACTATATCCCCAATATCTAGTAGGAGAAATTAAGTTCTGCCTGGTTAGGAGCAACCTTATCCAATGTTTCTAAATGTGAGACTGAAGAACTTGGTTGTGCTGCTATTAGATATACTTGGCTCACACTGGATTTTATTTATTGATAAAAACAGAACTGACAATCTTGCTTTTCTATCTATCCTACAATGGAAGAAATTCTTTAGGTAGAACATTTCTTGATGTTCTTAGGAACAAAGAAATGAGAAGGAATGTCCAAGGAACTGATCTGAACTTCTAATTCAAAACCCAGAAATAGAAATAATTCAATATATTAGATATCAACCCTCTCAGATACATAGCAGGCTTATATTTAGTTAGGACTTTAAGCTTGGAGGAATAATTAGCATACTTGACTTTCAAGTCAGGATGAAACAAATGCCAAGACAGGCTAGAAGATTGGGTCAAATCAAATAAAATGAAATTTAGTAGAGATAAATATAAAGTTTTGAAGGAGGGTTAAAAAAATCAACTTCAAAAATACAATGTGGGAGAGATATCATTTTATAGCAGTTCAAGAAAAAATTGGGATTTTGGCAGACTGCAAGATCATTATGAGTGAATAGTGTGATCTGACTGCCAAGAAAGCTAAAACAATATGAGCTATATTGAGAGGAATAGTTTTGAAGACTAGTGAAGAGATGGTCCCACTGAACTCTATTCTGGTCACTTTGTAGAGTGCTATGATCTGTTCTGAACATCACATTTAAGCAATAACAAAAGGTCTCTCTTTTATTTATTTATTTTTTAAATTTAAAAATAATTTAAAAAACCCTTATGTTCTGTCTTAGAATCTATACTAAGGGGGGCAGCTGGGTAGCTCAGTGGATTGAAAGCCAGGCCTAGAGACAGGAGGTCCTAAGTTCAAATTTGACCTCAGACACTTCCTAGCTGTGTGACCCTGGGCAAGTCACTTGACCCCATTGCCTACCCTTACTACTCTTCTGCTTTGGAGCCAATACAATTGACTCCAAGATGGAAGGTAAGGGTTTTAAAAAAAAAAAGAATCTATATTAAGTATTGGTTCTAAGGTAGAAGAGTGGTAAGGGCTGGGCCAGTGATGGAGAAACTTTTAGAGACTGAATGCCCAGACTGCAACCCTCATGCTATGTGTGAGCCTCCCCCTTACCCCAGACAGGGGAGGGAGGAAGTGCTCCCATTGGGCTGCTGGGCAGAGGGGCAGGTCATGAGAGAAATGTCCTCAGGTGCATGGAGAGGGGGAGGGGAGCAACCCACTCCAGCACGCATGCCATAGGTTTACCAACATGGTGCAAGGCAGTGGGGGTTAAGTGACTTGCCCAGGGTTACACAGCTAGGAAGTGTCTGAGGTCAAATTTGAATCCAGGACCTCCCTTCTCTAGGCTTGGCTCTCTCAATCTACTCAGCAAGTATTAACTGATGGAAAGCCTTGGTGGTCTACTGCTGCTATCATCTCATTAAGATAAGGCTCCCAGCTCCCTGGATGGACCTCCCCCCATAGAGAATTCACAGGGCATGAACAACAGTTGCACAGGTTTTTAACTGGAACATTGGAAGCATCACTGACTGATGAGAGCCTAAATTTTATGAAAAATTGATAAATTAAGGAATGTGTAGAGGAATTCAATGAGGTTGGTAAAAGGCCTCACGTTCATGTCTTAGAAAGAGGAGCTGAAGAAATGCAGGGTATTTAGTGTGAAGAACAAAAGACAACTTAGGAGGCATGTGACCTCTGTCAGCAATAATTTGAAAATCCATCATGAAGAGAGAATAGGAGCACCTGGGTGTCCCAGTGGATAGAAAGCTAGAACTGGAGTGGAAAGGTCCTGAGTTCAAATTTGACCTCAGATATTTCCTAGCTGGATGACCCTGACACTTAACCTACATTGCCTAGTTCTTAACTGCTCTTCTGCCTTGGAACAATACTTAGTGTCATTTCTAAGAGAAAAGGTAAGAGAGAGACAGAGAGACAGAGCCTGAGAAAGAGAGAGAGAGACAAAGAAAGAGAGGGAGGGAGAGACAGAGACAGAGGGAGGGAGACAGAGGCAGAGATAGAGAAAGACAGAGGCAGAGAGAGGGAGAGACAGACAGACAAAGACAGAGAGAGGGAGGGAGAAAGGGAGATAGACAAATACCAAGAAAGATAGAGAAAGAGAGGGAGGGAGAGGCAAAGAGAGAGAGAGAGAGAGAGAGAGAGAGAGAGAGAGAGAGAGAGAGAGAGAGAGAGAAGGAGG
>NC_058131.1:522970086-523028491 GCF_016433145.1 Gracilinanus agilis | reverse complement strand
AAGAAGAAGAAGAAGAAGAAGAAGAAGAAGAAGAAGAAGAAGAAGAAGAAGAAGAAGAAGAAGAAGAAGAAGAAGAAGAAGAAGAAGAAGAAAGAAGAAGAAGAAGAAAGAAGAAGAAGAAGAAACAGGAAGGGAGGGAGGGAGATAGAGAGACAGAGAGAATAAACTTATTCTAAAAGGCAGAGCTAGGAAAGAGGGGGTTTAAGTTTCAAGAAGGCAAATGTAAGGACTCCTTGGAAGTAGTATGTATTGCCTCTGGCAGTTGGAGGTTCTTCTTACTGAATATCTTCAAGCCAAGGCTGAGGTGACCACTTGCTGGCTTGTGGACAGGATTCTTGTTCAGTTTGGACTAGATGCTATCTGAGGTCCTAAACCCTCCACTTTGAGACTGTAAGTCTCTGATTATCCTGATGAGCATCAGTTATCACTGAACATGTGATGTTTTGGTCACTTTTTGGTTGTGTCACTCTGTGATCTCATTTGGGGCTTTCTTGGCAGAGATCCTGGAGTGGTTTGCCATTTCCTCCTCCAGCTCATGTTACAGATGAGAAATTGGGGCAAGCAGGGTTAAGTGACTTGCCCAGGGTCACACAGCTGATAATGTCTGAGGGTAAGAGATAGGTGGCAAGGGGACACCAAAGCATTCTCAGCAGCCATATGCTGTTCAAACTCTCTCAGGAGGTGGGCTACACCAGGCTGAGGGTGAGCCACTAGTTGGTGAGTTAGAGGGGTGTCTACCTCAGGCATGAGAAGACTTCCTCTGGCAAAAAGGGTGGATGAGAATAATTTGTTGTGACAGCCACGAAGGTGATCAAAGTGGGCACTGCAGAAAACGCTCTCTGTTAGACATGGAAGAAACCAGGGTCGTCTGCTATCTAACAAGCTGTCACCAGTTGTCTTGACTTTTGTCTTGCTGCTGAACCTGGATGACTTTGGAAGAGAGAATGAGGCTAAAGACCCTGTTTAAGCCTGCCTGACTTAAATCTAATTCATGTAAGAGTCAAAAGACATGTCTAGTGATAAATCATTTTGGTTCTCTTTGAGTATAAAGGACAGCAACCAATCAGCAAAGTGTCTGAGGCCAAACTTGAACTCGGGTCTAGCTGCCCCCAAACGTATGACATAAATACTCCCTAATTTGAAATAACAATGACTGACATTTATGTAGGCCTGAAACAGGCCCTCATCATTTCATACTTGGACTATTACAAATAAATTTCTGGTTGTTTCCTTGCCTGGGGCCTCTCCCAGCTACAGAACATCCTCCACTCAGCTCTCAAAGTGATCTTTCTAAAGCAAAGATCTGGCTGCATCATTCTTCCTATTTGTAAACCCGACTAGGTGGTGCAGTGGATAAAGTGCTGGACTTGTAGTCAGGAAGACTCATCTTTGTGAGTTCAAATCTGGTCTCAGACACTTATTTGCTGTATGATCCTGGACAAGTCACTTAACCCTGTTTGCCTCAGTCTCCTCATCTGTAAAATGAGCTGGAGAAGGAAATGGCAAACCACTCCAGTATCTTTGCTAAGAAAATTCCAAATGAGGTCATAAAGAGTCAGTCACGCCTGAACAACTGGCTCCCTTTTGCTTCCAGGATCAGATATAAAATCTGCTGCCTGTTAAAGCCCTGCCTACCATCCTGGGCTTCTTAAAACTTAACTTCCCAGACACATATGGATGATCCAATGACACCGGCCTCCTTACTATTCTTTGAACATCACTTCCACTTTCTTAGGGCATTTTCTCCAACTGCTCCCCATACCTGGAATCCTTTCCCTCCTCATCTCTGCCTCCTGGCTTTTCTGGCTTCTTCTGATTCCTCTTGGAGTTAGTGCCTTCCCTCGGAGATCCCTACAACTTATTCTATTTATGGTTTGTTTCCACATAGTTGTCTCCTTCATCAGACTGTGACATCCTCGAGGTCAAGGGGCTCTCTCTGTCTTTCTTTGTGCCCCAGCACTTAACACACAGCGCCTGCTATGTGGAAAGTGCTTAAAGAGCAACTCACTGGTTTTTCCCCAAGGATGCTGCAGTTATGGCTGCTCCTATGGATGATTTCGAGAAGTTCAGTGCTCTACAGGCTCTTGGGCCAGAAGGTCCATTCCCTGCCTTGGTGAATAAGTCACAACTTCCGAGGAAGCTTTGGCTTCCTCATCTGTAAAACAAGTAGTTTGGACGAGGGGATCTCTCAGGGCCTTTGGAGTTCTAAATCTCTCATCCTGTGATTCTCTACAGTTTGGCCCAATTAGGAAGCATTGTAACATGCAGATCATTGAGAGAGCTACAAGGAATGCCCTGGGATACTGAATTCTCATCTGTAAAAAATATTCTAAGCTAAACTCTCTGGAATACTTGGAACCTTCCTTTAGTTTCTCTATCAAGCTAGAGGGAAAAGCAACATATAACTCCAAAAAAAAAATTTCTTCCATATCCTGATACATCCTTATTCTGGGGCCAAATACTATCTACTCTGTATAACTGGTTGAAATTAAACAGAGTAAAATGAAACAAGAAGTGGGAAGGTTTATGTTATAATTTTAGATGAAATAAGGAAGTAGGATGCTTTTTGGACAGGCAGTCATTTCATCAATTTCACTAAAAGAAAGAAGGATGGTTTTAGATACCTCATCTCATCTTCTTCTCCCATAAAAGGCGTATACCTTTCCTAATCCAATAAATTATTTTCTCTTGGAATAAGCTTTTTTTAAAAAAAAAAATACCTATGGTATTAGTATTATTTTTCAATAACTACTGTATTAGCATTAAGACAGAAAAGTGACAAGGGCTAGGCTTTTGGGGTTAAGTGACTTGCCCAGGGTCACACAGCTAAGAAGAGTCTAAAGTCAAATTTGAACCCAGGTCCTCCTGATGACTGTCTATCCACTGTGCTACTTAGTTGCCCCTGGAATATACTTTCAAAGGATTCTATGGCAGAGTGATACCCTATGGCAGAGTGATACTTTGGCTTTCTCAAGACAGACAAGATGGAATAAGTCTGGTTCCATTTCTAAAGTGATAAGACAAAGTTATCTAAGTGTAATTTATATCTTTTTAACATCAGTTAAACAGTTTAAAATCAGATCAAGTCAACATACATTTGTGTGCCAGGCATTGTGCTAAGCCTTGGAGATACAAAGGAAGGCAAAAAACAGTTTCTTCCCTCAAGGAATTCACAATCTAATGGAGGAGACAGCATACAGAATATATACAAATAAAGTATATACAGGAGAAACTAGATATGCTCTCAGAGGAAAGGCCTAGCATTAGGAAGGATCAGGAAAGGCTTCTAACAGAAAGTGGGATTTTTAGCTTTTAAAGAGTTGTTATTGTTATCTTCTGGCAGCTAGGTGGTACACTGCTGAACTTGGGGTTAAGAAGACTTAAATTTAAATTCTTCCTCAGATTCTTTCTTAGCTCCATGATCCTAGGCAAGTCATTTAACCTTCTTTAGGTTCAGTATTCTCAGCTGTAAAATGGGGAAAATAACAAAACATCTCCTGGAGTTATGATAAGGATCAGATTGGATAATATGTGTAAAATTGCTTTGTAAATCTTAAAAAGTACCAAACAAAAGCTACTTATTATTTTTGTTATTTTATTTTTATGTTGCTTAGATTCCTCCTGTATTCTTCTCTCCTCTTTCCCAGAGCCACCCCCTTATAGCAAAGAATTTAAACATTTTATTACACTGTAAGCCTTTTATTTTTAATACCATTATTCTCCCCATGGTGCTATAAGTTGATGAATCATGGCACTAGAGAAATTAAAATGACAAGTATTTCAAAGAGCAGTGGAAAGAGGCTTGTGGGTGTAAGTTGACTGAACGTATTACCAATAATAACTTGCCCAGAAAAGCATCACGAAAGGCATCATCAAGGACATGTATGAACAGAAAAGGAGTTACTCTAGTCACATACTGAGAATCAGATGACAGATGGATAGCCCAGAGAGGATGTTGGTACCATGGTGATAGGAAAAGCACCAGAGGAAGTCATCTAGCAGACAGGGATAAGAATGGAAAAACATAAGATGGATTCCATTCTATGAGAAGCTCCCACTGGAATGAGATCACAGATTTATCAGAGGATGAGGTGGTGAAACAGGGGGTAGAATACAGGTCCTTTATGTTAGCAAGACCTGAATCTGAAATCTGCCTCTGACACTCTCAAGCTGTATGACCCTAAGTCACTTAACTGCTTTGTGATTTAGTTTCCTCATCTGTAAAATGGGAATAATAATACCACCCATTTCACAAATGTAGTTGTGAGGATCAAATGAATAACACGTTTAAAGTGCTTTGCAAACCTTAAAGCATTATATACGTGCTAGCTATTAATATCAAAATATTAATGATTTTAAAACATTAAACTAAATATCAACAAACATAATAAAAAATGAAATCTTAAATAAACATGTATTGGTTTCTTTCTGCCATAGGCTAAAGCATCAGGCAATTAGACATCTATTGTTCCAGTTAGCAGGAGAATCATGTAATCTCTGGTTTAGGACCTCAGTTATCATCAAAGATTTGTAGAGGAAACAAATTCATCCTTCAGCCTTAGAGGAAGATTAGACTTTTTTTTTTTTAAACCCTTACCTTCCATCTTGGAGTCAATACTGTGTATTGGTTCCAAGGCAGAAGAGTGGTAAAGACTAGGCAATGGGTGTTAAGTGACTTGCCCAGGGCCAACAGCTAGGAGAAGATTGAATTTTTTAAACTATTTTTTAAGGAACTAAAAGAAAATGAAGAAAGTAAAAATAATGAAACTCAGAAAAGTCACTACAAATTCATGTTAAATTAAATTTCAACTAGGCCCTTAAAGCTACTAGGGTATCCTTTTATTCTTTCTTGATCAACTTATTATTTCACTCCCTCAGAGTTCCAAACCTTCATCTCCCTTCTTCTCAACTGAATACCTGGATAGAAATATCCTCAATAAGAGCCTTGAATGTTGACAAGTGATCAATAGGTTGACAAGTCTTTTACTTTTGGACTGTTCTAATTTTTAGGAAGGGTGAGAACATAAAAAAGGTGAGAACAAAAAGGAGAACCTCCTTTAATTTGAAATTTTTTACTTAATTGAGAAGCTTTTTCCATGGTTACATGATTCATGTTCTTTCCTTCCCCTCCTCCCACTCCCCTCCCAGAGCCAATGAGCAATCCCACTGGAAAACCTCCTTTTAAAAAACAAAAAACCCTTACCTTCCATTTTAGAATCAATACTATGTATTGTTTCCAAGGCAGAAGAATGGGAGGGCTAGGCAATAGGAGCTAAGTGATTTTCCCAGGGTCAACTAGCTAGGAAGTGTATGAGGCTAAATTTGAACCCAGAACTATCTATATCTATATCTATATCTATATCTATATCTATATCTATATCTATATCTATATCTATATCCAATATTTCACATTTATGAAACATTTTAAAATGAACAGCAATGTGTTTTCTTTCTCTCCTATCCCCTAACTCTGAAAAAAAAGGAAAAAATGAATTTCTGGTAACAAATGTTCAGTCAAGCTAAACCACTTTGCTCAGTGGTTATATACATTAACCCTTGGTTCAAAGGGCCAATTGTATGAGGCTCTCCTTATTGATGAAGTCTGACTACTCAATGTCCCTGCCTGTCTGATGGGCAAACTGAGTGAGAGCTGGAGAGAAGAGAGATCCAGGCTTTTTTTGGCATCCAATTTTAAGAGAGCTATGACATTCCAACCTCTCTTCAGGTTGCTGAAAGGAGAGAAAGACTGTGGGAAGAAAGAAGCCATATATCAAGTCCCAGCTAGCTTGCAACACTAGAGACTAGACAATGACTCTTTGGGTGAGATCTGATATTCTCTCTGGGTTGGGATGAGTTATCTCCCAGGGGAAGATCCCGTTGACTCTGTATTGTTTGGCAAATATCCTCCTATGTATATTTTCTCTTATTTCAGTTTGTTATCTGTATGGAGAAATAGTTTTGTTTTTTATTTGTTCTGTGTATCTATTGTAGAACTGGCCTCTGGGGGAAAGGGAAGCAAGCCTTGGGTGTATAGCTTGAAACACTCCTTCCTTGTTAAGGAATAATGAGTAAGAATACAGTTCCAACCCCAAAATTACTTCCCCCAATAGAGAAGAGCAGATGTTATATATTACATACTGAATTTTAATTCAGTACCCCTTTTCTCTGAGAAGAAAAGAGTGGCCAGCCTCTGACTCCAACCTCCTGCTTTCCCTCTTGGCAGAAATCAAAGTCTTCTTTGGAAAAGGGTAGGAAGAGGAGAAGCTATAAATATCTTTTTGCTTCCCAGCAAGCCACCTCTCCTCAGACATCTCATTTCTCACCTGGTTGTACTCATTTTGGACTTCTTTGATTTCTCCACCATCCCCACAGTTTCCTCATTTCTTATAGTACAATCGTGCCCCATTACATTCATATACCACAATGTGTTCAGCCATTCCTCAATTGTTGGATATCTTCTTAATTTCATTTTTTGCTATGACAAAAAAACTGCTATAAATGTCATCTATTTAAACCCTTTATTTCTGTCTTAGAATCGAGACTAAGTATCAGTTCCAAGGCAGAAGAACGGTAAGGGCTGGGCAATAGGAGTTAAGTGACCCGCCCAGGGTCACACAGCTAGGAAGTATCTTGAGGTTGTATTTGAACCCAGGACCTCCAGTCTTCAACCTGGCTCTCTATCCAATGAATCACCAGCTGTCCTGCGATAAAGATTTTTGTAAATAAAGGACTTTTCCTCTTTCTCTGATCTCTTTGGGTGGAGGTATAGCAGTGATGTGACTATGTCAAAGGGTAAACATTGTTTAAAATTTGTTTAAATGTAGTTTCAAATTGTTTTTCAGAATGGTTATACCCATTCACAGGCCCATCAACAGTATATTAGTTATTATTAGCCTAGTTTCCTACAGCTTCTCTAAAATTTTAAACTTTTTTTGTCTTTGTCAATCTTGATAGGTATGAGATAGGAATGTCAGAATTTCTTTAATTTATAGTTCTCTAATTAGTAGTAATTTAAAACATTTTTTTAAAATATAGTTATAGAGAACCTGAGGTTTTTTCCCTTGAAAACTACCTGTTTTGTATCTTTAGACCAATTATCCATTGGGAAAGGATCTTTTCCTTGTAAATTTGAATCAGTTCCTTACTTATCTTGGGAATGAGGTACTAGAGAAACTTGGTACAAAAGTTTTTTCTCAGTTAATTGTTTCTTTTTTTATCTTAGCTTTATTAGATTTACTTATGCAAAACTTTTAAAATTTTATGTAATCAAATGATCTTTTTTTATCTTTTATGATCCCCTCTGATCTTTATTTAGTCATGAAATTTACCCCATTTATAGATCAGACACATCATTTTTTCCATGTTTCTTTAATACTAAATTCATAAAAATTGTTTCTGGTGAGCTTGTGGCTAAAGTGAAAAGTACAAAATTAACATTTTTTCCTTAGTAATTCACTCATTACTCCTATTACTTGCCTCTTGGGACTAAGCAAAACAAGTTCAACCCCTATTTCACATGGATTCCTTCAGATGCCTAAAAGCAGCTATCATGTCTATTCTCAGTCCCTTCCGTTCTACCCTCTAACCCCAAGTCTATTCTTCTTCAGACTATGTTCTTCACAGTTCCTTCATCAGATTCTCATAGGTGATGATCAGATAATCTCCAGTGTCCCTTTAAATAATATAATCTTTTCAATTTTTAAAAGTAGGAGAGACATAGCCATCAAAAGAAAGGGAAACAATCCGGCCTCAGACACTTCCCAGCTGTGTGACCCTGGGCAAGTCACTTGACCCCCATTGCCCACCCTTACCACTCTTCCACCTAGGAGCCAATACACAGAAGTTAAGGGTTTAAAAAAAAAAAAAGGGAAGCTCTCAAGAGCTGAAAAGGGGGTTTTCCTTGGAGAGGATTACAATAAAGGTAAGGAACTGGAACTAGAACTAAGATGTCCCATAAACAGTGTTAATCATGTCAATCTGTGGTTAGTCAAGTTTAGAAGAGAAATGCTTAAGATTTCTCTATTCCTGTGCTTTTATTATTTTACTTTTTTTTCTTTAGGTTTTGTTTGTTTATTTTCTAAAAATTTAAATCTTTTTTAAAAAATGAAAAAGAAATGACTGTACTTCCCTCCATGTGTCATTGAAAATACAAAGGTTCACTCCTAGTGGCCATATTTTGTGCCCTTGTTATAGGTCCCTGGTATATCTGGCAGACCGAGGTAGAAATCTTGGAGCCAGCCCTGGTGTCTGTGGCCAAATCCTGTATCAGTGTTACTTTTTTGTTGCTGAATTGATTTGAGATGAATTGAACTCTCCTTTAGTACTATACTTTCTTCTCTCTATCTCCAGTAGTTTTTAAGTCAGTTATGATGAGGTAACTAAAATATTTAAATGCCTATCAATATAGATAGAGTAAAACCAGAAATTTCTAGTCATAACTAAGTGGTAAAATTTAAAGCATGCATAAACACTTTTTTTTTTTTAAACCCTTGTACTTGGGTGTATTGTCTCATAGGTGGAAGAGTGGTAAGGGTGGGCAATGGGGGTCAAGTGACTTGCCCAGGGTCATAAACACTTTTTTTGTTGTTAATTTTGTTTTAAAAATAAGAAATATTGAAAATTTAGGATAGAGGAATTTCAGAACTAGAAAATGTCTTAGAAATAATTTAGTCCAAACAGACACACATCAATAAAAGATGAGGAAACTGGGACCTAAAAAAAAGGTAATGTAACTCACCCAAACTTATAGAGCCAGAACTAGACAGAATTAAGCCCTTCTGACTTCAAGTATAGTGTTTTCTAATTCACAGGACTATAGAACTGGAAAGTATGCTGAATTTAGAATCAGAAGATCTGATTTAAATTTTTGGCATTGCTATTACCTGTAAAACAGTGAGAGATAGCATAATATAATGGATAAGGCACTGGACTTGGAGTCAGGAAGACACAGGTTCATATCCCACTTTAGATGCTTTCTAACTGTGTGACTCAGGGCAACTCCTCTGTTGTGCCTCAGTTTATAAAGTGAAGGGATTGGACTAGATGACCAATTCCTTTCTGTTCTAAATCTATGATCTTTAGCCCAGAATTTTTTTAGAACCATTTTGGAAAAAAAAAAACACAACAACATAGCTAATAGGAGAGTTCTCTAAATAATAAAGTGCACTTTTTAGAATTAATAGATGCCAATAAAGTAGGTCACATAGTTAACCTTCTGGCTAATAAGGCGACACTGACACAGACACACAAATCACAGACTTCCAGAATGTCAAGTTTGAAATAAAGGATTTAGAAGCCTTATGGTCAAACCTCTACCTGAAATGGTATCCCCTCTATAGTGTCTCTAAAAACTGGTCATCTAATCTTCAGTTGTATCCATCTACTGAGGGAAAATCTACCTTTTCCCAAGGCAGCCCATTTCACCTTTGGACAACTCTAATTTAGCAAGGTTTTCCTCATATCGAATTTAAATCTATCTCTCTACAACTTTTGACCCATTGCTCCTAGTTTGGGCCCAGAAAACTTCCAGGTTACACTTTGGGCTTTTTCTACCTTGTCTCAGTTGATCCTGGATGCTCATTCCAGCCCTGGGATTTATGCATTTGGGAGTACCTTTATTCCTATAGCCTCTCCCTCCAACTAGATGGCTCCTTCTAAAACCTTCATTTAAGGAGGGTGCCCAGGCCAGCTGTGTCTTCATTCCTCTCCGGGGTGCAGTCTGGGTTTTCTTTGTCATTCCTCTGTGTAGGTAGCCTTCTTCCTCCTTTTTAGATTCTTTTTATAACATAAGCTCTTTAAGGGTAGAGACCTTTTTTTTTTTTTTTTCTTGCTTGTATTGGTATGCAGAATCTGGCACATAACCACTCAATAAATGTTTGTTGATCAACTGTCACCCTTTTGAATATTTAAAGAGAGCCTCAAGTCCTTTTTGGTCTGGGCTGAGAAGAAAAACATTATTTTAGAACTCATTGTTTTAAATAGACTGGTAAGATTTCTCTTTCAAATTCATACAAAAGCTTTCAATTACAATAGTTTTAAATGCTTAGTTTGCTTGTACAGTGGTCATCTATTTCTCTTTTACTATGCTTCCAATTCCCATCAGGCATTTTGGGTTCTCTTTGCCATTATTGCTATGCTTTTCTCTACTAATGAAAGTTGATGCTGGTTACTGCTTTTCTTGATCAGGATTCCAGTGGAATGCTTGCACTAATACCTCAGTTGATAGTGTTTTAGCTTTCTTGTCCTCATGAGGCCTGAATTCTTCCAGGCCTTTTGAAACTTTCCATTACTTATATATATATCCCCTCTATCTTATACACACAAGATTTTTTAGATGGCACTGGGAATATTTGTTCTATTCAACCAAGTCTGTTTCCTATTCTTGGCTAACTTGGCCTTTTGATCTTCTCCTTTTCCTTTTGGTCCATTCTACTTTTCATGCCATTCTTTGTTGGATTTTTTTTGCCTCTTTTTCCAGTTGACCAATTTTGCTTTTTAGCTGTTATTTTTTTTGCAGTATTTCAATTTTTTTCCCATTTTTCTTCAGCCTGTTTGATTTTTGAATTCCTTTTTGAGTTCTTCCAGATCTTGTGACCAATTCCCATTTTTTAGGGGTTGGTTTTGCGTGTGTTTACTTGTATCACCATCTTCTGTTGCTCCTATTCTTTACTCTTTTTCCCCCCATAGAAATTGTCGAGGGTCGAGTTTTTTTAATTTGTTTTTTTTTTTTTTTTTTTTTTTTTTTTTTTGCTGCTGTTTGCTCATTTTCTGGCCAGTGGACTGGGAAATCTGCAAATTGCTGGCCATTTCTGTCTTAGCTTCTGGTTTGCAGGGCTTTGCCCTGGGGCTATCTTCAATGCTACCATGGAGGCTTGAGACCTAGTACTATGGTCCTCCAGACCTCACTGCCAAGGCCTGGGACTTTGAGGGATGGGTCCGAGGTGCTCTTTTATTGCTGTAGCCCACAACTCTATCCAGGATCCCAAAGATGCCTACACTCTGGTTCTGAGCCTGGTGTGGTGGGGTATGTATGTGTGGGGATGGTGGTTGGCCTGTACTTTTCTACATGTAGTCTTGCTTCCAGTTCCCCCTTACAGCATGGAAATCCACTCTTTCTGCCTACCTTTCATGTTGTGTTCAGTGGGAGAGCCCCCTCAGTCATCCCGCTTTGACTCCTATCCTTTTGAGTTGCCTTCTAAACATCGTTTTGGAAGGATATTCAGAGAGGTTTCAGGCTTTTACTGCTACTAAGCCACCATCTTGGCTCCACCCCTCCTTGGCTAACTTGTGATGAATTTTATTTATTTTCACTAACCTCTATGGCTAGGATAATGTGACTGTCACTCAGGCATCACCTTTCTTGGGTCTTTGAGGTTTGGAAACGCCTTTGCTCCTTTTTGTTTGCTTTTCTGACTTTAATCTTTCTCAGAGTCAACTGGACCAAGTCATACAAATTTCACTGGGCCATTTCTCAATGAGTGAAAGAAGTATGGAGGTGGGAAAGAGTGGTCAGGCAACTTAATAAAAGTGTGACAGGAAATCCTGCCCTAACAATAAAGATTCATATCCTTGATACAATATGTTCCACAAACTCCTTGATAGATTTAAGACTTATCCAAATTGATTTGTATATGTAACCTGAGAAGAAAAAGGAGTTAAAGATGACTTTTGACTCTTAGTCTTCTGAGGTAATTGATAGAAGGATCATGTTATCAGGAACCGGAACAGAGAAGTCAGAAAGAAGAGTGGTTAAAAAGATGAAGAATTCTGTTTTAGATCATCTAAGTTTCAGATGCAGGCAAGACATTCAAGAAGTGTCCAGTAAACAGTTGGAGATATGAGACTGGCACAAAGTATTGTAGATCTGTGAGTCCTTTGCAGAGCACTGAAGCTATAAGAGAGCAAATGAGGTTGCCAGGAGAGATGGTATAGAAAGAGAAAAGGCCAGGAACAAAGCCTTGAGGATTTCCAACAGTTAGTGACTGAGAGAAGAAAAGGGAGAAAGGAGTCTCCTCTCTCTCTCTCTCTCTCTCTCTCTCTCTCTCTCTCTCTCTCTCTCTCTCTCTGTTTCTGTCTCTCTGTCTCTCTCTCTCTCCCTCTCTTCCTTTATCTCTCATAAACATACATACAGAGATCACACACTTGCTCAAACATACCTACCACAACCAATTATCAAACATACATACCCATAGACTCTCATGTCCTCTCTATACCACTAAGAACTAAAAACAAAAAACCAGGTAAAGTCATTGTAGGAGTGTCCTATTTGGCTCTGTTCTATTCAATGTGTGAGTAGTCGGTGTGTGAGGTATTCAGGAAGGATTAGCACCTCTGGTGTGAGAGCATGATGAGACTTTTTCAGGGCTGCTCATTCATCTTTGGGGTCCACCTCTCACCCAACTCTCACCTATGACTCCAAAGAGCTATAGCATGTGCAGCAGTCATACCCTGATAAAACTCTTATATGCCTCAACCCCTTACTGAGTAAGTGGGATATCTCCCTCCAAGCAGATAAAGACTTGCACAGAAAAACAGGCAGATGAGAACTGGTTGTTCCAATGGCTGAAGCAGGTATGATGAAGAGACGTTGAAGATGTCAACATCATTTACTGCATCCCAGGCCACCTTCATTGAATTTTGTCTTGCTGCTGGTCTTTGATGACCCCAGAAAGGACAGTGAGGCTGAGGACTTTGTGTACCTCTGCCTGATTTAATTTCAATTCGAAAGAAAGTCAAAGGAGGCAGCTGGGTAGCTCAGTAGAGTGAGAGCCAGGCCTAGAGACAGGAGGTCCTAGGTTCAAACCCGGCCTCAGCCACTTCCCAGCTGTGTGACCCTGGGCAAGTCACTTGACCCCCATTGCCCACCCTTACCAATCTTCCACCTATGAGACAATACACCGAAGTACAAAGGTTTAAAAAAAAAATAAAAAAAAAAAGAAAGAAAGTCAAGATATCATCCATGATGTCATCAATCCTCTTTGAAAACGAAGGGACGAACAACAATAACAGCTGGTGTGGGTGTGTGTAATACAATGGTAGGCTTGCTCCTTTTTAGAGCTCCAGTAGGCAGCTATTGCATCATTCTCTATCAGCAAGGTGGAAGTTCCTACTTGGTCTGGACTTCTTTCTCTGATCACTCAATTGAAGGTTTTAGATCAGAACAGGGGCTGAATACCTGACTTATTCTTGGGTTACTGTCACCCAGCTACTACTTGTTTGGTTAGGTTTGAACCTGATTTGCTGAATAAGAGATTTTCTTCTAACTGAAGATCCCTTCCTAAGTCCAAACTGCATCCACAGCACAGCTCTGGGGTCAGAACTGCAGGTTCGCTCCTATTCTTGCAATCTGTACAGTCAGACCTGGTCCTTGATAGATCTATTATGATTTCTTTCCCTTGAGTCACCCCCCAAACTAGTTCCAGTGGTCTTTTCAAATCCAAGCTAGATTTGAAATCCAGCTCTAAGGTAAGAGAAACAACTGCTGTCTGATTTCTGTTCTTACTCCCTGGGATAGAAAAATGGCTTAGGCTGTTTTCTCCTTGGATTTCCTGATTAGTATTTGATCTGGCACTCTTAGCGTTGTTGTAGAAGAGAAATGTTTCCTCTTCCTCTGCTTTCTTGCCTGTTTACTCGGCAATGACCTCCAGCCTGACTTTTCCAAGCTTCTCTAATTATTAGTTTACTTTGCATATATAACATTTACAGCAATGTCATATCCCTGGCAGGTATTTAATAAATATCTGTTGAATTGAATTTAACTTGATGGCAGTATTTGCTGAGCCAGTGCATATATGGAACTGACCACTGATTAACCCTTAAGAAGCCTCTACATTGTAGGCATTCAACCAATAGTTGTTGATTAGTGAATATCTGTTCATTTAATAGTTATCTAGCAATTCACCCTAACTTTGCCCTTTGAAATACTTAAATTTTTATACCTTTCATTTTGTATGTTAATATTTTGTCTTCGCTATAAATCTCTTAGTGAAAAACTGCAGTTGTACCTGAGAATGACTGATGATTACCAGTAAGCCAAGATCTGAGGTTTAACCTTTTATACTCAATGTATTTCAAGGAATATTGTAATCTTATGAATTAAGTCAAGACAGTAAGTAACCATAGGCAAACAAAGGGACTATTATGCGGCTTCTAAAAACTCATATACTTGGATAATGAAACCTTTTGTCTTAATTCCTTTACAGGGTTATGATGAGGATTAATTAGATAAAAATCTGAAAAGTACTTTGAGCTTTTCTGAGAATGCCTTTATATTTAAAAGACAGTAAACTAGTTCCTTTATGTTGAGCCAAACAGAATTAAAAATAACAAATTCAGCAGCTTCTTAACTCACTTTGTTCCCTGAAGCCAATTCCAAGAAGAGCAGAGACAACCCCAGAACAATGTTCCCTCGATCATTTTTTTGTTTTGTTTTGTTTTGTTTTGTCTGTGTCAGGGTTTATCTTTACTCTTTATCCTTAGGGCAGGGACTTTGACTCATTTAGTATAGTAATTACATAGTTCCTATCTTTTTTAAGATAACATGTTTATGACACAAGATAAAAGATTCCAGTAAAAGCGGAAATTGAACCCAAAGTAGGAAACAGAATGTATCTTCAGTATTCTGAACAAGGGAAAGAAGGGAAATCAAGGAAGGTTCTCCTTTCTCCTCCAGGTCATCCTTCATACCACTTCCAGAATAATCTTAAGGATCTAGATAGCAATAGCCAGACTTAGTCAAAAAGACCTGAATTCAAATCCAATCTTAGATGCATACTAGCGGTGTGACCCTGGGCAAGTTATTTGTCAGTCTCAATTTCCACATTTGCATTTTATCTGAGGATAAAATTAGATAATGTTTGTAAAGTGCCTTGCAAATCATGTATATGTAATATATATTTATTTTAATTCATGTATTATTTTATGTATTTATTTTTATTTATTATATATTTACATATAAATATGTAGTTATATAAATTAAATGATCATTATATTCTAGATCTGCTCATCTTACTCCACTGCTCAAGAAGAACTATCTTCTTCCCTACAAAATAAAGTTAAGACTATTTCTCCCCAGTCTGGTGTAATCCTGCTTTTTTCACCTTGCCCTTAGATTATACTCTTCTACTGGCTCTGGGTTATGGCCTGCTATGGAAGACTGATGAGGGCTTAAAAAATATCCTCCTCTCAGTTGCTTCTGTGCCCTTATTGTTACTTATGTTCCCTTCCTAGCTGCTGAAGTCCTCCCAGTACTTCAGAGTTCTACTCAAATGCTATTTCCTACATAAAGTCTTCTCGGATTCCCTTTGATAAGAGTGATCTTCTCCAGAACTTGTTTTTCACTTCTTCCCAATGCATTTATTATGTAATATTGTAGATCATCATTATCTAGATTTGGAGTTATCGATGAGGACAACTGGAAGGAACCTTAAAAATCTTCTAGTGCAACTACCTGCATTTTAAAGATGAAACTGTAGCAGAGGCAAGATTCCAATCTCTCTTCTCTAACTCCCTCAAATCCAGTGCTTTGGACTATACCCATCATTTAGAGCCAAAATAGTCCTCAGAGAACTTCAGCTACAACTCCCTATCCCATTTTACAGCAGAGGACTAAGGACTTGGGAGTGAAAGACAGCTTCAGCTCATTCCATAATCTAGAATGGAGTATGGGTCCCCCTCTTTAGGCAGCCAGTGATAGATTCTAGAGTGCTTGAGTGAAAGACTTAGGGTTGTGTTTGGTTTTTAATTTGACCTCCTCCGTTCTGGGCTATAAAGGCAGAGCCTGAACAGTCTTCTCATGCTGGTAACTGATGGAATGGGCAAACTAGCTCTCATGGGTACGGGGTGTTCAAGGAACTAACAGGGAGAAAACAGATAGAAAGCTGTTATGTTTTGCATGACTAATGCAGTGAATCTACGAGAGTTATTAAAGTCATGCAACTGTGAGTCAATGTATTTTACAGTGTGTTTAGGTTCAGATCCTCAGAAGTTTATTGGTTTTTAGGTGTATCCACATAGCAGTTCCATCAGTTTTGTGGTTGTGCCTATGTGGATTCCTGAAGGTTAGGTTTGTCTCTAGGATAAACCTCGGTTTGTGGAAGGTGGAGAAGGTGAATAGTGGGTCTTAGTGGAGGCCAGCACACCCTGCTGGTATTTTAAGTCTTGAGGTAATGAGAATGATTATCATCAGGAGGCACTTATTAAGTATCAGTGATGCACCAGGCATCATGCTAAGCAATGAAGACACAAAGGAAGGCAAAAACATCCTCTCCTCTCAGGAATCTTACAGTTTATTTGGGGAGAAAAAACTCAAACAACTATGTACAAAAAAGAGACAGAGGGGCAGGTAGGTGGCTCAGTAGATAGAGAGTCAGGCCTGGAGATGGGAGGCTCCTATTTGACTTTAGAAACTTCCCAGCTGTGTGTCTGAACTTGGGTAAGTCACTTAACCCCCACTGTCCAGCCCTTACCACTTTTCTGCCTTGGAACCAATACTTAGTATTGATTCTAAGACAGAAGGTAGAGGTTTAAAAAAAAAGAGATACATAAAGGATAAGTTGGAGATAATCTCAGAGGGAAGGCTTCTTTCAGAAGGTAGAATTTAGGTTTTTTAAAATAGATTTTTTTTTTAAACCTTTACCTTCTGTCTTGGTATCAATACTGTGTATTAGTTCCATGGCAGAAGAGTGGTAAGGGTTAGGCGATGGGGGTTTAAGTGACTTGCCCAGGGTTACACAGCTAGGAAGTGTCTGAGGCCAGATTTGAACCTAGAACTTCCCATCTCTAGGCCTGGCTCTCAATTCCCTAAGCTACCCAGCTGCCCCCAAACTTTTTTCTAGTCTTACTTATTAATTTCATCAATAACCAAGGGTTCAATCATCTCTAATCTGATGATTTCCTGATTTGTTTTATTTAGTCTGTGTCTCTCTCCTGAGCATTAGTCCTGTATCACCAACTGCCTTTTGGACATTTTGAACTAGATGTTCTGTAGACATCTCAAACTTGGCAAATCTAAAACAGAATTCTTCCCCTCCAAACTTTCCCCTCTTCCGTATTTTCCCATTACTGTCAAAGGCACCATCATTTTTTTTTTTATATGGTTATTGATAGCTTTGCTTTTTTCCCCTCTGAAAACTGCCTATTTATATCCTTGGACCATTTATCAATTGGGGAATGATTCTTATTCTTGTAAATTTGACTCAGTTCTCCATATATTTAGAAATGAGACCTTTAGCAGAGACATTTGCTGCCAAGATTTCCCCCATTTTCTTGTTTTCCTTCTAATTTTAGCTGCATTGGTTTGTGCAAAAACTTTTAAATTTTATTTAATCAAAATTATTCATGTTACATTTTTGTGGGCCTCTCCATTTCTTGTTTGGTCATGAATTATTCTTCTATCCATAGGTCTGACAGGCAATTTCTTCTATGTATCCACTAATTTTCTTATGATATCACCTCTTATGCATAAATCACATCACTGTTAATCTTTAAGGATTTCATTGGAGCATTTTGATATGATTATCTTGGCCAGAGGTGGGAACAAAATGAAGAAAGACCATCACTGAGCTGCATTGTGTTGCCATGTTGCGCAAGTAGCAGCAGCTGTGTTGGGAAGTCTTAAGTGGGGAAGAATGGAGTCTTTGCTGGTAGTTAATAGACTAGTCACAACTGTGGAATCTTTGGGCTGATTTATTTGCTTGCTGAAAGGATGAAAGACTCAGACCTGGTTAAAGTCTACAGAATTGAGGAAGGGCATAGTCATGCATTGTTTGAGATTCCCATGGGTTAACCCTGACTTCTTTATAGGTTATGGGAGCCCATGGGAAGGTGGCCAGAGGAACAACATGGTTTGCCTGGGCTTCTCCTCCCCAAGTCACCTTTTATACTTTCATGATTATGTAAGATATTTCCCCATTGGCTGGGAATCAGCATTCTGGTCTTGGTGAGTTTGTAACGATGATAATATCTTTCTGGGACAGCTTAGGTATGCCAACTATCTGAGACTTTGCCCTATAAACCTTAGGTCCAGGTTGAGATCTCCTGATGTAAAATGAAAATGGGGGTCTAGAAATCACACTTTAGGGGTTAAGAAAAGAACAAATGTATAGGGAGTAGTGGCATTTATTATAGGATATTTATTTAAGGATTTTATCATGAAAAGGGGGTAAATTGGATGGTATCTAGAAACCTGATCATTCTTTTAACTTGGATAATATTCAATATGCTTTTAAAATCAGACATAAATGCCATTGTACAATTAGACTATCCCCTTTTATAACACTGGTGTTAGAGAAGGCAATGTTCCATGTTATAGTCTGTGCTAGGCTTTTATGGCACATAGCTATATTTTTAGAGACTTGATTTGGTCTAAGATATAGTTAAAAATAGATACAAGCTATAACAAGCTATAAATAGTTTGGTTATAATTGAGAAATGGCGTCATTATCCAAAAAAAACAAGGTACCATGCCAATGAGAAATAGTGTGGTATAATGTGAAGAGCACTGAATTTAGAGTCAAAAGAGCTAGGTTCAAATCCTGGTCTTGACATTTACTTGTTACATGACAATGGGCAAGTCATTTAACTCTTCTTGAGCTGAACTCTGTTTTTTCAGCAAAGTGATGACTAGGTGACACAGAGCTCTGGACCTGAAGTCAGTTCAAATTCCGCCTCAGACACTAGCCGTAGGACCCAGGGCAAGTCAGTTAATCCCTTTCTACCTTAGTTTCTTCATCTGTAAAATGGGGATAATAATAGTACCTAACCTCCTAGGGTTGTTGTGAGGATCAAATGAGAAAATATTTGTAAAATGCTTTCTAAACCTTAAAGCACTATATAAATGCTTGTTATTCTATGTAAAAAACAGATAATAATATGCAATCTGCTTCACAGGGCTTTTGTAATAAATGTGCATTGAAGATCTCAAAGCACCCCAGCATTGTGATTTAGTTATCAGTATATTTACATATAAATATATATAAAATATAAAATATTTTGAATAATCCAGAAGAAAAGTACTCAGTAATCATACTGGACAGTGGTCCCTCCCACCAACAGTTGTTTTTTCAATTTGGAATGTGTGTGAGGTCAGTTAATCAATCACATATTTACTAAGTGCTCAGTGATATATACCTTGTGTGAGTGATGGCAAACCTATGGCACAGGTGCCAAAGATGGCACACATAGTGCTCTCTGTGGACACCTGGCCACCCTCCCCCACCCCAGTTTGTTACTAGAAGGCAGAGCTGCTCCCCTCCCCCTCCACTGTGTCAACACATTTTTTCATATCTCCTGCCTCTCTGCCTAGCAGCCCAATGGGAGCACACAAGGGGTAAGGGGGGTGGCTCACAGGCAGTAGAGCTCAGAGTTCAGACTTCCAGCCACGCAAGACCAGTTCTAAACAATGCCCAATTTCTATCATCACTGCCTTCTTTAGGGTCTGCCCAGAAACAGCAACATTTGACCCAAAGTTGCCTTCGAGTGTTAAATTCTCATTAGCAACCCATTTAAATTATGGTTAGCTCCCCAAAGTGGGCAGAGGGAATCTTGGGTAAAGTGACATCAGTCCCTTGGGAATGACAAGGCAACAACCACCCAGATAAACAGGCCCTTCCAAACCCCACTGCACTTGATCTTCCTGATTAACCAGTATGTAGCTTCTTATCTGATGTGTGTCTCTTTCTGCTCTTAACTACTTACCTTTCTAGGGATGTGCTCCAGCTAGTTGAGGAGAGCCAATTGTTAAATTTTCAGTGAGATCATTTATTCTTTGGAAATTGGTAAATGCCATGCATCAGGGCCTGATTTGTTGTTTTGTGGATAGTCTAGGCATAATAATGTAGATTAGATTTAAGAGTGTGTCACGGTAGTTAAAACCTAGTGGATTTTTTAGGGTTCTTCTCTGGGTCTGGAAAAGAGAGAGGAGCTTGGACCTAGGGATTTGTTTTGTTTCAAGCTAGTGGGGAAGAAGACTCCCGGAGAATTGACCTTTTTCATCCTCTCTTAATTTTAGTTCCTTCCCTTGCTTAATTATTTCCTACTTAATCTGTATATAATTTTTTTTTTACATATTTGCTTGTTATCTCCTGCATTAGTTTGTGAGCTCCTTGAGGGCAGGGAATGTCTTTTGCCTTTTCTTTTTTGGCATCCTCATCACTTAGCATGGTGCCTGGCACATAGTAGGCACTTAATCAATGTTTATTGACTAACTGAATTGTGCTGTGGAGGCAGACAAAGAAACTGGGTTGCAAAAATTGTTAGATACATTCCTTCTACCAGAGTCCCTGAGAGCACCAGAGAGATGAGAGTCTGGGTTCTCTATGGTTTTATGTCTGCTTTCAGCTCTTGCTGGCTTAAATCTCCTTCTACCCCCTGCCACTCAGGAGTTTAAAGTGATTACAAAGAAAACGTCCCATGTGTGTAGATACTATGTGAAAAGGCTTTATAAATTAATTACAGTGTGATCTCTTTTTTTTGGAGCTGCTTTCAAGGAAGCAGAACTTCAATTCTCTTTCGGCTAATTGATGTGCTCCTAGAGGAACTTAGGAATCTGGTGCATGATCATATAAGTGTTTTTTATATGTATATACACATACGCATACATATATAAATATTTTTATAAGTGTATATATGCATATATATACAGTATGTATCTATGTATGCATGTGTGTATGTATATGACTGTGAGGCAACTAACTGGTACAATGGATAGAGTACTGAAGCTGGAATCACAAAGGCTTGAGTTCAAATTCAGCCTCAGATACTTGCTAGCAGTATGGTTCTGGGCAAGTCATTTGACTGCTGTCTTCCTGTTCCTTCAACTACAAAATAGTAATACTATTTCCTAGGATTGTTGTGAGGATAAACAGAGATATTTGTAAAGTGCTTTGTAAATCTTAGCGTCATAAAAATTCTCAATATTATTATTTCAATACAATTGATTTTATTTCTTTTGTAACCCTACATATTTTATTTTATAAATTTAAAAACATTATTCTGAAGGAGTCTTAATTAGATGGCCAAAAGAATTAATGGCAGAACCCTTGGATTAGAGAACTGGCTAAAGAGTCATGGTTATTGGTCTAATACCTACTTCTGTTACTGCAGGGAGAGTAAAATAAACTGAATGAGAAAGAGAGATGCTGGCAGAATCCCTTCTCTCTGGCAAGAAGCTGCTGGGGAGGGGGGTGGGCAGAAGGAATCATAGAGGGGAGATCAGAGAGAATTCATTCAAAGACTGGACTTAAGGACCTCAAAAGTCTCTGCCAGGTAATAATTTGGGGCAGCTAGATGGTGTAGTAGATAGAATATAGGGCCTGAAGTCAGGAAGACTCATCTTTCTGAGTTCGAATTTGGCTCACTTTATGAATATTATTCTGAGAAGGGGTCCAAAGGTTCCCCAGACTTCTAAAGGGATCCATGAGCCAAAAAGGTTAAGAACTCACACTCTAGATTCTCTCTATATATCTATGAAGCTGTGTGACTCCAGGCAAGTCAGTTTAAATCCTGTCTGCCTCAGTTTCCTCATCTGTAGAATGGGGTGGAGAAGGAAATGGCAAACCACTCTAGTATCTTTTCCAAGAACCTCAAATAGAGTCATGAAGAGCTGGATACAACTGAAACCACTGGTCAATAACAAAGCTAACAATGCAACTCAACAACCATTTTAGTGCCTATTATGTAGAAGGAATGGTGGTAGGCACTGATTAAGGATTCAAAGATGAAAACCAACAAATCCCTGTTCTCCAGAGCTACAAAAACGAATATGTATATATATATATATATATGGAAGTCCAAATTTTGGCCTGACATAAGGGCACACTAAACCATGGAACAACCAAGCAATTTAATTTGCTTAAGGTCACAGAGTTGATTAGCAGTCCCCATTTAGTGATTAGATGATTCTCAGGGAAGGTTTGAGCTAAAACTTGTTTAATGGCACCTTAAACAGTAAATAATTGTAAAGAATATTACAAGGAGTATATTAAGTTACCTCGAGGTTCATAATACATTTCTGTTGTGGTTCAAAGAGGTTCAAGGAATAGCAACAAAGAAGGTGGGCACCATAGGGGATTAGTGGACCCCTTCTCCCTTTTAGGAGAAGGGAAGGAAATAAGCATTTCTATAGTGCCTACTATGGGTTAAGCACTGTGTTACATGCTTTACAAATATCATCTCATTTCAATATCATCAATCTAGGGAGAAAGGTGCTGTTGCTATCCCCATTTTTATAGTTAAGGAAATGGAGGTAGATGGAGATTAAATGACACCCAGGATCTCATAGCCAATAAGTGTCTGAGGCTGGATTTTAACTCCAGGTCCAGTGATTTTTAGGTACCAATTGTGGTTATGAATTATGATGAACAACAGGTAAAATGAACAAGATTTAAATAATACTTATAAACTGAGTATGGTGACATTTGGTCAGTTAATTAGCATTATTATTATTTTTAACCTTTACTCTCTGCCTTAGTAGCAGCTCTAAGAAAAAGGCTAGGCATTTGGAGTTAAGTGACTTGCCCAGGGTCACACTGTTAGGAAATATTTGAACCCGGATTTGAATCCAGGTCTTCCTGACTCCAGGCCTGGCTCTCATCCACTGTGCCACCTTGGTGCCCCATTCAATAAGCATTTGTTCAAGCCAAGCCTGAGGATAGAAGAAAAGCCAAAAGGCGGTCCTTGTTCTCAAGCAGTCAGTTCTCTGTTTGATGGTGGAGGTAATATACAAATAACTATGTGCAAACAAAAGAGTTTAAGATAAAATGGTGACAATCTTGAAAAGAAGGAACTAGCATTTGGAGTGATCAGGAAAGGCTTCTTGTAGAAGATGGGATTTTAGCTGGGGCTTGAAGGGAGTCAGAGCAGCAAAAAGGCAGAGATGAGGAAGAAGAGAGTTCCAGACATAGGAAACAGCCAGGGACAATGTTCAGATGAAGTGTCTTGTGTGAGGAACAGCATGGAGGCCAGTGCCCCTGGCATTTAAAGAGTATTTACTGAGAACACCCTCTGGGTTTAACAATAGAACATACAGAAATATGGCAGTCCTTGACCTTGAAGAGCTCACATCCTTAGACTAAACCAGGATACAGATCAGATGGACCAGATGGGGTGTGATCAAATAAGGGAATACAATATTTATAATAGGTGTAACAGTTGCAGAGAAAGAGCACTATGAGCTAAAAATACCTGTAAAAAAAGATTTTATTGTTGCCTTTAAATAATATCACAACCATTTGCCTATATATATATATATTCCCCACTAAAATAAAAAAACAAACGAAAGGCAACATTAATTGCCGTGGCCTCTTGCTTCCTGAAGGAAGGCCAAGTAGGTTACATTTCTCACTGCCTTTCCCACTCAAAGTTCTCTGGTACCTTTAGGGGAGTTTTTTTTGGGGGGGTGGCAATCCTAAGCTCTCTGCCATTGGCTTTAGCCCCTTCTGACTGTGTTCCCCCAATGGATTATCTGGCACCCCAAGTTGTAACTTAACAGCCAGATTAGCTTTTACAAAGGAATATTTATTTCAGAAGCATAGTTCATGTCCTCTACCTTCAGCACCACCTTCATACCCTGGAGAAGGGAGATTTGGAGGATGAAGTTCACAGTTTATCTTAGTTCCTATGTAGGATAGATCCAAGTTCCAAGTCCAAAGTCCCCCCTGGGCTTGGGTCTCAGGCACTTTGGGTTCTCAGGGCTTCCCTGCCAGGTTGGCTGGCTGCAAAATCCAAATTGAATTTCTATCTCTGAGGTCACCACGAGGCACTGATTCAGGGTGCTGTGGAGATTCTACCTTCTGCACTTGAACCTCATAACAAATACAACAGGACAAGGCAAACACTCTGGGCCACAGGATATAAGGAAGGGCAGGGGACAGAAGCCCTTCCCTCCTCGCCAGTTTGGCTCACGGCGCCTGCACTGGGGGTGAACCCTCACCCTCCCTGGATGCCTAGAAAGAAATGAGCACACAGAAAAGAGAGGTCTGTTTGAGCTATGAAGCCAATAGAAGAAGAATACTCCCACTCAAGTGGTAGAGGAAGGAAGAAATGTCTCCTCCCAGAAGTTGGCTCTCCATTTTAGGGGACCCCTGTATGCTCCAACATTCCCTTACATGCTGTTGGAAATCTGATATCCCTGGCCAATAGACAGGGGCCCATTTTAAACAGGATCCTTGATTTTAGTTCTGTACAGTTCTCTGGGGAGGCATAAGCAGTGTCCTTTAGCTTGCTTCCCTCAGTGTCCTATAATAGTCTAAAAACAGCTACTATTGAATGACTACAGACAGACCCACATGTAAAGATGAAAATCACAATTATATAGTACTCACAAAGTTTTGCAGATTCAGCAAAACAAGAGACATTTTACCAAGCTTACCAGATATTTCTGCTTGCTAACTGAGTACTTAGCCTTACAGGGATTTTCTCAAACCATAAGCAAATAAAAGTTTTCCAAACAACACAGAATTCTTCTCACAGGGATTTGGGACCTGAGGTCAACTAGGTGGCACCTCTGTTTCAGGTGAGAAAACAGTTCTAGACTTAAACTCTTCCATGATTCCCTCAGAGCAGTGATGGACAAACTTTTTAAAGAGGGGGCCAAAGGAAAGGGAAAAAAGCTTTAAGCGGGCCAATATAATTTATTAAAAAATAACAATGATACATTTTACACAATTCTTGTATTTTTTGTGATACTGAGCTCTATTAATGACTGAAAGATTATGAAGGAGAAGGGCTGCATCAGGCCCGTGGGCCATAGTTTGCCCATCACTGCCTCAGAACATAAGGCCATCCACCTAAGGTCTAGAAAGTGTCCCTTTCTACAGAGGGTACAGCAAAATTGTCTAGGTATCTCTTTATACCATAGGTGATCCTCAACAGATCTA
Source organism: Gracilinanus agilis (assembly GCF_016433145.1). Taxonomy (NCBI): domain Eukaryota; kingdom Metazoa; phylum Chordata; class Mammalia; order Didelphimorphia; family Didelphidae; genus Gracilinanus; species Gracilinanus agilis. Next base: position 523,003,616 of record NC_058131.1, on the reverse strand, counting down.
GGCAAATTTATTTTGGAGATTCCCTCCATAGATCCTTGCTATTACAAGAGTAAACCAATTAGAATCACTCATTCAATCAGAGAATAAGACAAGGTGGGCTTAATTAGAGAAGAAAGTAAGAATGTCATCTGCTTATAGATTTTTCAGGTATTTTTACCCTAAAATGTTGTAGGACATTTACTCTCACAAAAGGCAGTCTAGATCTGTGTAAATGCAAAAGCACCTCTCCCCACATAAATGCAAAAAAAAAAAAAAAAGCCCAATATGAACATTTCTAATAGACAGTAGCAATCTAGTAATTCCAGATTTGTCACATTAAACTTAATATCAATACTGATACATGATTCAATAATACAGAAAGTGCTAGTATTTAAACAATTAAGAAATGAAAAGTTTGCAAAATTAAATCAATGGATCTGACTTGTAAAGAAACGTACATTGGGGTAAAATCAACTGTAGATTTACAGCCTCAAAGAAAATGCCAATTTTTCTAGGATCTAAAAGTTTTCAAGGTCCAAGGGTCTAAAAGTGTCTTAAAAGACAAAAGTCCTGGGCAGAGTATCTCTCTAGGAGTCTTCAAAAATGTGAAGGGTTCAAATTTATCTCAGACAAGGCTCAATTTGTAACCATGACTATTTGTTCCTCTGCTTCCTGAAGGGCCAATATTTACATTTCAACCTCCCCTCAGACACCAGGTTCTCTGGTACCTTTAATGGAGTTTTTTCTGGGGGTGGTTTAGGTTCTTTGCCATTGGCTTTAGCCCTTTCTGATGGTGTTCTCTCAATTGAAGGAGAGGATTACCTGGCACCCCAGTCCTCTTTAACAGCCAGATTAGCTTTTACAAAGGAATATTTACTTCAAAGGTATAATGACAAATATACAAAAAGACTCCCCAACACATGGGGCCTAATCCACCTCCTCTCTACCTTCAGCACCACTTCATACTCTGGAGAAGGGAAGTTTGGAGGATGAAGTTCACAGTTTATCTCAGTTCCTATGTAGCACAGATCCAAATTCCAAGTTCAAAGTCCCTCCTGGGCTGGAGTCTCAAGCACACTGGATTCAGAAAGCTTCTCTGCCAGGTTGGCTGGCTGCAAAACCCAGACTGGAATTCTGTTTCTGAGGTCACCATGAGTCAATGATTCAGTGTCCAGTGGGGATTCTTCTTCTTGTACCTGAAACTGAGAAGGAAAAATGAAACTTAACAGGATGAACATAACCAAGGTTATTTCTTGGGGCCACCATGTAGAAGAGAGAGCAGAAGGTAATCCTCCCCTCTCATCAGTTTACTTCATGGCTTCTTTACTGTGAGAGAACCTCACCCTCTCTGGACACCTAGCAAGAAAAAGCACATAGGAAAAAGAGCCAGTAGAAAAGAAAATGCAGCAAAGAGAACGAGACTCCCCCAATCTTACAGTTTAAAGACATGGCTTGTTCTGGCTAGACAGCCAGTCAGGTACTCCCAGACAAGTGGCAGGTGGATCAAGAATGTTTTCTCCCAGAAGCTAGTCCCTCCATCCAAGGTGATCTGGGCATGCTCCAACACTGTGGCATTAAAAAACAAAAAAACAAAACAAAAAAAAAAACCAACACGACAGCCAGAAAATCTCCCATCAAAAAGTAGGATGTTCACTTCTAATAAACAAAACTAGTTAAGCAAAATTCACCAACACAGCAATAGCCATAGACAGTAAATTAAGTATTTTGTAGCTGTAGTTTCCCCATGGAAGTGTTTTATAGTCTATCCTTTGGAAACAAGACTGATGTTTTCATTTACGTTATTATAATTATTGTGATATTATTTCCTAGTCCTGAATTCTTTATTCAGATAAGCCTTTCCATGTTTTTTTTTGAATTCTGTTTTTTTAATACTCTAAAGAGTTTTTCATTCTTTAATGTAAAATATTATCTCATTACATTCATATATCATAGTTTTTTCAATTGTTTTCAGAAATTTCCACAATTAATGTGCTTTATTTATTTTGCTACAAAAAAAACTACTATGACTATTTTGATAAATATGGGACTTTTCTATAAAATGCAGCAAAGAGATCAAGACTCCCCCAATCTGACAGTTTAAAGACATGGCTTGTTCTGGCTAGACAGCCAGTCAGGTACTCCCAGACAAGTGGCAGGCGGATCAAGAATGTTTTCTCTATAAAGTCTTTGACCTCTTTGGGGTATATATCTAGTACAGTTGGACTGTTAGAACAAATATGAATAGTTTACTGACTTTTCTAGTATAATTCCAAATTGCTTTCTTTTAAAATTTTTTTTCTTTTAAAAATTAGTACTCATTTTCTCTCTTCCATTTCTACCTTCAACTAGATAAAAAAGAACAAAACTGTAACCATTTTAATGAATACATATAGTCAAGCAAAACACACATTGGCAATGTCCAAAAATGTATTCTTCATTCTGCATCTTGAGACTATCACCTCTTAGGAGGTGGATAATATGTTTCATCATCTGCCCTCTAGAATCATGTTTTATCAGAATTCTCAAGTCTTTCAAAGTTGTTTGTCTCTGTAATATTGTTATTGCATAAATTATTCTCCTTCATTCTGAATTAGTTCATGCAAGTCTTCCCAAGTTTCTCTGAAACTTTCCTTTTTTGACATTTCTTGCAGCACAAGATTATATTATATTACATTCATATGCCAAAATTTGTTCCCTTACTGGAGGGTATGCTCCATCCTTCTGCCCCACCCTTCAGAAAAATGGATCAATTCTCAGCCCCTTCCACAGTATTTTATCGTTTTATCTTTCCATAGGTTTTTCCAATATTGACTATTTCTGATCTTAGCATTTTTGTCAATGGAGCGCTTTCATAAGAGGCCTTAGAGATCATCTAGTCTAATCCTTTCATTTATAGAGAGTATCTCAGACCAAGAAATATTTAGAAAGTTCCATAGGTAGTAAGAAGCAAAAGTGGCATTAGAACCATGGACTTCAAATAAATAATAACTGCTTTCTCAGCTATACTTCAAAACTTCAAGAAGGGAGACTGGATTTTTTTATCTTGAAGGATGGGTAAAATTATCATTAAATAATTTGATGATTAGTTCCCATCCAGTCCCTTAATCCTTTGAACAAAAATCCTTATACTTTCTTCATTCAACTTTGATAGTTTATGTTAATTATTAACCACTATATTAATTTACATTCTCCAGTCCCAAATCTTTTTTTCCTCCCTCCCTATGGAAAGAAAAAATAAACATGATCTTGAAACTCCTTATTTTGGGGGACCTAATTAATCTGAAATTTATTGAGTTTCATCCCTTGATAATATTTCCAGGGTAGTGTTGATCATTGTTAACAGAATTGTGAGCCTTTAGCTTGTCCAACCCAATTCTGTAGTTCTGACCAATATGGAACATTAGAATATGAAATATTACATATGAAAGAGACCTTAGAGACTACCTCTTCCAAAGCCCTTATTTTACATTTAAAGAGAATAGGACTTCAAGAAGGGACCATTATTAATTAGTGCTATGTTCTCTGTAGGATTTTTCTCAAAATGAAAAGAATTATTAAACTTTCCTACCCATTTAGTTTCTCCTGTTAGTGGCAAATATCTTTTCAAATGAGTGGTTTGTTGAAAATTGATGCCAATGCTAGGATATGAAAAATAAAGCCCCGAAAAAATCAGATTTAATAAAGGATATTCTTTACAGTCAACTGAGACATCAGAAGGGATGAAAATGGTTGATGCTGCCAGTTTTTAGGTCTAGATCTAAAGGCTGGCCTCCACTAGCTACCTTGGGTTAATAAATCAGCTCATAGGGCTAGCTGGATAGCACGGTGGATAGAATGCCAGGCCTGGAGTTGGGAGGACCTGGTTCAAATCTGGCCTCAGATACTTAGTTGTGTGACCCTGAGCAAGTCCCTTAACCTCAATTGCCTAACCCTAGCTACTCTTCTATATTTGTGTTGATATTAAGATAGAAGATACGGGTTAAAAAAAAATCAACTCATAGGTTTGGTGGTGCAGAAGAGGAGGCCAGCAACAAAGGTGGCTTCTTAGATTCCCTCCCCTTTTTACAGAGGGAAAGTACAATTTTTGATGTATATCTTATAAAATTTCTTTTAATCCCAACGAGGTTGGTGGGAAAACAAGATTACTTCTGCTCCCAAATCTCTCTTTCTGAATACTGTAATTGGTTGAGGGAACCAAGAAGAAAGGCTGGCTTATCCCAGGTCTGACTTTGTCAATTTATTGGATCTGTTTTCATAGAGATAGGGGTTCTCACAGCCTTGGGTAGACTTTTAAGAAACTTCCCCAGAGAATAGGGGCTCACCCTTCTTTGTAGACAACTATTAGTTTCTAGGGACTTCATGATAAATAAAGAACAAATATATAAAGAATGATACCATAACTAAATTAGGGGAACACAGAATAGTTTACCTGACAGGTCTTTGGAGAAGGGAAGAATTTATGATCAAACAAGAGATAGAGAGTATTATAAGATATAAAATGAATAATTTTATTATATTAAATTAAAAAGTTTTTGTATTGCAAAACTAATCTAACCAAGATTAGAGGGGGAATAATAAACTGGGAACATTTTTTAACAACTGTCTCCAGTAAGTCTCATTTCTAAAATTGATAAAGAACTAAGTCAAATTTATAAGAATACAAACCATTTCCCAGCTGACAAATGGTTAAAGAATACAAACAAGCAATTTTCAGATGGACAAATCAAAGCCATCAATAATCAAATAAAAAAATGTTTTAAATCACTCTTGATTAAGGAAATGCAAATTAAAACAAATCTGAGGTACCACCTCACACTTATCATATTGGCCAATATGGTGGTAAAGGAAAGTGGTAAATGTTATAGGGGATTGTGGCATAATTGGGACACATATATTGTTGGTGAATTTGTGAACTGATCTAATCATTCTGGAGGGCAGTTAGGAATTATACCCAAAGGGCTATAAAACTGTGCATACACTTTGATATGGTAATGCCACTATAAGGTCAATATCCTAAAGAGATAATTAAAAAAAGGAAAGGCCCTACTCGTACAAAAATATTTATAGCTCCTCTTTTTGTGGTGGCAAAGAACTGGACATCGAGGGGATGTCTATCAACTAGAGAATGGTTGAACAAATTGTGGTATATGTGTGTATATGTTGGTGATGGAATGCTATTGTGCTATAAGGAATGACAAACAGGATGAATTCAAAAAAAGCTGGAAAGATCTGTGGGAACTGATGCAGAACGAAATAAGCAGAACTGAGAGAACACTGTACACAATAACAGCAATATTGGATGATGATTATCTGTGAAAACTTGGCTACTCTCAGCAATGCAATGATCTGGGACAATCCTGAAAGACTTATGATGAGGAATGCTATCCACCTCCAGAGAAAGAACTGTTGGGGTTGTCTTTCACATCACTGTATTTTTGGTTTTATTTTGGGGTTCTGGTTATATATGACTTTGCTCTTAAAACAATGACCAACATGGAAGTATGTTTTGCATGACAATTAAAAATGGGAAAAAATAACAAATGTTGTATTAGGTTTATTCATAGAAACTTCATGATAAAGAACAAATGTCCTATTAGGTTTATTCATGATCTAAATTTGTGACAACTATTAACTCTCGAGCAAGTCTCTAGTCTCTAAAGTTGAGTTTTTTGGGGTCCACAGATCTCTATGGGGTTCATGAATAGATTTTAGGGAATTTGTGAACTTAGCTAGGATGAGGTTACATGTTTTATTTCCATTAACCTCTAATTGCATTTCCTTCAACTATGACTATAGGCAACAAAACATAATTCTGAGGAGTACACAGGTGTTGCCATACTGCCAAAAAAGTCCCATGACGAAAAAGTTAATCCTTTCTCTAAAGCATGCTATTGGGTAGGGTAGGAGTTAATGGGCAAACTTTGGACTTTCTTTTAATGCCTCACATATAGGAGGGTATGTTATCCATCTATGAGATGGGCACAATAGGTCCTAAACATAGAGGGAAAGCTAACCTGTTAGACAACAGAATCTCAATCCAAAGAGATCTTGGTTGGCTAAAGTAAGCAAAATCTGCAAATCAAAGCAACTCTGAGGTACCACCTCACACATAGCAGATTGGCTAAAATGAAAGAAGGGGAGAGTAATGAATGCTGGAGGGGATGTGGCAAAATTGGGACATTAATGCATTGCTGGTGGAGTTGTGAACTGATCCAACCATTCTGGCTGGCAATTTGGAACTATGCTCAGAGGGCTATAAAAGAATGCCTGCCCTTTGATCCAGCCATACCATTGTTGGGGCTGTACCCCAAAGAGATCATAGATAAACAGACTTGTACAAAAATATTTATAGCTGCGCCTTTTGTGGTGGCAAAGAACTGGAAAAGGAGGGTATGTCCTTCAATTGGGGAATGGCTGAACAAATTGTGGTATATGCTGGTGATGGAATACTATTGTGCTCAAAGAAATAATAAACTGGAGGAATTCCATGTGACCTGGAAAGACCTCCAGGAATTGATGCAGAGTGAAAGGAGCAGAGCCAGAAGAACACTGTACACAGAGACTGATATACTATGGTAAAATCGAATGCAATGGACTTCTGTACCAGCAGCAATGCAATGACACAGGACAGCTCTGAGGGATTTATGGTAAAGACGCTACCCACATTCAGAGGAAGGACTGCAGGAGAGGAAACATAGAAGAGAAACAACTGCTTGAACACATAGGTTGAGGCAGACATGATTGGGGATGTAGACTCAAAACTACCACACCAATGCAACTATCAACAATTTGGAAATAGGTCTTGATCAATGACACATGATAAAACCAGTGGAAATGTGCATCGGCCATAGGTGGGGGGAGTACGGGGGGGTGAAGGGGAAAGTGGGAGCATGAATCATGTAACCATGTTAAAAATGAATATTAATAAATATTTAAAAAATTAAAATAAATAAAATAAAATAAAGTAAGCAAAATCTTTTAACAGATGAAATGAATTGAGACTGAAACCTGGGTTCAAAAAAATCCAACTATATAACTGTAGGCTAGGGAAGACATGCCTAGATCACATGGAAATGGCCTGGGATTTTAGGGGACTGCAACCACAATATGAAAACAATATGATAGGACCCCTCCCCTAATATGCTGTTAGAATGTACAAGTAAAAGTAGTGCCCATGTGCGAGTACTATTACATTACAATAGGGATTAGTTTTCCCTGAAGGGAAACAAAGCTGCCTCTGGGATCTAATTGGCCCCTGCCTCTCTAGAACTTTCCTGGTGACTTGTGTAATTATTTCATTTGAGAATAAAAAAAATCCCATCTGCCCCTGGATTCAATGCCCCTCGAATCTGGCAGATATCTGAATACCACTCCAGTTTATCATAACCTATCCTACTGACCAGACATTTCCACTGGGGAATGAGGAATAAGTTAAATGCCACTGTACTCTTATTATCGAGCCTTGCTGTGCTAGGGCAAAGGAAAGTTTCATTATTAACTTCTCAGTGACGTGTGAGTCTCATTTTATCTCATTATTGAATCTGTTCTAACAGGATGCTGATGTTAGGTTAGTCCCTAACAGTCAGAATGAGGAGATGATAGTCTCGAGGTCTTTTACTAGAGTCTGACCAGATCTATTTTCTTGAATTCTGGGCATCACATGTTTTAGAGACTGGATCTCCCTATCTAGCCCAGATTGGAAATTTAGCAGCCACTCCTGGGACCAATCTTGCTACTTATTGGCATAGAAGCTTTAACTGACTGCATTTCTTAACTGAATTGGTTCTCCACTCCTTAAGGAGCCTATATATAGTGCAGGCACATGTTTAACTGAGTCTTATTGCAGCATAAAACTCCTGAGTGTAAGCAATCTGCCAGTCCCAGCTTACCCAAATAGCAGGGATTGCAGGTGTGTACTACCACACCTGGTTAGAGACCATATTTTAAGATGTTCAGAAGATAAGAAGTATATTGGAAACTGTACCCTTGAAGAATCGGTTGAAGCAACAGGGGATGCTTAATTTGGAAAAGAGAAGACATAGATAATTATCTTCAAGAATTTTTAGTAGGGTTGTCTTGGTGAAGGTAGGCATATTCTGCTTTGGCCCTAATGGGTAGACTGAAGAGAATGTAATATTTAGAATGATACAAAAAAGGAATGAACTGTCTTTTCAAGCAAAACATAGGTAACCACTTGTAAGTAATGAATCAATGAATGAATCAAGTACCTACTATGTGCCAGGCACTGAGCCAGGTGCTAGGGATACAAAGACAAATGTAAAACAGTCCCTACCCTCAAGGAGTTTATGCCTTTAATAGGGGAGACAACATATACAAAAGTAGCTATAGGTGAGAAATACAACAAGCTACTCTAAACAAAAGGGGAAGGGAGCAATTGGGAATGGTTTCCTGGAGAAGGCAACATTACAATGAGCCTTAAGGGAACCAGAAATTCAGGGGTGGTGGTAAAGAGGGAGGGCTCAGAAATGTAGAGTAGTTAGTGGAGATTGAGGATGGACTGGCTGGTATGAGGAAGGCCAATCTGGGTGGCCTGTAGAGTATATTATGGAGGAAAAAGGCTGAAAAGGTACAAAGGGGCTGTGTGAATTAAATATCTAGGAAACCATCAGATCCCAGAAGTCTTACTTAATAGGAATCACAGTCATGTGTCTTAATTTGCCAGTCTGGCAGGCAATATTCCTGATTGGCAGAAATTAGAAGATGTGAAATGTGGGAACTGAAGTGAAATCCTGGCCAATTGGAGGATCTTGAGGGAGGGTTTGGACTGAGCTTGAAAAGCCAGCACATGAGGCAGGCTCACTCTCTCTGCCATTTTTTGGGCTTGTGAAAGGTGTTCTCTCTAAGTCATCCCAATGCTTATGTACATAAGCCACCTCTGGCAAGCTGTGCAGCAGAAGATTGCCTGTTGGGTACCACACTGGGCTGGGAATCTGGGAACTCGGGCTCTTGGATTCCAGTCCCTTCCTGAACTCAAGCCACTCCTTGGCTGGCCTTAATTTGTCTGGCCCAGTCATGTGGTTAACTAGGCCATTAGTGAATCCAGAACCTGATGAAGCAGAAGTAACTAGGCTGGGGACTTTTGAGTTAGGCTGGAAACTTTATTTCTCTCTTTTTTCTCTTTACTGATGAATACTTATAATTCAGTATAAAGTTTCCAAAATTAATTGTTATTCATAACAGGGCCAGGCTGTGAAGAGCTTTATTTTACTATGATAAATAAATAGGGCCAAGCAAAACAAATTCCTTATATTAGTCCTGTCAAAAAATGACATGTCCCAATCTAAACTCTGTCAACCTTCTCTGTCAAGAGGTGGGCACATGAGTCCTCTGGAACACTGATTGCTCATTGAGTAGATCAGAGTTTTAAAATTGGGATCCTGCTCTAGAGAGCCACTGGAGTTTATTAAGTAAGCAGATGACAAGATCAGGCCTTACTTTGGGAAAACATTGTGGTGGCTATGATGGATTGGAGCAGGAAGAGACTTGAGACAAGGATATCAGTTATGAGGCTATTGTGATATTTTGGGCAAGAGATGTGAAGACCTGAATTAGAGTGGTAGTTAGTTGTGTGAATAAAAAGAGATAGATACTAGAAAGATGCTGTCGAGACAGAAATGAAAAGATTTGGTACCTGATTATGTGGGATCTATGAGAATGAAGATTTGAAGAGGATGATCAAGTCAGTTTATTTCCTGAATGGTGACAAAGCTATCCCTGAGAGTTGACTGGCTCAGGGGGCTAAAGTGGTTCCTGGTGGGCACTGGCCACATTGAGGTGGATTTCTTATTGCTTAAAAGCATAATAGGTCTACCTGGATAGAATGGGACCCTTTAGACTTGGGGGATGTCCCAAGATTATGTGTTACCAGTCTCTCTTCTCTTGTTGTGTTTCCATATGGTGCCAAAAGGCATCAGTGTCTATCCAAATTAAGTACTATAGTATCCTTGCTGAATATATTTTTATGATATAGATAAGGGAATTTCCTTTGCTTATGTAATGATTAAAATTCCTTAGAGACTGTATATTAATTTGTAATTATTTATTAGTAAAAGTTATAGAGGGAGAAAGAAAGATCACCAAGCCACCCTAACTAGAAAAAATCTCCAAACTGCCACACTTCTGAAGATCCAGCTCCCAGCTCAAGGCTCAAGCAAAGTGTTAAACACTCCAGAAAAGGGAACAAGTTGCAGAGAAAGAATCCTGACTGAAAGATTACAAGCTACTGCTCTGTCCGCTTTCTTATAAGGCCAATGATGTCACTCCTACAGGGGCTTACTGATTGGACAGTCTGGGTCCTGGGTCCCGAGTCCTGACTTCCAGACATATCACCCATCACATAGGGACTTCAGCCAGCCCCTTCCAGAAGTCAGGACTTCTATATCCAGGCAGTCCTTTAGTCGCATGACTTCCTGCCTTAATACAAATATTTGGGTAAGGGTTACATATTACATTAATTTCACACACATTCTTTTTAACCCTTATCTTCTGTCTTAGAATTAATACTGTATATTGGTTCCAAGGCAGGAGAGTGGTAAGGGCTAGGCTATGGAGGCTAAGTGACTTGCCCAGGGTCACACAGCTAGGAAGCACTTAACTATTTCATGGCCTACAAATGCCTCATTTCATTTCAACACTGAATTTAAGCTGTTTCATGGCTTGAGTCAAGCCTACCCATATGTTACAACAGTAATAAGGGAAGTTCAGAGGTAGGGTAGATTTTTAGGGAAAGGTAGCAAGTTCTGCTCAAGTTGAAATACTTTTGGGACATCTGGTTTGGAATGTACAATAGGTAGTTGGTGATGTGGGCCTCTATCTCAGGAGAAAGATGTGCTGGACAATCATTTGCAGAGAGATGAAAACTGAACCACAGGACTTGAAAAGATAACAAATGAGAAGAGGATCCAGGACAGGGTTCTGGAGGCTAGACAAAATTAGTGAACATGACATGAAGAACTACCAAAGAAGATTGAGAAAAGTGGCAAGCCAGGTGGGAGGAGAATGAAGAGAGCAAAGTCAGGAAAACCCAGAAAAGAAAGCATATACAGGAGGAGAGGATAGTCAGCAATATCAGATGATGCAGAGGTCACAAAGGACTAGGTGACAGAGAAAAGGCCATAAGATTTATGTCTTCTTGAGGAGTCCTATATACGTGGGTTAGGAGAGGTCAAGCAGCTCCTTTTTACTCTGCCGCCATCTTCAAGGCCATAAGATTTAACAAGCAAAAGCATGCCCATACCTTTGCTCCTCCACGTAGGTAGTCAAGATGCATCCCAGTACTCATTTCCACTCCACCATTTTCCTTCCATATCAAGCTCCATGTCATTATTATTGCTTAGGAATTCTAAGTAGGGGCTATTGGGCAGAGAACAGAATTTCCCACATCTCACATTATTGTGGCAACACCAAGGGAAAAGGAAATAATTGGGGTAAGCTACTGCTGGTAGTTTAATTCTCCTTAAGTCGTTTTCCCTACCTCATCCTCATCTCTTACTCTTCTACCTCATTCTGTTCTTTTCACCACCCTCTTGATTTACAAAGTAAAGGAAAATATGGCCACTTTGAAAGAATTTAGATCAAAAGTACTTACAAAAAAAGATCCACACAAATAAGATATCTAGGTCCCTGGGCCTAGGTGGTTGACAGTCTAGGTTTTACCTTCATGTCCCAGTTCATTTGAGTAGAGATTACAGCCTGGATTAAGCTTCCTGGCTCCAGGTGGCAGCTTTTAAATCACAAGAGGACAGGAAATTCAGAGATTCATGAAAAAGGTTGCTAACACTACATATAAAAAATGATGATTAAACTCTTAAAACCAGTACATGAGGATCTGGGCCAATGGAGGAATGCTGACTAAGTAGTACCTTCTTCAGGGACTCCTGAATAGAGGCGGGCAGAGGGGGAGGGTAGTAGTGAGGATGCTACGGTAGTGTTTTTTACTTTTAGAACCATACAAGCTCCTCAGTGAGACGTGGGATCAGAGGTTATGACAGGCCTAAGCAATGAGGTCTCTCTGGCTAGCTGGGACTTCAACAGAGGTTATGAAGGCAAGGACAAAGATATGTGGCCATGCCAATGTTAATTCTATAAATATTTATTATGCACTTATTATGTGCAAGATGATGAGGATGCCGAGCCAAAACTGAAAACTTCCTTGATTTGAGGTGCTTCCTCTTCAAGTTCACTGATTCCTTATCTCAAAGTGCCCTGGTAGGTACTTATATTTGTGAACTGCCCTGAAGCTCATATTTTGAGGACATTTTTCTATGTTGGTATACTGCTAATTATATATGCCAATTAGCTCTTGTCACCAAAAGGGTCAGTATTACTAAAACATTGAAACTATTTCATGGAATCCCTAGCTTACCATTCTTGGATGTGCTTCAGCTACCTTAATATCTAGTTTCTAATAATTTAACCAGGTCTTCTGAAGTTTTTTTTTTCTGTTTAATCAAGGAATCTTGGTGGAAATGGGGTTGGGAAAATTACCAGAAATCCCATTGACAGTTCAGTAACAGATTCTTAATCACTACAAAGCTTCTTAGGAACACATTTGTCTCAAAGATTAGAGCTAGTAGGAAATGTAGAGGCCACTGACTCTGACTCCCTTACAGATGATGGATATTAAAGCAAATTAAATGCATTAGGGTCATAATGATAATAAGTATTTAAGGGTGGGAATCTGATCCTAGGTCTTCCTGATTATGGCTTGTGCCTTATCTACTATCCATATTACCAATTCATAGAATAGTAGAATTTGATAAAATGCCCTTTTTTCTATTCTTGCAAATAATGTAGTCCTTGGATTTTATTTATAACTATACCTAGGCCTGTTCCCCCATCTCCCCTCCCAGCACCTTTGGGAGTTATTTATAGCTTGCTCAATTTGTTTTCTGAGGTTGGGGCTTTTAAAATTCTTTATTTCTTATTCTGTAAAGTTTGGATATTTTATATTTTTGCAAATATGACTCCATTCATCATTTTGTTGGCATATAATTGGATAAAATGCTTCTAGTAATTTCCTTTATTTCTTCATCTGTTGTGAATTTTTATTTTTGATAATTGGTTGGCTTCTCTCTTTCCCTCTCTCTCAAATCAGCTAAAAGTTTGCCTTCAGATATGGAAATGTCACTAGTTGCTGCTGTTGCAGTAAGTCAATAGTAACTTGGTGTTCTAAACTTTCCAAATTCACTCCAACTATGGAGTTCCCTATAAGTGGTTCATTTTCAGAAACTAACTGAAATACTTCCTGGCCAACTCAAATTTCTTGGGTTCTGAACTAGCTCTTGGTTTTACACAAAAAGATGAAGGGTCTCGAATCCATCGAAAATGAGAACTGGATGAAAGAACTGAGTATATTTCACTTAAAGAAAAAGACTCCAGGGATGTGTTAGCTGCCCTTAAGTAGCTAAAGGACTGTCATATGGAAGAAGAATTTGCTCTGTCTCCTGACAGCAGCCCCAGAAAAATGGGTAAAAGTTGCAAACAAGACTTGATATCAGGAAAAACTTTCTAACGATTACAACAACAAAAGTGGGATGAGCTGTCTTAAGGGGTGTCTGAGCTTCCAATCAATTGGAAGTTTCTTCCAACTCTAAAATTCTGTAACTGTGCTTGTTTCCTCATCAATAAAATGAAGAGACTGGACTAGAGCTCTTGGAAAGTTTCATCAATTTTATATCTACAATCTCTTGATCCTTATGATTTCCATTCAGTAACTTCCAGAGATCTACATAGCTAACATTTATAAAATTCTCTTCAAATCTTCAGGTTCTTTATTTAAAAAAAAATTTTTTTTTGACATATTTGTTTAGGTCTGAAAAAGGGCACACTGAAGTCTCCAACAACTGTTTTTTTTTTATTGACTATTTTTTCCTGTAGGTTAGCATTTTTAAAAATTTCTTAGATGCTCAGGGCCTTCATTTTTATGTTTCAAGTATGTTTCTTGTTGGATTCTCTCCAGTCCATTCTTCCATCCTCCTCCATTTTGGAAGGTTGTGTTTATTTCATTCACATTAATGGTATGGTTCTCTCCTTCCCCATCCTATTATATCATTTCATTTCCTTCCCTCCCCCCCCCACCCAACTTTTTCTTTACAAATAAAAAGGTGGGTAGAGTGAGAGCAATAGAAGAAATATGTAAATTTAAAAAATATATATTAAGGGCAGCTAAATGACTCAGTGGATAGAGAACTTGGCCTAGAGACAGGACATCCTGGGTTCAAATTTGGCCTTAGGCACTTCTTAGCAGTGTGATCCTGGGCAAGTCATTTAACCTCCATTGCTTAATCCTTACTGTTCTTCTACCTTGGAACTAATACACAATGTTGATTCCAAGACAGAAAGTAAGAGCATTAAAAAAAATTAAAGCCTTACTTTCACTTATGGTGACTGATGCATAATAATGTGTGGTACTGACTACAGTTCTTGGTACTTTTTTTTTTCTGACTGGCTACTTGAAATAATTTTTTCTTTCATGGAAGATATAATTTTGTCTACCACACTTTTGAGCATGTTAAAATTCGAGTCTTTTCAAAGTAACTGGTAGATTTTATTTTTTCTTTGTCCTCTAAAAGTTCTGAACTCTTTTATGATTTCTTGAAATGTGGTGTCCATGCTTTTGTTTGCTTTTGCTTTTCAGGTACTGCAACAATCCTTAAATTATCTTTCTTTGTTCTTTTTTAAAGATCAGTTATTTTTGACCATAGACACCTGATGTGGTCTAATAAGTTTTCGTTTTCAATCTTTTGGTTTGACTATATATATTTTTAATGTAAAAATCTTGTACCTTCCTTATTATAATCAATATTAAGTATCAATTTCAAGGCAGAAGAGCTTAGTAAGAGCTAGGCAATCAGGATTAAGTGACTTGCCTAGGCTCACATCACTAGGAAGTGTCTGAGGCCATATCTGAACCCAAGATCTACCATTTCCAGGCCTGGCTCTCTTTCCACTGAGCAATCTAACTTTCCCTACTATAATACTTCTTGTTGTATACTTGAATTCTTGAGTTCTGTGTGCTCCCTTCTGTTTTACAGGGTGTCTGTTATTTAGGTAAGGTTTTCTACCTTCTGCCCTGTGAGATATGGTTTCTTTCAATGTGCTCTTTTATTTTTTTCTTTTGTTACAACTCTTTCTTCCACCTGGAGTCCTTTGGACCATTTTATATGTACGAGTGTGTGTGTGTGTGTATATACACACACACATACACACACATATGATATGTGTGTATATATATATATATATCATATCATTATTTTTTGTTGAAAATCCTATAGAGATAATCTTAAAGATTACATAATTCTTTCTGCCAGTTTAGGTTTTATCTTTTTTTTTTTTTTTAAAGTTTGGCGGTATCCAACATAGTAGTAATGATTATTTTCTGTGTTGTCATCATCTTTTCTGAAGATGAATAAACCATCTTTTTTTGTAACCCAATTAGTCCACATTTCATCAGATTCAGTAGAAGCTATTTTGAAAATGTAAGCCATGGCATCAATAGATTCTAGACCAGTGATTCCCAAAGTGGGCACTACCCTCCCTCTCCCCCCAGCCCATGGGTGCTGCAGTGATCCAGGGAGGCGGTGATGGCCACAGGTGCATTTATCTTTCCTGTTAATTGCTATTAAAATTAAAAAAAATTTAATTTCCAGGGGGCTAAGTAATATTTTTTTCTGGAAAATGGGCAGTAGGCCCAAAAAGTTTGGGAACCACAGCTCTAGACCTAAAACTGAGATTACTGGTATGTAAGATAGAATGTTTAGAAAGAGACTGAACTGCTGTTGCCTCAGGCTTCTATATCTGGAATGTAGGTACAGTATTCTGTTAATCCAGGGACAATAAGATCCTAGGAAAAACTGGCTTACACTACCTTAACTCATAGGAGACCCAATTCTCCCAGAAAGCCAATTTAATAATTTGCAATGAAAAATTGCATTGTCAAGCAGCCTGTTATTCATGTAGGCTAGTCAGTTTATTCTCTTCTCACTAGAGAAAGCTACCTAGGGGCTCTTTGGTGTGCCACAGAATTCCCCAGAATGTTAGAAACTTTAGATGCCATCTAGCTCATCCCTAATAAAATTCCTTTTCACTACATCCTAAGGCAATGATTATCTAGTTTTTGCCTGAAGACCTCTACTGAGGTTTTCCCAGAGGCAGCCCATTTTGCTTAATTAAGAAAATTATACCAAGCTTAATCAGACTCTGTAATTTTGAATCATTACTCCTAGTTCTGTGCTCTAGGGCTAAGTAGAGTAAATCTAATCCCTCTTAATAAAAAAAATTAGATTATTCAATCTCCAACCAACATTTATTGAGCTTAATATGTTCAAAATACTGTGACAGTGGGGGCAGCTGGGTAGCTCAGTGGATTGAGAACCAGGCCTAGAGATGGGAGGTCCTAGGTTCAAATCTGGCCTCAGACACTTCCTAGCTGTGTGACCCTGGGCAAGTTATTTGACCCCCATTGCCTACCCTTACCACTCTTCTGCCTTGGAGCCAATAAATAATACATAGTATTGACTCCAAGATGGAAGGTAAGGGTTTAAAAAAATACTGTGACAGTATTCTGGAGAATATTATAAAAATGAGCCATTTTAAATAAAGAAAAAAAGGCTTCAAGGGGCGTATGGCTTATAGTCTAATAGAATCATAACCAGAAAAATCTAAGCCTACCCAAGTCAACCAAGTGTTCCTGCAGTTGATCTAGACACTTTCTCTAATTAGTGCTAGAGATTCAAGTTTCACAGTTTCTTATAAGTATTAATTTTTCAATATTCTTTTTTTTTAACCCTTACCTTTCAATACTGTGGATTGGTTCCAAGGCAAAAGAGTGGTAAGGGCTAGGCAATGAGGGTTAAGTGACTTGCTGAGGGTCACACAGTTAGGAAGTGTCTGAGGCCAGATTTGAACCTAGAATCTCTTGTCTCTAGGCCTGGTTCTCAATCCACTGAGACAACTAGCTGCCTCCAATTTTTCAATATTCTTTAAAATGCCTTTCCCCTTTTACTTTATGAAGAAAGTTTTTATTCAATGAATATTTATTTGGTGTTTACTATTTTCAGAATATAGCAGGTAATATGAAGATGTTCCTTCCCTTAAGTTACTTTTAATCTAATAAAGGAAATAAGAAAATAATAGACAGAAATAAGACAAAAATGATGATAATATGAGGTAGAATGAAATACAGGACACAGGAGATATAATACCAAAATGTTCACCAGAGGGCAAAAGAAAAACTTGGTATGGTATAGTGGAAATGTTGGTGGACATCTGTAAAATGGAAAAAGGGGGGGTTTTGGTTGGATATTAATATTTAAATGAGTGGTCACCAAGAATTGAATATCAATTATAAAATGACTTTAGTAATTTATAAAATATAAGAGAGAGAGAAAGTAGAGGGATGAGAAGAGAGTAGAGTAAAAGGTGTAGCTTAACACAATAAGTAATTTGCTCTGGCCCCTGGCTCAACCCAGGGAGGGCTAATTAGTCCTCAGTCAGAGAAGGCTCAGCCTTGAGCCGAGGGCCTAGGGCCATATGAAGCAAAAGCTTTAGTCAGGAAGCCTCTCTTAAGAGTTCCTTCAGAGAAATCCAGGAAGAGTCAGTCTTTAAACTCACCATGTGTAGTTCTAAGGGAGAGATTTAAGAACAGTCTCACCAGGTCCAAGATCCCAGCCAGAGCTCTTCCAGGTCCAGTTCCAGGCTGAAGAGAAGAGAAGAATTCCCACTCGAGCTCCAGCTCCAGAAACCAAACAAAAACTCCCTTATAGGAAGTTGTCACTCCTTTTTAAAGGTGCTTCTTTTGCATCACTTCCTGTGCCTTCCTTCTAGTTTACATGTCCAATCACACAGATGCTATGCTTAGGACTGCCCAGGGGGCAGTCAGTCAATTCTGATTTGTCACCCACTTTCGCACATGTGGGTTACAGAATTCCCCACTTGTGAATTAAGTGGTAGTGTTTACACCTTTGGTGATTAAATCTAAAAATGGGCAGGGTAGGTTTAATCTCATTATCACAGTCAGTCAGGAAAAATTATTCCTTTTTTCACTTGGCTCTTCCCAGTGACTCTGGGTAAGTCACTTTATCTCTCTACAATTCAAATTCCTCATCAATTAAGATAAAGGGCTTGGAATGGAGTACCCATAATGTACCTTCTGGCTCTAAATGCCTTTGAAACTTCTGGCTGGTTGTGATCAGTAAAGACTTCAAGAAGGAGATGCTATTTCAGTTGGGCTTTAATTGACAGGAAAGATTTTAACAGAATGCAGAGCTAGATATGGAGTTCTAGGAAAAGGCACGGAAGTAAGGAAAGCGTGGAACACATTTGAAGGTCTAGTTTGTCTGGTAGGGTAAGGAATACAGTTCCTTTCTTTCAAAAGATTCTTTGGCTTTGTTAATAAAAAAAGTATGTTCTATTCACAAAAAAAGTATCAGAGTAAACTGAAGATCTAACACTAAAATTCAATAAGATAATGAAAATAGGATCTTTCTTAAAGAAATAAGCCTAGATTCATTTCACATGGGAAAACTTTTACAACTCTAATGTGAGCTGTGTGATAATCATATGATAATGTGATGATCATTTTCAAAAGTCATTATTTGCCCCTGGGTAAATTTTTAAAATTGTCTATTGTAGCAGGATGCAGGAATTTTTTTTTTTTTAATGAAATAAGAAAGTATGTAACTGGCACACAAGAATAAAATGAGGGAAAGATTATCACAGATTTAAAGTGGGCAGAAATATTTTAGCACCTCAATAATGAGAATACTCTAATCATTAAATGTAAGAGATTGATGGATTTTTACATTATATGTGCCAGCAGAATAAATGGATCCCCTTAAAGAAAATTTTTTAGGGTTTGCCTTGGGCAAAATAATAAAACAAGTAAAATTTGTCTTTAACAATCTGCCATCCCAAAACATTTTGTCCTCAGTCTCATTTTAAGAAGGAAAAATCTGGGTAAATAGATTTTTGCACATTTAAAAAAAACCTTTACTTTCTTAGTAGCAACTCCAAAATAGATAGGCAAATGGGGTTAAGTGACTTGGCCAGGGCCACACAGCTAGGAAGTGGGAGGTCACATTTGAACCTAGGACCTCCCACTTCTAAGGGCTGATGTTCTGTCCACTGGACACCTAGGACCTCATGGTTTTATTTTTGGCTCTTTCATTTACTAGAATATAGTTTAGCATCTACTATTTTATTCCCCTCACTCCTTTTTATTTAATAATTAAAAAAACCTCTTACCTGTTGCCCTAGAATCCATATTAAGTATTGATTCTAAGGCAGAAGAGTGGTAAGGGCCAGGCAATGGGGGTTAGATGACTTGCCTGAGATCATACAGCTAGAAGTGTCTGAAGCCAAATTTGAACCCAGGTCCTCTTGCCTTTTGGCTTAGCACTCTATTCACTGTTTTCCCCTCCCCCTCCCCCTTTAAGTCAATGGTTTACTGTAGTTTTCTTAGCTTTTTTCCTCTCTTTTCTCCTAAGTCAAAATTCCTACCATTCCTTCTCTTTTCTTGACTCCTTACCTGTTTCCTTGAGGTTCCTTACACCACATCACTACAATTTCTGTCCTCAGACTGGAAGAGGGAGGTATATATATCAAGTCTAGAAGCAAATTTTCTGGAATTATGGTATTGGGAGAAATCAGGCCAAAGCTAGAGTGACCTTCTCCAAATCATAATACATTCTGTTTTCAGAAATTTCACATCAAGAAATGAAAAAAGTAAGATTTTAATTAAAACTGGTAACTAAAATAGCTTGTGCATTTGACATTTTTCTTTTCTTGATGTCATATTTCAAAGATTTTGATTTTTTATTTCATTGTGTCTTATGCTTGATACTAAAATTCTCCTGATACTTCATCACAATGGTTTTAGAATGTTGTATGAGCAGAATACAAGCCCAAGCAGTGATGAGATTGATCTCAGCTGAATTGAAAGAGGCTCATCAATAGAAAGTTCACAGGATGGTGCAGTGCAGTTTTGAATTGTGTGGGTAGAGAGAATGGTGCATAAATGAAATCTCAACTTTTTAAGAAATATTGCAGAGATATCCTAAACAGTTCCAGGAACATAATTATCTATTCAGTAGATATTATTACACTGATACATTCCTTATGGAATCCCTTAATAGAGGTTAGGTAGATATTTAAACTGATATTGCTACTACCTCTCATGACAGTATAGCTGTGTGAACTTGGGTAAGTCACAATCTGATTAGTATCAATTCTAAGACAGAAGGTAAAGGTTTAAAAGAGTATGACAGAACTGCTCTAGTTGTCTGTTATGTGTACTTATGAGACCCTTTTGTGTAGTAATTTTTTTTGTAGGAAATATCTATCTCATACTTGAAGGGAAAAAAGTATAGAATCAGGAAAGGAACAGTCACAAGTGAAACAAATTGTACTTCTGAAGATAGATCATAAAGAGGGAATTAAAAAGAAAAAAGTTAAAAACTAGAGAATGGTAAAGCCAGGAGGGGTTAAGAAATAGGAACAGACTTCAATGACCAATTACCAGTATAGATCAGATTTCTTTTCTTCACTCCCTTCTCCTTTCACAAGAGGTTATGATGGAGGGAAATACAAAATTAGCCATCAGAACAGAAATGTGAATGAGATAAATTCATCCATAAAGTAGAGGAGGGTAGTAGGATGGATTAGAAAGCAGAATCTAATAGTATGTTATTTATATTCTAAGAAACATTTGAAACTCAAAGATCTAGAGTAAACTGAGGGGCTGGAAGCAAAATGTATTATGCTCCTGGAAAAAATTTAAAAGTAGAGGTAACTATCATGATCTAATAAAAAAAAATTCTTAAATGAGATAAGCAGGGAAACTATATTATTCTTGAAGGCACCATAGATAATGTACCTGATACCATAGCATTTGAGTACTTGAAGGAAAGGAATTCCATGGAGAAAAAACTATAACCATAGGGATACTTCAATATGTTCCTTTCAGATACAGATAAATGTAAGGCAGAAAAGTATCAATGAAAAAGCTGGGCAGTGCTTAAACTACTGTATCAAGTTCAAAATATTCTTTAAAAAGCCAAACTGCACACAGTGGAGATTCATGGTTTCATATTTTGTCCTCTTTTTCCATTGTTTGTATGCAGGGAAATATTCAGCTTTATCAATTTCATAATAAATAAAAAGGAAAAATGACAAAAATAAGGGAGTTGAAGCAGATGAACTCTTAAGGTCTCTTCCTAAGTTAAAATTTATGATTCTTGTGATTCTATGACCTTACAGATACTGTGGCATAATGGAAAGAGCATTGAATATTGAGTCCTGGCTTTTATTTGTGCTATGAGGCCATAATCAAAACATCTAACCTTAGTTATCTACAAAATAGAGATCATCATGCTTATCCTATTTGGATTGCTATGGGGAAATGTGCTACCATATCCTTTTTGCCGGGCTAGGCTGACAAACTTCAGTGGTTCTGTGATTTTATCAATGTGGGTATTTCCTTCATTGGTGTAAATTGAATCTCTTCCTCCATCCTCTTTGGGTTTTTGTGATGGAAAAACCGGGATCAGGATCACATACCTGAAACTGATGTGAATTCTGGGTAAGCAAATGAATTAATATATGAAATTATAATCGATATGTGACTTTTGGGTAAGTCACAACTCCCAAATGGGTCCATAGATTTTGTAAATTTAATAAAAATGAAATGTTGAACATAAAATCATTTTAGCATCAGTTTAAAAGCTTTTCCTTAAAGTAACAGAATGGAAATGAGAGAGTAAAAGCACGTATATGTGAATGGTGGTAGTGGTGTTGGTGGTTGTAATTAGAAAGAAAAGAGCTTCTCCTAGCTTTAAACACAACTATTTATTGAATTTATGACATTTTGTATATACAGTAATGACTTGTGTTCTAACTGCTATGGGTCATAAACAATAGTTTCATATAAAACAGGTAGCATGTTTCAGATATATCTGTAATTAAATTCTAAAATGTGTAATTAACATTTAGTGTTTATTGACTAAATGGCCTAAGGGGTCTGCGAAAAGACTTTGAGGGTCAAGTCTCAAGAAGTGGGAAGTCCCTTTTTAACAAACAACACTTGTTTTAAATATCAGGAAACTGACACTTAGGGGTTGTTACTTACCCAAAAGTAAAAGGCATATTTATTGGCATAGTCCGGTCTTGAATTTTGATCCCAGTGTAAGGTTTTCCCCCCCGTCAATCTACTCAGCCTTGGAGAAGTTCCATTGCTATTTTGCTCAAGGCTAATAAGAGTCCAGTTGGAAGCAGAGTCTAAGGAAACCTATTGAATCTGGGCAATGGCAAGTGTCTTAGATTTCCAGTTCTAGTTCCAGAAGCCCTTGCAAATATCGTCTTAAGTTACTAACCTAAAGAGGCTTCACGATATTAAGAGCTCATGTCAGGGCACGTTTGTTTACTTCTACTCATTAAAAAACTCCCACCATTTTATCTTCTTTCTTAGAAATATTGGTTTCAAGGAAAGAGCGTTAAGGGCTAGGCAATTGGGCTTAAGTGTCTTGTCCAAGGTCACATAGCTAGGAGGTGTCCGAGGCCACATTTGGACCCAGGATCTCCCATTTCTAGGTCTCGCTTTTTATCCAGTCACCTAGTTGCCCCAGCATTTCCTTATTTTAGATTTTAGGAAGCCGAGGCTCATCCAAGTCAGCTACCGTATTACATGCTCTGAGATCCAAGAGGCTAATGGCCCTTTAGGCCTCGCCAAGGGTTTGGGTAATGGGTCTTTAAGACCACATAACGGAACAGCAGGTCGCATGGTCTGTCGGATAAGGAATTGGCATTGGAAGGGGGACCGGACACCATGGCATCTACTCTAACTCGGGACTTTACGAAAAGTTTCCAATTAAAGGCCTCCGTTAAACAGTTCCCCTCCTTCCGCTTCGGACCAAGAACAAACGTTCCGCCTCCTACAAAGGTCCCACCCTACGACCCCAGCAACGAACTAATAGCATTACTGGCGTCACGTGGCTCTAGACCTTCCGGCCCTTAAGAGAACATAGAATATAGAGGAAGCGCCTTGCCATCCTAAGCCCCGCCCCTCGACGAAACCAGTGTTTCTGTTTCCGTTTCCGTAGCTTCCTGGTGCTACAGGATTCTGTGTCCGGGCCGGGGGAGGGGTTCGGGGTTGGGTCACTTCGGCGGTCACCCACGAGGCCAGACTTGACACTTTCCCCTCTCTCCTTTCCCCTCCGGTGCTCCAGGCCTGAGCTTCCTCCTCTCCGCTCCACGAGAGTCATGAGTTTCCCTGGGCAGCAGCAGCTGCCGCCGCAGGACCAGGCCCCGTCGGAGCCGCGGTCTCTTGGCCTGGGCTTGGGGCCGCCCGCAGTGAGTACGTATGGCGGAGCGGAGGGGTATTGGACCCTGGAGGGCGCGGCGCCTGGATCCTAGGTCTGGGTGCCTCAAAATCCTGCGTGATGTGTGGGTTAGAGGGCGCAGCATAAACCAGCTTCCGAGCTGGGTGGGGATCTCTTTCAACATTATCAATTTACTGATGAGGACTGAGGCCCAGGAATGCCTACTCTGAGGTCACATGAGTAATGAGCCTCAGAGAGGCACGCTGACCGCAGTCACTGCTTTCCCTGCTAACGAGTCTACAGGTTTTCCTCCCCCATTTATATTGAGTTGCTTTTAAAGTCTGTTGTAGAAAGTCACACTGCCATTGACATCTTGAAGATCTCTTTGGCTTTGTCAACTGGAGCTTTCTGGCCAGAGCCAGGTTTACTGTGTCTGAATTGAGAGCTCAATTAAACACCACACTACTCACCCACCAAAAACAACCATCTCTACAGATTTAATTTGCCCAATCGCAGTTAGGCCTTCATTATTGTTTGGCAAGTCTTTTTGTAATTTTAGATTTTATTTTTTCAACATGAACTTTATAAACACATCAACAAACATGTATTTCCATATAACTGTACAAAGAACCCTGAAAGAATTTGTATGAAATCAATCTCTATTAAGCACGTTTTTTTTTTAAAGGGATATACTAAATTTAACATAATAGTATCACTACTGCCTTGCTTGTCCAAGTTACCTTCTGAACTCATTTGCTCTCCTTTGTATTTTTTTTAAGGTTTCATTGATTCCTTGACGATTGCTTTTATAGCACTATTAATACACATAGACTTCCCAACAACTATCCTTTCCCATAAAAGCATTTTTCTTTGCACCAAAATGATCAAGCTAAACAAATTCACTTACTGACTCATACTTTCCCTAGCAACTATTCCAAAGTTTCCCATTTCTCAGATCTCTTATGGCACTCCTTTCCAGTTCCCTCATTGGAAGACCTTACT
Source organism: Gracilinanus agilis (assembly GCF_016433145.1). Classification (NCBI taxonomy): domain Eukaryota; kingdom Metazoa; phylum Chordata; class Mammalia; order Didelphimorphia; family Didelphidae; genus Gracilinanus; species Gracilinanus agilis. Next base: position 522,979,299 of record NC_058131.1, on the reverse strand, counting down.
TACTTTTCTAAGAAAACAGGTCATCTATCTTGAACTGCCTTCTCCCCTAATTTTCCCATATTCCATTCTCTGACAAAGGGTGAGTTTTCTTGCCAACCTCCCTACTTTTTACTTCATCTCTATCCTATCTCTTCTGGGACCTTTCTGTTTTGATCTTTCCTCTTTTTTCTCTCTGTACACTTCTCTACTGTCTTTAAGTATGCCCTGGTCTCCCATTCTTAACTCTTCACCTGACTTTGGTGATCCCTCCCCATTCTAAGTTATGGTCTTATACTTCTTTTTTACAGCAGAATAGCAGAAACTCAGTCTCTAGTTCCTTACTACAAACTCGCTTTTCAACTTTTTCACTCTAGTTTCTTGACCCCAGCACTATTCAAATGGCTTCAAGGCTACAAAGAATCTCTTAACTGCTGTTCCAATTGTTTTATCCTCTAGTTTTTTACACTCTTCATCATCTCCTCTTAAATACACTCTTCCTTTGGGTTTCTTGACATTGTTTTTGGTTAGTTTCACCCTCTATAGATATTTGACCATTTCCTGGATCATCAGTCATCTGAATTTTGCCCACTAAGCATAGATGTCCCCCAAAACAATGTCTTGGGTCCTCTCTATAGATGATTTTGCCCCTCTATCCCAAGCTTCATTTGTGTATCCCCAACTTAATCTCTTTTTTTCCTAAGCCCCTACTAAATTTTGGTTCTGAGACAGAAGAATGGTAGGGGCTAGGCAATTAGGGGTAAGTGACTTGCCCAGGATCACACAGGTAGGAAGTATCTGAGGCCATATTTGAACCAAGGCCTCCTGATTCCAGGCCTGGCACTCTTATCCATTGAGCCACCTAACTGCCTCTCAACTTTCTCTTGAATATTTCTTTATGTCCAGCTATCATTTCAAAGTTAATATGATCAAAACCAAATCTTTCATTTTCTACTTTTCTGACTTCTCAAAGCCTGTCACTTCTCATTTCTGTCTCAAAATAGTACTCTCATTCTCCCAGTTATCCAGTCTTAGAACCTCATCATCATCTCTTAACCAAAGTCTGTAGCTTCTGTTTCTTCCTTATTGTCTTTGGCATCCATCCCTTGCTTTTTGTTTTTACTCTTATAAACCTAATTCAGGCCTTTATTGCCTCTTGCAAGGACTTCAAGTTTTTTTCATTATCCATCCTATGTTTGACATCTAATACTTCTAAAGCATAAGTGGTTATATCCCTCACCTGCTCATAAAAGTTGGTTTCCAACAGCCAAATTTGGATAAGGTACAAATTCCATAGCTTAGGATTTAAGGCCCTCAGCTAGTCTTTGATAGACTTTTTTATCTATGATTGTCTTACATGTAGCTTAGGCTTCAGACCAACTGGACTGCTTTCTCTTCCCTGAACCCAACTTGGCTTTTCTAGTCATTCCTATGTCAGTAAAGGAGAAATTTCTAAGTATCAGAGAAGGCCTCATGGAATTTGTCTTGGTACATAAGATTGATCTGGGAGGATTTCAGAAGAAGTTGGGGAAAGGAGAAAGAAAGAGTAGGAGTATATTCTAGATGTGAAGGGTTGTATGAGCAAAAAGGAAAGGGACATGAATTCAAGACCATTAAATAGTGGTCTAGTTTGGCTCGAACCAAGAATGTTTTGAAGGGGTGTAGTGAGAGATAAGTAAAGGCTGTTATTAGAGCCTTTACAGGCCCCCTACAAACTCCTAGGAAAGCCCCACCTTTACATGTAATAATGCAGAAATTCCCCTAAAAATCACCTCATAACAAACCAGCAATTAGTGAGTTAATATTAAAGATTTAAAAACCCCAGAGAAACTGCACTTTAGGTTTCTCAATCCCCATACACAGAAACTTGGAGGATTACCTTCAAGCTTCCCTGATCTTTGATGTGGAGAGGGAGAACAATGGATGAAAAGTGGAGAAATTGCCTTCAAAGGCCCTGAACTGTTTTCTCTACCCCATAGCCCAGGAGATGTGCTAAACTCACCTTTGAAAAATATTGAAAAATGAAAGGCTGGTATTGAAACAATATTTGGATCGGATTAGGGTTTTTGTATCTTTTGAAATCTGCTAGTGCAGTGAATCACTGCTTGATTAATTATGTAAGAAGAATAACCATTCCTGACTTGATTGGCTAAGATGTAATTGACCATTATACTTAGCTGAAATGTATGTTCTGAACCTCATGGATGGGTGTAAAGTACAATTTCCAGCCCAGTTACCCATGATGAATATTGTGAAGGCTTTTGGTGGAGTTGTAAATTGGTCCAGCCGTTCTGGAGAGCAATTTGGAACTATGCACAAAGGGATTTAAATGAATGCCTGCCCTTTGATCCAGCCACACCACTGCTGGGTTTGTACCCCAAAGAGATAATAAGGGAAAAGACTTGTACAAAAATATTCATAGCCATGCTCTTTGTGGTAGCAAAAAATTGGAAAATGAGGGGGTGTCCATCAGTTGGGGAATGGCTGAATAAATTGTGGTATATGTTGGTGATGGAATATTATTGTGCTGAAAGGAATAAAGAAGTAGAGGAATTCCATGTGAACTGGAACAACCTCTAGGAACCGATGCAGAGTGAAAGGAGCAGAACCAGAAGAACATTATACATAAGAGGCACAATTATTAAAAAAAATTATGGCACAATCTAATGTAATGGTCTTTTCTGCCAATAGCAATACAGTGATCTAGGATAATCCAGAGGAATTTAGGAGAAGGAATACTATCCACATCCAGAGAAAGAACTGTGGAACCAGAAATGCATTAGAAAAATATATGATCAACCATGTAGTGTGATAGGGATGTGATTAGGGTTTTGATGTGAAAGAATTGCTCTACTGCAAATACAAATAGCATGGAAATAGGTTTTGAACAATGATACTTGTATATCCCAGTTGAGCTGCTTGTCAGCTTTGGGGAGGGAGAGAAGGGAGGAGAGGGGGAATCATGAATTATGTAACCATGGAAAAATATTCTAAATTAAAAAAAAAAATTGTGAAGGGCCTTGAATTCCAACCTAATGTGTTTATAGATTTTATTTGGTAATCCAAAAACATCCAAATTTTTTATTAGTTTGCCATGTGATCAGGAATCTATATGTATGCAGGATTCACAAATTTAATATTTAGTTTCTATTACAACTATTAATTTAAGCCCACTAACATGACATCTAGTGCTAGACATTTACACAGCATTATCTCTTGACAGGTGATCAGGCCCAATTTTCAATTGTGTTTATTTGCTAATTAATTAGGTGAATTTTTTTCTCCCAAAAAACTCAAATGGGTTCCACATTAGGGTTAAGTAGTCCACATTTTTCCTATTCTGAGGTTGTATACCGGGGTAGTTTATAGTCTACATTTTAAGGTTTTAAATCAACCTTAGAGATTTTTAAGCAGGGATGTGACATTAACCAGAACTATACATTGAATATGGATTAGTCTAATGGATTTAATATGGAATAAGTTAGAAAGACTGCTTCTTGAAGGCAGGAAGAGAAGAGAACCTGCATTTATATAGTACCCACTATATGCCAGGCACTGTGCTAAGCACTTTGTAAATATTATTTCATTTGATCCTTAACAGACCTTTGAGATAGTAGTAGTTATCCCCATTTTACAGTTGAAGAAACTGAGGCAAACAGGAATGTAATGACTTGTCCAGGATTACATAGCTAGAGTAAGTGACTAAAACCTGAGTCAAACTGATTCCAATGAACTATTAAACTATTAAAAGGCAATTTTGATTTGAACTGTTAACTTATAAAAAACACAGAGCTATTAAATAGTCATAACCACTCTTTAATCAAGGGAAAGGGGGAACCGGGCTGATTAGGCCTCTTATGCAGAGCTGTGCCTTATGCATAGTCCTGAGGATTGACCCCCTGGGAGTGACACAGTGCTAGATGTCAACTCCAAGGAACAAAGGAAACTGGGGAATTTATATACCATTTGGGAAGATCCTGGGGCTGGGAAAGATGATTGACATTATACTGGTAAGGATAGGATTTACAATCAAGCTTGGGAAAGGAATCCTAGCCAGAGGCTAGGGTGTAAGGCAGGGGTCCACAACCTTTTTGGCTGTGAGAGCCATAAACGCCACATTTTTAAAAATGTAATTTCGTGAGAGCTGTACAGTGCTCACAGTGTGCGCTCCTGTAACAGCGCCTGAAAAAAAATTGACTTTATGGCTCCTCCAGAAAGAGCCTTATGTTTCCAACCTCTGGTGTAAGGGAAGGGGCTGCTTACATAATGGATACCAAAGGATGGTCCCTGCCCTGGTGTGTCTTCCTGGGAAAGGGTCTTTGATTCTGTGGGGAAGACTACTTAAGACAAAAGGGTATTTAGCATTTACCCTGGGGTCCATTATTCAGTCTGCAACTGGTAGCCTGAGATCCCCTTCAGGGTGGATTCTCAGGGGAACAGGGAAGCACAAGCTTTGGGGATCTCCAGCCTACAAGCTATTCCTAAAACTTGGGGTTCATCAGATCTCACTAAGCCACAAGTTTGGGGTCTCTAGATTCCATGTCGACAGAACTATGGTGGTTTCACTGGAAATGGAAAAGAGAAGGCAGATGGTAGAGACAACACTCAAAGAATGTATAGGTTCTGACTTGGCTGCAGGAGAAGAGGAAGGAGCTTGAGTGATAATGCTATTTACTATGAAGAGAAATAGGGGTATTAGAAAGGCAAGTTTTGGGGAAAAGATAATGAGTTCCCTTATAGAAATGTTGAGTTTGATGTACTTACACAACCAGTGTTTTGTAGACATTTGGAGCTATTTTCAGGCTACTCTATTTAGGAATAATTGTTCTACATGAATTGTGGTAAGATTTGGGAACTGCTGTGGATTTTTTTCAATTTTCATATGCTCGAATCCTATCATGTGCATAATATACCTAACACTTTTCTAGGAGTTTTGGTGATACAAAAAAAAATTAAGGCATGCTTTTATGTGCCAAGGAGTATTTATAATCTAGTTGGAGAAACAGGGCAGTTGGTGACATTGTGTATAGAGTTGTGTGTTTGGAATTCAGGGAGGTACATGTGGGGACTTTGAGACTACATTCCCCATGATCCAATGGGTTTCCGGTTTTTGGACGTGGGGACGTCAGGGCAGCTTAAATTAGGAGGGCGGCCTGGAGGCAGGCTCTTGGTTACCTGAGCGGGCTCCCCGGGGAAAGAGAGGAGTAGGGAGGACCATATGGAAGAAAATGGCAGAGGCGCCATTTGAATAGATTTCTTACAGGCACGTGGTCGATTTATCTCTATCAGCATGGCAATTAAAATAATAATTTCTCTTATAATATCAGTCTTTATAATTTTTAATCGTAACAAAGTTCAGGCTTGGAATCAGGAAGACTCATTTTCATATGTTCAAATCCGGTCTCACTCACTGTGTGACCTTGGACAAGTTCCTTAACCCTTTTTGCCTCAGTTTCCTCATCTGTAAAATAAGGAGGAAAAGGAAATAGCAAACTACTCAAGTATCTTTGCCAAGAAAACTCTAAATGGGGTCAGGAAGTGCTTAAAATGATTGAACAACAACAGTTGGACAAACAAAATTAATATGGGGCAATTAAATGCTCTATTTTAGATTGCTTTCATTTGATGGAGACAAGGACTTTTAAAATGTTAAAAATCCAAAAGAAAGAATTCGAATATTTTCCTATTTGTTCAGCTTTACACCCTTCTGCTAATTCTCAGCTAGACAAGTCCGTGAGGTCCAGGGGAAAGAGCACTGGCTCTGGAGTAAGAGGACTTGGATCCAAATTCTCTAATCCTTATTACTTGTATGGTCTTGGGCAGATCACTTTAGTTTTCTATATTTGCAAAATGAGCGAGTTTGACTAGGTGGCCTTTGAATCTACTAGATATATGAACTCTAAAACACCTGAAAATACTTTCTAAAATTATATTTTTGTTTCATTAGTTGCCATAATAATCAAGTAAACAAGCATTTATTAAATGCTGAACAAAGAAATATATTTACTTTACATTGCCTTAGCTCAACCTGTAACCATAATATTTTGTTTTGGTTGAAAATTTAAGACTTAATAGTCTTTTTTTTTAAGTCCTTTAACCCCCCCCCCCCCAATTATATGTAAAAACAATTTTAAACTTTTTTAAATTTTGAGTTCCAAATTCAATCCTTCCCTCCCACTTTGCCTCCCCTCCCCCCCTTTCTGATATAGATTTTACATAGACTATCATTTAAAACATTTTTCCACATTAGACATTTTTTAACAAGAGTTTTAATAGCTTCTTCAATATGTTCTTGCTTGGGTCATAGGTTCTGGTGATGCTTCTCCAGATGAAGGGCTAATGGAAGACTTGACAGTTGAAAATAAAGCTCTGGAACAACTAGCACAAGGATTGCTCTCTCATTATTTACCAGACTTGGAGAGATCAAAGCAAGCCCTCCAGGAACTCACGTAAGCAAACCAGAAATTGTCATATGGGCTCATTTCTTCATTAAGACACCATACTTTTTTTTACTGAGAAGAGCGGTGGAATGGAAATCATGAAATTTGAGTTTGATATAATAAACTTTAGCATATATTTTGTCACATTATCACATTTAGTTTTGATTATTTCTAATGCTTTAAGCAAGTAAAAGTGGTAATAGAAGAGTATTTTATAATTTAACTGCAAAAAGTTAATGTCTATAAGATTCTCCCTTCCCTACCCACATTTTGGGCAAAAGTAGAATCTGGAATTAATTGCAGTTGCCGTTTATTATTTTATGAAATACAATAATTTGCATATCTAGTGGTAATTTTTGTATAAGCTTTTGTTTTAGAATAGTATTTAAGAAAATGCCCCATGATATTTTTGCTTGAGAAGACAGAATTTTTCCCTCTAGATTGAATAAATACCTTGTTTTTAAAAAGAATGGGATATGGGAAAGTATGGGCATTGTCTACACACTTACAACTAAGGACAATAATTCTCACATAGAAATCAGACTTAGTCACTGTTTCTTCAGGAGGATAAAAACATAGAGTTTGAAATCTTTCCACTCTGTTTCTTAGAGTGGGAAGCAAAAATATGTCTAGGGACTGCCCCAAGGCAATTTACCTTAAAACTCAGTTAAGAAGTGATAGTTATCCTGTGAACAGGTTATCAGATCAACACACCTATTCACATTCCTTAAATCATACCATTAGCCAATGCTTTTGTATTCTTTATATTTGAATAATGATCAAGTATGAGTCAATAATGTTTTTTGAAGAGCAAAAAAAAAAAAAGTAGGACTATTTTGTGACTAAATACTATAATTAACAAACTAGTGAGTTTGTTTACCCAGTAACACAGAGTGTAGTTTCTCCTCTCTAATAATAGTTTTCAGTAAAATTTTGGAGCTACCCCAGCCTTTGGTGACTGATTCATACTCGATGTGGGAGGAGAGTATTTGTTGTCCCTAGGGGCATGGTTGTTTTTTTTTTTCAAAGTCAAAGAAAACACTTTTTGTGATTCCAAGTAGCCCTTATATTGCAGTTAGGGTTAGAGATTTGTTTGTTTTCAGCTCACAGTTTAAGGGAACCCAGAATATGTTTTAATTTGGGAAGGGTAATGAATAAATCTCTTTATGTTTTTGAAAATGGATAATGTATTATCTATTTTTCTAGCATTTTTGTAGTATTTGAGGGATCTTTGTTAACCTTTAATACTTATTTTTATAATAACTTCATTCTTTTTCCTGGGTGCCCAAAATACTCTTTAAACATTTAAACCATATAATTTGCTGAATAATAGTTACTTTGTTTCCTGAGAGTTAAGAACCAGTAAATAAATACTGTACTCAGGATCTTTCTGCCTCTTCACAGATTTGTTTACTGATAGTTGTATTGTAGAAAGAGCACTAGAGCAGAAATTGGGAGTTGGCAGGATTTAATTTCAGCCCTGCCACTTTACTTTGTGAATTTGCACAAGTCAATTAAACCTTTCTGGCCTTTGCGCTTTCATCTTTGAATGAAGGATTTGAATTAGATGATCTCTCTATCATAGGCACCTTCTTCCAGCTTTATAATCCTGTGATACTGAATAGCTCTTGTGGCTTAGTAGAAGTTGAAGTTCTATTTATTTTGTTACTTATAGAGGGTAAAGGGTCCTAGGAATGAAGTGTGATCATTTTACTACTTGGCAAAACTCTTATTTGCTTACAGGCATTTATGAATTGTGATTTTCTGTCTTCAGGTTTAGTTTTGAAATCTGTGGGGCAAGATTTTGTGCTTTGGAGATTACCTAACGGTTTCTACCGTCATTCTAGTATTTTAGGTTGCCTAGGTAAGCCATCTTATCTGGTTGTGCCACATCCCCTTCTGGCTTCTGAACAGGTTTTTCCTCTTCTGAGGTCAGTAAATAGAACAGATTGGAGGGGGTCAGGTGAGCTTCTGACCTATAGGGTATGCTGGCTGTATGGAGAATGGAGAACTTGTAAACCTCTATTCAGGCTTATCTTTTCCACTTCTATTTTTTTCCACATTGTTTTTATATTTAATATAGTTTTATAAGTAAGCACTCTACTAATGATGAGGTGGCTAATCAGAGTGAATGCATTATTGCTCAGAGGCCATCTGGAGATAACAAGAATATGAGTGTATTGGGTGTCACTCCAATTATTGGAAGCTACTTCTCCCTTGCTTTTTGTTTCTTTGCCATATGAGATATGCCTCACCTTGTTTGATGAAAGGAAGAGTGAGAAATGGAATGACTGGAGTATGTCACTCAGGGAGGTTTTATATTTTTTCCCCTGAAAATTTAAAAAATATTTTACACAACCAGATGGCCTCAGTGCCCTGGACCTCTTAGTTTTCTCACTTAGATTGCAAAGCGTAGTGAGGTCAAATGAAAGAGTTTGACACTTTTTTTTTTACCAGATAGATTTAGAATCACCATTTTGAGAGATTTAAGGGACTTAAAGTTTATGTAGTCTGATTATCCTTCTATCTCCATCCCTACCTTTTTTAAAAAAATAAATGCAGAAACTGAAGGTTTAAGAAGATAAATAATTTGTCCACGGTCACCTGGCTGATTAGTGATAGAATCAAGATTTCTTGGTTCCTTGTCCAGGGCTTTTCCCACTCTAAAAGATTGCTTCTCATCTGTGACATTTGACTGTTCAACTTCTCTTTCTTCCTTCCTTCCTTCCTTCCTTCCTTCCTTCCTTCCTTCCTTCCTTTCTTTCTTTCTTTCTTTCTTTCTTTCTTTCTTTCTTTC